>NC_086011.1:2972700-3284366 GCF_030014385.1 Trichomycterus rosablanca
TTCTTTTTCTTTCTTTCCTCTAGTCGACCATGTCGCCATCGACAAGTTCAGGGGGGGTGGGTGAGGGAGTGACAGAAAGACCGGGCATCTCAGACTATCCGGGGCTCTGGAAGGCCACACAAAGCCGTCCCTTGTGACTCGGGGCATGCCGGTCGGAGGCTAGCACAACGGACGCTCTGTCAGCGCTCGGATCTTTCTGACGCGTAGCTGAATAGACTCGCATGTACGCGCCTACGCGGTCCCAGTGCCGCTGGACCATTCTTCATGACATGTGAGCGTCTATTATGGCTCTCGGTTCGGCCAGTGAGTCGAGCCAGAAATGAAAGAATGTCTTTTTTGTCTGGCTCTGGTCTTCCAGAGGAGATCTGCTGCAGCCTCGTAAAGTTATTTAAGCATCTGCGTCTTGTGTTCGATTTCAAACAGAACCAGTGCACTCCAAATGATGAAATAAGAAAAAAAAGAGGTTTATAGCCATTCCCGGAGAATAATCCGTACCCTTTAATAAGCTCGGGGATTTGACACGAGCGCCACTTGGATGAGCACGACCCTGCTCTTTCAGTTCAGCCGTCTACATTAAATATTCAGCTACACACCCGTTTAATTAAAAATGGAGTCAACAGGGATGTCCCGGCCATCTCCACTTCATGTGTCGACACGACGGGACGATTCCATTCAGCGGTGAACAGAAAAAGAGACGGAATAAAAGACATTTTCAATAGCAATGATTGTGTAGCTGGAATTAATGGGGGAGGCAAGACAACAGTCGCAGTCATAGGTCAAACATGGCAAGGTCCTTCTGTGTCTGCCAGAACAAAGCCGCACTCACACACTTGGCCCGGCTACAATGGAAGATTTTAGTTGACATCATAATCATCGACCGTAGCCAATTCCTTTCATGTGAACGCAATTTCAATCGCAAAATGTCGCCGACTGAAACCCGATACGAACACAGTTCAAAAGTGTCCGCATTAGTGGCTTTGACGACACATACAGGAGCCGTGTGGTTTGGATCGTTCAAGGGCGAAAGTGGCTCACCCAGCCTTAAAATAATGTTCCTGTGTACGTACACTTGTCCCCAAAGGCACCAAGTAAATGTCTAGTATGAAACTGTTCAGTTGGGTTCGAATTGTTCTTTTACAACCCCAAATTAGAAAAAGTTGGGACGGTATGGAAAAGGCCAATAAAATAACACATCAATTTACTTTGACTTTTATTTGATTGCAGACAGTTTGAACCTGAGATATTTCATGTTGTATCTGCTCAAAATCATTTCATTTGTTAATACACCGATTAGGCATAACATTATGATCACCTTCCTAATATTGTGTTGGTCCCCATTTTGCTGCCCCATACACAATAAACTGTGATGCTCTGCGTGTTCTGACACCTTTCTATCAGAACCAGCATGAACTTCTTCAGCAGTTTGAGCTACAGTAGCTCGTCTGTTGAATCGGACCAATGTTGGAATGTTGGATTGGCCTTCGCTCCCCACGTGCATCAGTGAGGCTTGGCCGCCCACGACCTTGTCGCCGGTTTACCACTGTTCCTTCCTTAGACCACTTTTGATAGATACTGACCACTGCAGACTGGGAACACCCCACAAGAGCTGCAGTTTTGGAGATGCTCTGACCCAATCTTCTAGCCATCACAATTTAGCCCTTGTCAAACTCGCTCAGATCCTCAAGCTCGCCCATTTTTCCTGCTTCTAACATCAACTTCGAGGATAAAATGTTCACTTGCTGCCTAATATACCCCCCCCCCCCCCCCCCCCCACTAACAGGTGCCGTGACTGCCTGTCAGTGGTCATAATGTTATGCCTAGTCGGTGTATACCTCCATTCCTGCATTTCAGGCCTGCAACACATTCCAAAAAAAGTTGGGACAGGGGCAATTTGGGGCTAGTAATGAGGTGAAAAAACTAAATTCTGGTTACACAAGATTCAACAGTTCAAGTCTTTAATGTCAAACACAGTCATGCACAATTTTGTATCTCGAATTCACCTCACTTGCACATCTTTGTACTGTGGGAAAAAAAACCCCACACAGACACATGGAGAACATGCAAACTCCACACAGAAAGGACCCGGACCGCTTTACCTGTGAATCAAACGCAGGACCTTCTGGCTATGAGGCAACATTGCTACCCACCGTGCCACCGACGGCTTTGTAGATAAAACCCGAGTTAGGAGTGTAGCTGTGTGTCGTGAGTGTGGTATCTTCAGCTTAGCAAACGATTTGGCCATTAAACACACCACACTGAAACATCTGGAAACCCTGTAGGTTAAAGGTTATACTCACCTGGACGTGAAAAGTGTCTGAAGTTCAGGTAATCGCTCTTTAAATGTGTATGTGTTCTCGTTGCATGGCTCTGTAAATGTGTACAGTCGTGCCTGAATAGCGCAAATCTAAAACGACTGTTTTTTTATAAGTTGCTTTCTGGTGAATATGGGAATTTGTTTTAAAAATTATTTTTTTTCATGTTCCGCATCATTTGACCTGGATCCTCCTGCTGAGATTTACATTAGCCAGGAGAACAGCGCGCACACGTTCCATTTGATTACTTGGATGATGGTTTGTTTTTGTTCAGCCGTGTTTCAGTCACTTTGTTAATGAACCTGTCCGCGTTCGCTCCGAGTTATTAATGTGTGCGGTGAAATCGTTTTTTATTTCAGACTGAACTGTTTGTAATGTATAATTGACTAATTACAAATTTGTGAATGACTGATGATGAGTGTTTAACAGGTACATCGACTCAGTATCATCAGTCAAACACGGATGCACAGCGGCATCATAAAAAACCAGCATGACGACTTTACACCAGTGGTTTTAACACCAAACCTTTTATATATACACTGATCAGCCATAACATTAAAACCACCTCCTTGTTTCTACACTTACTGTCCATCTTATCATCTCCACTTACCATATAGAAGCATTTTGTAGTTCTACAATTACTGACTGTAGTTCATCTATTTCTGTACATACTGTTTTAACCTGCTTTCACCCTGTTTTTCAATGGTCAGGACCCCCACAGGACCACCACAGAGCAGGTATTATTTAGGTGGTGGATCATTCTCAGCACTGCAGTGACACTGACATGGTGGTGGTGTGTTAGTGTGTGTTGTGCTGGTATGAGTGGATCAGACACAGCAGCGCTGCTGGAGTTTTTAAATACTGTGTCCACTCACTGTCCACTCTATTAGACACTCCTACCTAGTCGGTCCACCTTGTAGATGTAAAGTCAGAGACGATCGCTCATCTGTTGCTGCTGTTGGAGTCGGTTATCTTCTAGACCTTCATCAGTGGTCACAGGACGCTGCCCACGGGGCTTTGTTGGCTGGATATTTTTGGTTGGTGGACTTTTCTCAATCCAGCAGTGACAGTGAGGTGTTTAAAAACTCCAGCAGCGCTGCTGTGTCTGATCCATTCGTACCAGCATAACACACACTAACACACCACCACCATGTGAGTGTCACTGCAGTGCTGAGAATGATCCACCACCTAAATAATACCGGCTCTGTGGTGGTCCTGTGGGGGTCCTGACCATTGAAGAACAGGGTGAAAGCAGGTTAAAACAGTATGTACAGAAATAGATGAACTACAGTCAGTAATTGTAGAACTACAAAGTGCTTCTAGATGGTAAGTGGAGCTGATAAAATGGACAACGTGTATAGAAACAAGGAGGTGGTTTTAATGTTATGGCTGATCAATGTACATAGGATTAATTACAGCTGGAGACTTTTGTGTGGGCGTGGTCATATAAATAGGGCTAGTTAGACTGCACACAATGGACAGAGCGTCAATAATTATAACAGGAAAGTCTGGACAGATTAGAAATGTCACACTGTTTAAACCAGTATTATCTATATAGACAATTTTCTGTCAGGAAAAAGTACATGGAACAGCGGTCTCTATCCCAGGGATCAGGTTATGATTTCTTTTTCCAAAGGGAAAGTGTCCTTATGGTCAGATATAATCCAAAACCCACCAAAACAGAAACAGAAGATGCTTAAAATATGGAACATGGTCTCTAACTAGTATTCAGGCTGATATTGGTCACAACTGGACACTAAGTTTTGAGAGGTACCATATACAGAGCATATAAGGAAAGTGTTGCTAAGTCGCAACATCCAGCACCAGTGACCAAAAGCTGCTCCTCTGGGCCACATATCTGCATTATACACATTATTACTTTAGTTATAATACATCTAAAGTATTTATTATTATTCACTGGATGCAGATTAAGACCTCACAGATAAACATATCAGCAGATACAGACACTTATAATAATGAAGCCGGTTATACTAAATCTGGATGCATGATTTTTCACGGCGTGACCCAGGCTCATGTGGGTGATCTGAGTCACTTCAGTCCCTGTGAGTCACCATCACAAAGGAACAAAAATGAGAAACTCAGCCAGTGTTACAGGCCACTATCAGACACAGAAATCAGTATTAAAATCTGTTATTCCTGAAGAAATTTTAAATACTACAGCTTTACTACAGTAAATCAATCGCTCCGGGTCACACCCTGCGCCGTCAGCTTCCTATGTGTGAAGATTTGGACTGTCTGCGTGCTAAAACTTTCTCCTCCGCCGTTCCCTCCAGTCAGTTATTAACCTGTAACCCTCCCTAATGTAACCCTCAATCTGACGGCGGATCTCGGCTCTCTTCCAGCGCACTCATCAGCTCCTGTGAGAATAGCGAGTGCTTTAAAACGAGCGCTGCTCTTCCTTCTTCTCGCTGCTCCCTTCATTTAGCCTCAGCAGCAGAAAGCCCAGAGGTCCGTCGCTTCCTCCTCCACAACACTTCAGCTCAGAAAAGCTAATACACAAACGCCGAAGAGCTAAAAGGAGCTAAAACGGGCGAGGGAGGCGATTTACCGAGACGCCACAATAATTTACATGTGCACATGGGTACTAAGCAAGCATATTATTAACCAAAAATAGCTTTAGATTGACAGGACAGGCTTCGGTTTGAAGGTAATCCTCGAAAACTCATAAAAAATATAAATATTCAAGAACAAGATGAGCCAGCGTTTCTGATATTCAGCTCTGTGTGTAAAATTAGTCCTGAGGAGGTTAAAGAAAGATAGCAAGTCTGTAAGGTTTGAAATGTTCCTCCTCCTCCTCAATGTCAGTGCAAAAAAAGAAATGCCCTTCTTTATATATTCCTGTCAAACCTATTAAGGAGATTTGGCCTCTAATAAAAATGCATCTTTAAGACAGAAAACCAATGAATTTTGTAAACTCTACCAATTTTACCAACTAGAGCGGTCAAAGATTTAACCAGAGCTGTTCCAGGAGTTTGTTGACGGCCAGCACAAGTGGCAGATCAGGTGGAGGACAGCAAAATAATATTCTCATGTTATATTTTCTTAAAAACCCAACAATAAAATCTTAATCTTAATAAAAAAGCTATTTTTAACATCATAAAACAAAATGCCTGCAAATACACAGTATATATACACCGATCAGCCATAACATTAAAACCACCTCCTTGTTTCTACACTCACTGTCCATTTTATCAGCTCCACTTACCATATAGAAGCACTTTGTAGTTCTACAATTACTGACTGTAGTTTATCTGTTTCTCTGCATGCTTTGTTAGCCCACAGGACCACGACAGAGCAGGTATTATTTAGGTGGTGGATCATTCTCAGCACTGCAGTGACACTGACATGGTGGTGGTGTGTTAGTGTGTGTTGTGCTGGTATGAGTGGATCAGACACAGCAGCGCTGCTGGAGTTTTTAACCACCTCACTGTCACTGCTGGACTGAGAATAGTCCACCAACCAAAAAACATCCAGCCAACAGCACCCCGTGGGCAGTGTCCTGTGACCACTGATGAAGACCTCGAAGATGACCGACTCAAACAGCAGCAATAGACGAGCGATCGTCTCTGACTTTACATCTACAAGGTGGACCAACTAGGTAGGAGTGTCTAATAGAGTGGACAGTGAGTGGACATGGTATTTAAAAACTCCAGCGCTGCTGTGTCTGATCCACTCATCCACACCAGCACAACACACACTAACACACCACCACCATGTCAGTGTCACTGCAGTGCTGAGAATGATCCACCACCTAAATAATACCTGCTCTGTGGTGGTCCTGTGGGGGTCCTGACCATTGACGAACAGGGTGAAAGTAGGTTAAAACAGTATGTAGAGAAACAGATGGACTACAGTCAGTAATTGTAGAACTACAAAGTGCTTTGGAAAATGCATCTTTTAGACCGAACACCAATGAATTTTGTAAACTCTACCAATTTTACCAACTAGAACAAACATTTACGAGTTTTTCATCATCACAGAGGATCACAGAAATCCCTGTAATAAATAAATAAATAAAATAAATTCCTTAAGTGCCCCCGACACACACGTCTCTTTAACTGTAAGCATAACGCACTGGAGCTCAGATAACAGTTGAGTACGTTTGTTTGATGGGCATTGTTGAAGGTGATCGGTGGAGGAGGTGAAGGGACTCAAACTCAAAAATGGCTTGCTTGGATGGTCGTTGTCTGGATGAGTCAGACACATGACAGCGCGGCAGTCGTCAGCTGAAACGAAGCAGGCAGCCGTCGTGTTAGTCAGAGCAGGTGTTTTAATACACACGTCCAATCAATTACATCCAAAAAAGCATCAAAGTCGATAAGTGACTCGTTTTTCTCTCATGATTTTCTGAAAACGGAGTCGGTTTTACCAATAATGTTACGAGCTCCGTCAAAAGAAACAAACTTTATTACTCCACATAAAAATTCATTAAGCTTTGTTTAGCCACACGGCGTAAACAGGTCTGCTAATAAATGAAAGCAATCCCTTCTTTCCCCACATCATTAGCCGAATATCTGTTCACGCTGTTTATGAGTGTTTTACTGGCCTGATTCGTTCGTATTAAACTCGTTCTGGAATGGAAATGATCCTCCAGTAATGAGGGCCAGTGCTGGTTCAGAAGATACCAGGGGAAGAGAAAAAAAAAGATCTCACACTAATTAACACGTGTCTGCTTTTCAATTAACCATGACCTCATTTTGCCGAAAAAGCAAAAAAAAAAGGGACTGCTGGTTCTGAATCGTAAATCGTCTTCTATGCGACTCTGTGGTCACTGAGAGTAACACACGTTTCAGTATTCGAGTCAATGGAATGAGTTAATATGGATAAATGTATTCACATCCTTTAAAACAACATATAAACATCACAAGTATCGAATAATTTAATGATATCTGTTTATGAATATAGGGCAGCATGGAGGCTCGGTGGGTAGCACCGTCGCCTCACAGAAAGAAGATCCTGGGTTCGATCCCCAGGTGGGGCGGTCCGGGTCCTTTCTGTGTGGAGTTTGCATGTTCTCCCTGCGTGGGTTTCCTCCGGGAGCTCCGGTTTCCTTCCACAGTCCAAAGACATGCAGTCAGGTTAATTGAAGACACTAAATTGCCCTATAGGTGAATGTGTGTATGTGTGTGTATGTGTCTGCCCGGTGTGCCTTGCGCCCATTGAAAAGCTGGGATAGGCTCCGGCACCTCCCCGCGACCCTAATTGGATAAGCGGTTAAGAAAGTGCGTGTTTATGAATATTAACCTAAACATTGGCGGTGCATGTTTAAGTGCACTCTTAGTGCAGATCCCGAGCCCGGGTAAACAAGGAAGGTTGCAGCAGTAAGGACATCTGGTGTAAAAACGGTGCCAAATTAAACCTACAAATTAAAAGTCATATTTACAAACCAGATTGATTGAAGCCTGGTTTAACAACGTCCAGATCTAGCACTGTTGGTCAGCGATGCTGGCTAGTATAAGGACATGGCTGGTGGCTTCACACGTGGTTGAGCTGATAGGGGTCACTTGAGTGCATCCAAACTGGGACAGTATAAAAAGTGAGGTGAGGGGTTTATTATTTTAACACATCGGCAGGTTCACTTGTTTTAAATCAGGTCAAAAGTCCCTCTCATATCTGAAAATGCATTTATTTTTTCATCTTGCTTAGAAATGAGGGACAAAAGAGTCCCGCCGTGATCCAAAGGCTTCAAAGTCTTAAAACTGCATAAAAAAAAGAATTTCAAAGGCAGAAACGCTGCAATAAAA
The DNA here is from genome assembly GCF_030014385.1 of Trichomycterus rosablanca. Lineage (NCBI taxonomy): Eukaryota > Metazoa > Chordata > Actinopteri > Siluriformes > Trichomycteridae > Trichomycterus > Trichomycterus rosablanca. The sequence continues at coordinate 2,980,778 of NC_086011.1, forward strand.
TCTGAAGCAAATGTAACAATTGATTTTATTGTGTGTGTGAGAGTGGAACAGAATTGTCAGTCGAGATGGGGTTGGGGGGGGGGGGGGGTGCAGCGGATAAAGACAGCCAAGGAATGCCAATTGAAGTGGATATGATTGGCAAACAACAGACCCAGAGAGCAGGAGATCTAAGTTTAGACCTGGTCTCCTGACAAAAGCAACAACACCCGAGTTAAATGAAGATCTGGCTGATAACCCACCAGCGCTGCGTTCTCTCAAAGCCCCCGACAGACTGAATGTGGTTTATCCGTTTACCAGGTTAACGTACAGTTCAAACAGAACGACTCGGTGAGGAATTAAAACAGCAGCTTACAGAGATCGCAAAGCGTCCGTCAGAGAACAGGTCACGACGTCTAATGATCGTACAGCGGCTTATACGTGCTGCCAAAATGCCACATACAGTCAGTCAGTCAATGATGGCAAACCCCGGCAAAGCGGCCACCGACCTGGCCAGGAATCCAACAAACACAATTGGCTGTGCTTGAGGGTGGGAAGGTCAGACTGGGTTTCTTAACTCTGCCATTGTGATATGCCATCTTCGCAATGAGCTGAGGTGCTGACTGGTCAAAAATGTATTAAAAATAATAAATAAATGTATTAATAATACATGTATTAATACATTTATTTTAAAGCAATAATAATAAATGTATTAATTATAAATAACACATAGATTTCTTTCAGTTTAATATATAATGAAATGACACACATCTCAAACTATACTATAATAACTGCATTTGCAGGCATTTGAGGCTCATAAGTGGAATTTGGTACCAGAATCTTAATTTAGGTCATAATAATATCAGATATTTATTTTATAGTCACCAAACATTAAGGTTAGATTATAATAAATGTGATTTTATGTAGGAAATGTCAGCATACAGCTAACAGGCTTGATAACTGCATAAAGTCTATTAAAAATAATAATTAATTAATTTAAAAAATGATAAATAAGTAAATAAATAAATAAGTTAATAAATAAGCAAATAAATAAAAATAAATTACTAAGTAAATTAATAAAAAAGTCAATAAAAAAATAAAAAAATTAAGTAAATAAATAAAAACAAATAGTAAAAAAGTAAATAAATAAGCAAATAAATAAAAATAAGTAAGTAAAATAATAAATAAGTAAATAAATAAATAAATAATAGTTTGTTTCCAGGGCCTTGAAAATGTTACAGTTTATGGAGCGTCAAGACGTATAGAATGTAAGTCTTCAGTAACATCATTACAGTAATATCATTTTTTGCAAGTACTTCGTAAGACACCGTTTTACACGAGGACAAATTGATTTCTGTGCTGTGATGACTGGTTAAACCCAAAAAGGACCCCGTAGTGACATTCAGCAATCCAAGATGAGATAAACTTGGAACATCCAGATTTGATTCAGTAGGCCGGGATCAGGACCGCTCCAGGCATGTTAGAACGCAGCAGTAATGGATATTTTCAGCCCTGTTTTGCCACGTTATGCTCTGTTTACACTGGTGATGAAATAATCATCTGTTTACCCTGTGGCACTTAAAAAAGATTCAGATCAGAGCTTCTATTCTCAAGAGAATCTGTTCAAATCCCATACAGGCTTTACACATACATATACTTCAGTCACCTATACATCAAGAAGCCTCGGCCATTCCTCTCTCAGACAGAGCCAATCATGAGGGTTTGTAGACGCCTGACGGGCTGATAGCACTGATGGGGATTTGAACCCTAGAACCCAGAAGAACTGACGTAGCGCCATTTTCCGCTGTGCCATCCGAGCACCCAAAAAGAGCACATAAGTATGGGAATGCATGATGATTCAATGATTAAATAAACATGCATGCTATTTTCTGTAAACAGTTTGGGGAAGGCCCTTTCCTGTTCAAGTATGACCATCTGCATGTGCAGTTGACCAGTTGACCTCAACCTAGTGAATGCCTTTGAGGTGAATTGGAACATTTACATTGACGTTTTTGGCATTTCGCAGACGCTTTTATCCAAAACAGTATATTGTCTAAGCAATCGAGGGTTAAGGGCCTTGCTCAAGGGCCCAACAGTGGTGGGGCTTGAACCAGTGACCTTTCAATTACTGGTCTAGTACCCTAACTGCTAGGCTACAACTGCCCATGTATTACTGCCTACGTAAATTCGAGATCAGTGCCTGATCTTACAATGCTATTTTAAAAGAAAGGACACAAATCCCCACAGATACAGTAGATACAGTGCTAAAATCGTGTGAAACACCTACAGATAAGAGTGGAGGGGGAAAGAAAGGGGGTATATGAGGGTCACTCCATATTAACGTCTAACAGGGTTAAGACCAGGTGACCACACAACTTTCGGTCAAATTTTGGTCAGATTTTGTATTTTGTGGTGCACATCGTACCTGTTTTGGTTTTCATTTTAATGCACATGAAGTGTGAAGTGTACAGATATACCGAAAACACAGAAAAACAGGATCAGGACAGTCAATTTTGAGATGTTGGGTTCAGGCAGGGGTTTAAATTTTAGTTCATTAAAAACAAAACAAATTGATTCATAAGTTAGTTTATTAATTAGTTTCAGTTCGGTTCTCCCCCAATCATATTTTATTCTTTTTTATCTTATTTTATCTTTTTTTTATCTTATTTTATTGCTTCTGGGAACCTCAGTCTATTTTTTTACAGCGCAGTAATGAAATACATCTAATTTCTAATAAAGGCAGAACTGTTTCCATAAAAAAGCAGCAGCAAAACAAGCTTCAGTCACACCGTGTTCACTCTCTGTTCTGATTTATAATGCAGGGAGTCACATTACAGGCCCGAGGCTCCGAGCACTCGCGCCACTGTTGGGCCGAATGATCGATATCTCTGCAGAATTCTCTTTGATATCACAGCACTCACACAAGATCACCTCTGCCGCCACTATCACATGCCTACGGGCTCATCACGCACCCCGCTTAGCTATGTACTACAAATAAACAGCACAAATTAGAATGAATCGCATGGCAATGCATATCAACTCCAGAATCGAATGGAATTAAACGATGCTCTTATCAGAATCATTAGACTTCTGATGGCACAGAAGAACCGATGCTGATTCATTAGACACGGTGGCTTGTTGACATTTTTGTAATGTGTGTGGATGTAAGTACAGTCGCTCGGGTGATGCAGAGTTTGAATCTCAGCTGTGCTAACAACAGGCCGGCAGGCTGGACAGCAAAACGCTCATCCGAATGGTGGGAATGTCGGAAGGGATTCATCATAACTGCTGCAATTATGACCTTTACTGGCTGATCGATGGCGCTGCACAGGTACGGGGGATAATAGGGATCCATGTGTGACTTTCTGTGCGCTATACAGATATCCAAATGAACCCACATCATGCAGGTAAAAAGAAGTGGTCAGCTACTACACACGTCAGGGGTGTGTGTGCAAAAGAAGAATGTGATTGGTGTGATTGGTAATTGGATACGACTAAATTAGGGGGAAGATTAAGAAAAATAATTTAAAACAAAAAAGAAATGTAATATTGCTGCCAGCTCAGTGGTTAAGGTATTGGACTAGTAATTAGAAGGTTGCCGGTTTAAGCCCCACCACCAACAGTTGCCAATGTTGGGCCCCTGAGCAAGGCCCTTAACCCACAATTGCTCAAAATGTATTCAGTCATAATTGTTTCAAGTCATTTTGAATAAATGGGTCTGCTACATTCCTCAAATGTAAAACATCACGGATTTAATTTTTAATTAATAAATTAATTAAATGAGGCAGAATTTTGGCTCTATTAAACCTGTAAGTCTAGTCCATGAGCTTGTGTGGCATGATGGTAAGGGCCACGCTGTTGGTAACACCAGTACCTGACAGACAGGGGTTCGATTCCTGTGCAGGGCTCACAGATACAGAGGGCAGATGATTGTATGTGAACCTAGGTATTTGGGGGTAGGTACATATCAGTGTGCTCTCAGTGCTGGTCCCAAGCCTGGATAAATAAGTGAGTTAAGTCAGGAAAGGCTTCTGGCATAAGTTGTGTGGCTTTTTTCTCAAATATCTGTCCAGCTAAAGTTGAATCAGTTATTATTACTGTGAAATAAAAATGTCTAAGAGCAACAACAGGCTCAGCACTGAAGTGATAAACCACACAAGTTCACTATTTTGGGCTGCTGATTGCTAAATTTGGTAAATATGATCAGTCACTTCGTGGGCCGGATCTTTACAAGCCTGAGATCACAGAGAACAGCACCAGGTGACCCGAGTGTTGTAAAGCACACCAGCCATGGACTCTTTAGCAGTGCAAACACATTCCTTGGAGCGATAAAATCACACCTCGCCAACTGACAACCATGGTTAAACAAACTTTGTAAGGCTACAGCTGTCTGCCTTATTTCCAACAGTGAAGTGTGGTGGAGGAGGAATAAGAAGAATGGCCTTGGGGTATTTTAAATCATGTGTGTTTGGGCCACCTGGTTCCTCTGACAGGAAACCTGGAGCTAGCATCCAATCCTGGCCCTGAAGATTGATGGACTGATTTGGACTACACATATGAAAGCACTGCGTCTATAACAATGGTGGAAGAGTGGAACAGCGGTCTCTTGATATTGTAGGGAATTAAACCCTAATGCTCACTTTATGCTTAAAGTAAATTGACCTGACCATGAATTCGAAGCTGCTAGAACCCTGTTGTCCACTGTTCTCTGCTGTTCTCTCATTCCACACACATCTGACTGTTTACCAAACGTATCTGTTCACCTCCTCCTCCAACTGCAGGATTTTACTCCACCAAACAGCTGAGGTGAGTTTTTCTTTCCTATTTGTATAATCATGCAAAAGCAGTAGCCTCCAGCTAAAACCTGCTGACCAACGTCAAACGTGACGCCCAGCCTTCAGATCACTCAAATGAGTCCAATTTCTAAAATAAAAAAGGAGTGCTGAATCAGTGTCGCTAATCAGCTTTCATTTAAATCAGTGTTCTCGTCATATGGGAGGTCACGGGGGGGGGGGGGGGGGAGGTTTGCTAATCAATTAGAGAGGCAGTGGGGCGTAATCCAATTAGGTGTTCACGGCTAATGAATGTCACACACCCACGTCCAGATGTCCACTTTGGGACATCTGTTAAACTTTTAGTGGGCGATTCATAAATTAAGGCGTATTTAGAAATGGAGGTACTAACAGGGACCAATGTTGTATTATTATTATAATTACACGCCTCAAAGGAGCTACTTTGTCATGTAAAAATACACAAACATAAAGAACCACTTTAGTAATGAAAAGCACAATTTAGAGCCTCTGTTTCTAAGAGCGCTAATCTGTTTAAATGATAAAACAAAATAAAATTAAATACAATTATTTACATTGTTAAAGGTAGACATTTAAGCTTTCAATTGGTACCGTATTTACCAGCAAGGGATATGTTAGCAATGTAAAACTTACACATATATCATTTCTGGGCCTGAATATGGGCCAGGGACTGTCATGGGGTTTTAAGAAAGTCAGTGAATAGGTTTAGAAAGACTGGCAAATCAAATCTGTCGCAAAATTATCTATTTAAATTCAGTGAGACAAAACGTCTCGTCACGCAAAATGACTTTTGTGCTCAAGTGGTTTGTGGTCTGTGTTATCAGTGATAAAAAATAAATGATTCAGCATGTTGACATCAAAGTACACCAACAGTTTTTTGGTACATTCCACTCAAAGCTACACATTTACATTTTCGCCATTTAGCAGATGCCTTTATCCAAAATGACTAACAGTAATGTGATAGTATACAGTCTGAGCAATTGAGGGTTAAGGGCCTTGCGCAAGGGCCCAACAGCAGCAACCTGGCAGTGGTGGGGCTTGAACCAGCAACCTTCTGATTACTAGTCCAGTAAACACTGCAAAATGTGTTTCATGTTGATATCAGGTGGTTGGATTGTGTTTTACTCAGTTGTGCACTTCTAACCAGCTTTTTGATTGTTAAACCTTGAATGAACTTTGGAACTCATGGTTTCGGCATCATAGAATGCGTACACAAAGACCACATTGTGGTGCCCGATACAGTCGAAAGCTCTATTACGGTATTTCAGATTCTATCCGACTGTATGACAGTGTGTTTCTGATAGGACAGCGGTAAAAAAACATGTTTCTACTCAGTGTGATATTAAAAACAGAAAGAAAATCCTATTCTAATGATCAGACTTAATCACAATTATAATGTTGATTCAGCATAAAAGCTCTGCATAGTTTTCTCATTTCTCATGCATGAGATTTGCATAATGCAAGGCTGTAATTACAATATACAAGGAAGGGAAAAGTGGGGGGTCCATATATGGCCAAAATGTTTCAACAGTGTACTGATGTAAAAATGATAAACAAACATCTGCCCACTGGTTTAATCAGTAATGCTAGGATCTGTCAGTGCTCCCATCAGTTGTTGATATGGCATGGTAGGAACCCCCGGGTAGATCTGGTCCCCCACAATGTTCAATAAAGCAGTGCTGCCCTGCTGCTGATCTGATGTTAGCAGCATGTAGAAGAGTACAGATAGAATGATTTATCTATATCACAGTAGAGAAAATGGGAGAAAATCTAGAGTACTTGTAACTCACAACCTCACCAACCATCACCAATGGATGAATCAAAATTACAGGCCATGTCAGATGCTCATACACACCCAGTATGGTCCACATTAGGATTAAGTGGAGAAATAATAAAGCTAAAATTAAAACTATAAATCATTACATTTTCCTAAAGTTGTGGAATCTTTTATCAGTAATAAACAGCTTTTATTTATTTATTATAGGATTTTTACATCTTATTTTACACACTTTGGTTACATTCATGACAGAAATGGTAGTTACTCGTTAACAAGTTCACAAGTTTAATCTCAAACACAGTCATGGACAATTTTGTATCTTCAGTTCACCTCACTTCATGTCTTTGGACTGTGGAAGGAAACCAGAGCTCCCGGAGGAAACCCACACAGACACAGGGAGAACATGCAAACTCCACCTGGGGATCGAACCCAGGACCTTCTTGCCATGAGGTGACAGTGCTACCCACCGCCCCACCTTGCCGAAACAAAATATTACTCCAAACTACATATCACAAGGTCAAATAAGATAACATGCCAACATAACGACGTGATGAAGTAAAAAAACGAGATATAAGTAAAGAAAACGAGTTACACTGATTCAAAATAACAAAATATTTTGTGAAATGAACCACAAATACAGAGCCGCACAATATCTTCTAAAAGGAACGTGTTGTCCAGTCAATATTAGTGGACACTGTGTTAAACGAGTAGTAATTCATAGTAAATACGTGGATATTTTGTCAAACGAGTTAAATAGTCAAAATAAGGAAATATTGACTCGCACCTGAGATTCGGGGATTCCGCAATTTGCGAAATCGAGCTAAACGAATAAAAAACGAAGCCTGTTTGTATCTAAATGTACCAAATAAACAATTTAAGGGTTAAATCAGTGTTTCTGTGCATTCTGGACATCCAGGACATTTGATTCTATGGTAATTGAAACCCCTGAACGTTGTGTGAATGCTTTACCTGAGCTGCCGGGGTAAATCCGACGTGATGACACTATGTTGGTATTTTACAATCCTGAAAGCTCCGCATTCACTCACATGCTGTCAAATATCTTCACCCCCCTACCTCCCAAAATGTGCGCAATATCCATCTACATGTGCGCACGAACCCATCCAGGCGGGGTTCGAGTCTCAAACTTCACAGCGTTTATTACCGCACAGCCGCATTTATTTCCACTGACGGGACGAACCGGGACGCGTTTCAGCGTTTAGCGGATTTTATTGGCTTGTGCTGGACGGGAAAGTGCAGACGTGATGTGAGGAGAGAGAAAACGGGATGAATATCGAGCTCTTACCTTCCAAATGTGTCACATGCGGATCAAACAAAGCCGGATTTGCGTCGGATATTCCTGCGCGGTGTGCACATTGTCAAGCTCCCACCTACTGAAGAGCTGAAGATCACTAACGTGAGTGAGGGAGTGAGTGAGTGATAGAGAGATACAGACAGAGGGAGGGAGAGAGGAACAATGAGAGAGGCAGTGATAGAGAAAGAAAGGGAGAGAGACACTTAGGAACAATGAGAGAGCGAGAGAGAGAGGGAGGCTTAGAAATAAAGAGAGAGAGACTCTTAGGAACATTGAGAGAGAGAGAGACAGAGAGAGAGAGAGAGAGAGTGACTCGGTTTATTTATTTATTAGGATTTTAACGTCATGTTTTACACACTTTGGTTACATTAAAAAAGAAAAGGCAGTAGAAGACTCATCAGCTCACAAGTTTAACATCAAACACAGTCATGGACAATTTAGTATCTCTAATTTACCCCACTTGCACGTCTTAGGACTGTACGAGGAAACCCACACAGACACGGGGAGAACATGCAAACTCCACACAGAAAGGACCTGGACCGCTCCACCTGGGGATCGAACCCAGTACCTTCTTGCCGTGAGGCGACAGTGCTACCCACCGAGCCACCATGCCGCCCGAGACACCAAGGAACAATGAGAGAGAGTTGAGAGTACAGTTGAGGAACAATGAGAGAGAGTTGAGAGTACAGTTGAGGAACAATGAGAGAGAGTTCAGAGTACAGTTGAGGAACAATAGCGATGACAGACTGATGATATTTATGAATATTTTTATTCATTTATTTCATTTTCATTTTTACCACTGATTTATCCTGGTCAGGGTCGTGGCAGTTCTGGTAAGGAATTCCCCCTAGACAGATGTCCTGCTGGAAATCATTTACACCTTAGCTTCATCTCACGGACAGATGATCCTACATTAAGGGGACCTTATTTGACCACCTTTCAAGTTGTCCTATTTCAGCAGACCTTCCACTCTTGGGGAGATTCACCACGGATTCAGGTCTCTCACTGTGGTTCAGTAGAGTCCTAGACATTTAAAATTAGCTGTGTAAATTCTTTCAGACACATATATTTGAAGCGTTTTCTTAGATGAGTATGATATATATTGTTCAGAGCTGCTAAAGTAGTCTGGCTGTGTTTAATCAGCTTAATTAGCTTTCAACAAAATTCCTGAATAAACACAATACTGATTTTACCCAAATGACTTTGTGTATTCCCAAATCAACCCCACATACCCCTTTACCACCTCTTGTAGATCTTTCCAGATCTGCAACTGTTTTTCATTCCCTCGACACTCCCACAATACCCATCACACACTGAGCATGATGGACACTGACTGACCCAACCATTGTCCTAACGGCTGGCATGAGCATGAGGAACAAACAGAGCCACATGGAGCCCAAATACAAACAGACACAGCTATGCCCATCACTATGGATTAAACACCTGACCACAGGGTGTCAGGACGAGGGCATCGATCCAAAAGATTGGCCGTGCCAGTCAGTAAATATCATCCAGCCTGAATATCACCAACGAGCACTCACACATAGTCTCATAATCAGTGCAAATGTCATTCATTTATTTATTCAAATTTGTTAACAAAAAAGAGAGAGCGAGAGAGATGGTGAAAGCTACATCCTGGTCAGGGTCACGGTGGGTCCATAGTAACCCTGGAACATTGGGCACAGGCACTCTGCCATGTCACATAGTTTTATAATCAATGCACATGTCATTCATTTATTTATTCATGTTTATTAATGAAAAAAAGAGAGAGAAAGATACATCCTGGTGTACAGGGATGTGGTGGGTTTATAGCAACACTGGGCTGGGTAAGGCACACTGGAGGGATCTGAGGGACCTGAAAGAGAACATACAAAACTTCTTCCAGACTCTGATAAGTAGCAGGACTCAATAGAATAATGGATTGCAGAGGTGGACAAGAGGGCAAAAATATTACTACACAAAATATCATTGATAAATGTATCATTAATAAACATTTCATGATCACAGTCATGGTGGGACCAGAGCTTCAAAGTGGGAATACACAAGGTAGAGGGGTGCAAGCTTGCCAGGTTACATCACATGCCAACACACTCACTCATTTATTTAGTCACACAGACTTGTTTTTGGGAGTCATGAGAAACTGAAGTACCTGGAGGAAACCTGTAAAAAAAGTGGAGCACATGCCAACCCTCTTACAGACATTGGCTGGCTGGTTGGAGGAAGCTGAAGAAACCCACAAAGGCACTGGGAGAGTGTGCCAATCTTTGTCAGAAGGAAGACAGCAACCAGAGGTTGTGATTAAACCAGGGACCTTGGGGCTGTCCACCACCAAAGCAATTTTACACCGCATTCAACTGTAATCTTGAAAACATTTATTTTGATAGCCATGTAATGTGGTGTGAGCGGCATGATGGCACAGCTGGTGGAGTGGGTGATACACAACAACACGGATCCTGTGGACCGGAGTTTGCTCAATGTGCCTGGTCACTGCATGAGAGAAGATTTACATGTTCTCCCTATATCCTAGTTTTCTTTCACCTTTCATAAACATGCAGTAGGTGGATTGAATGCATGTCATTGTTAAAAGAGAGAGTTAAGGGCTTTGCTCAAAAGCCTAACAGTGGCTTCATGGCAGAGCCAGGATTCAAACCCACAACCTTCTGATTGATAGCCCAGAAGAATTTCTACCCACTAAGCTACCACTGTATGTATAGCAAACCTGTTTTGTTGGTGGTTCCTCAATACATCAGATCATGTATCTATTTTGGACCACAGTTTTATTTACTTTTTCAAACAGTAAGTCAAACTAGCCCTATTTATATGGGCACAGAGAAGTCATCAGTAGTCAGTCATTTACTAAAAAAATGAAGGTCATGACACAAAAGGCACCATTGTGGATTTTTCTACACAACCAACGTAGCTATTTATATATTTATATCCAGGCGAGTTTAAAAAGAAAGAAAAACATGTTTAATTTTTTATTATTAATTCAAAGTCTGTAATCACAATATGCATTGTTAAAACTATAATTCAATATACAATATTAAAAATTTACAATATATACAGTATTCACATCGCAATGGCAAAATGACCCCCGATATACTGATGTAAAATTCTACATAAACATATTCTGCTCAGTAGCTTTGCGTAATGTTAGAATCCATCAGTGTTCCCATATGTTGTTGATGCTTATGGCAGGGATGCTTTACAATGGCAGAACCAAATCCCTTCCCCCATGTTCAGTTCATGGCTACGACCTTGATTCATTCACAGAAAAGAAAGAGTTAAAAGATTAAGGATTAAAAGGCTGCAGTGATACACATTCCCTTCAAGTGTATGTAAAATACTGACTACGTTTATGTCCACCCCATATCAGAACCACCTGCAATTAATCCTGCACGTTTATTTATCATCGTTTTAAAAGATCCAGTAAATCCAGAAGTGCAAGTTTCCTCCTCTAGAGTTTCCATCCTTGTACATGTGCTTCCCCCTAATGGTTTTTCGAAGCAAACACACTTCCTGCACCAGTTTGATGTTGAACTAAAACCACGCTCCACATCTGTCTGCATTTGTTGTATGAACTGCTGTTTTATTAAACCATGACTAATGAATTTTGTAATGACTGGTTTATTTTTATAACTGATTTTGTAAACGTGTCTCTACATTTCATGTCTCGGTCCCATCAGGATTTGTTTTGGGATAGTTTCAGACTTAAATGATTGCACTTTTTGGCAATAATTTTTATTACAGTATAATCATTACCAATGCATTTCAGCGCCTGGGATTTGAACTTGAGAACTCACAATCTTAGTGGTGGTGGGCTGGTGCATTAGACCGCTGTGCCAAAATAACAGTGCCAATTTTCAGATTTCCCCCCTTTTTTACTGTACAGGGTAAAGGCCAGAAAACTGTGAGATCAGAAATGTGTGGTAAATCATGTCTTGTAAATCTTGTACAATTTTAATCATTTTGAAACAAGCCTGGTTAGTCTTTTTTTTATAAAACAGATCAAAACAGTGAAATGAATAAAGTGCTTGGATGAAGCTCCAGTTCAGCAGTGCTGGCTAGGCACTCAACAAGCACATCTGGCTGTGCCTTAATAAAGGAATGTCGGCTAGGCTTTCTTATCACTGTCCTTGAAATAAAGACCTCTGTTGTCTGGTTGAAGTGCTGTCATAGTGCAGTTAGAGCACATTTTCGTAACACTTTCTGAACATGGTTCAGCTCTCGGTGAGAATCCACCGCTGGCTGGTGTAAAGAAAGAGCCAGTGACTTTACACGTGCTGGATGGGGTTGGTTTTGTCTCTTTTTAGCCACACGGCCAAGGTGCAAGCTACAGAGAAATTGTAATTGTGACTAAATTTTGACTAAATTGTCAGAAAACAGGTAAAAAAGCAAATGAACAAATTATTACGTTTGATGTAATAGTACTTTTGTAATAGTCAATTGTAGAAAGAATTGATTTCCAGTTCAAACAGAAATTCAACATCATACAATAAAACAGGTACATCATGCCATTGAAGCATGTGGCTTACAGTTAATAATAAATATCATCATGTGTATTGTGTTTAGTGTAGAGCTCAGTGCTTTGGGTTTATTTTTCCACACCATTGTATGACACTGTCATGTGGGAGAAACTATAATTGTCTTGACGGATTTTTGTGGATGATTTACTGTACCTGGCCTAGTGACTCATGGCACCTGTGGTTTCATCAGTCAATGTCAGGGTTCTAACATACGTCCTCTCGGCTACAATTAGACAGCCAGTCCTCTGTTCGGACCGGTCATCAGGCTAAAAACTACCCATGGTTTTAAAAAATTTTCTACCCAGTTCAAAGCATGCTGCTAAGGGCTTAGTATTGATGGATTGGAATTGATGCATGTGACATAAATCACTGTGTGGTCTGTAATTGCTGTAGGGACAACTGCATGCCACAAACTTACAGATGCCCCTTCTATTCTGCTTGATAGTGGCATAACCTTACCTGAAAAAGTAAATGCCCCCTTTGGTTTTTTAAACTAACCAATCTACCAAGTTTAACTGGTAAGCCAATTTAGCTACTTCTCACTAATTTCGCTACTTCTCACCCATTCTTGGCTTCATTGAAGTGTCGCCTTAGTGAAGTGTTCACCTTACAGCTATTACAGAAAATTCAAGAGCAACTAAGATGTTGGGAAATCTCTAGAAAAGGTTACAAAGCCTACCAGCTAGTCAGGTGTAATCCAGCAAGCTGAGTATGAAGGCTACTCAGTCTGTAGTGACCTTTGCTCACTACATTTGGATTTCCAACATTAGTTTATATTCCTTTGCTGCTGACTGACACCTCTAAATGTCCTCCAACGCTGGATGGAAATAAAACTGTTGCGTTTTGCAGCTGAAGTTGGGTGTGTTGACAGACAGGCAGACAGGTGACAGGAGTGTTGCCAGCAAAGGGAAATGGCAGCGTACCTAAAGGGAAGGATAAGTGGACAACGTGCAGGTGGGAACCATTTGTTTCGCCCTTCAGAAAAAGAGCGTGAACACAAGTCAGTCTGAATTAAAGTGATGTCCTGAAAGTGTATGGTGAAGTTTTGTTGATTAGCTCGGCCCCATCTCAGTAATTTCTTACTATTTTTTACTATTTAAGGCTTAATAAGGGCTGTTTTGGTGGATAAAAAAGTATAAGGTCACGTTGTTCAGTCCCAGCAGAAAAGTCTGCAATGGACCTAGTGGAAAAAGTTGAATTTAGCAGTAATAATATATGTCCAGTTTTATTTATGTCCAGTCCAGTAATACTACTTCTAATTTTCTATGTAATTCAGCAGTGTTTTAATAAATTAAGGATCTAATATTTCGAAAACCATGTCTGTTCAGTCTTTACATGAATCAAATGCACACAGAAGCTCCACACCCAACACAATGAATGTAAACAAACAAGTCACTAAAGCAGTTAAAGGCACTGGGTTAAACAAATGTGTTAAAGCTTAGCATCACAGTACAATTCCCAGTTAAAATAATGAAATCTGGAAAGCAATTACATTCTATTTTGTTGTTAAACCGTGCAGATTATACAGATATTTCACTAGTTCAGTACATTTCGTTTACAAGTTTGTATTGTTCTGGTATCAGTAGTGGAAGAAATGTGTTATTAGCATGGACACGTTTAGATTGTAAACTTTTTACTATTGAATTTGACCTCTAGTCGTTTCTAATGTAAAAAGCAACGAAGCTAAGTCATCCACATATTTACTTTTCTCTCTTTAGATTTTTTAATCGAGATTTATTGTTGTTTTTATGTTTGGCGTTCTCTACAAAACCAATAGATGGCGTTAGCATGTAGCTTAAGCGTGTTTGTTTTTCTGCAGTCGCTGCAGTAAGATTCAGTTCTGGCTTGTTTAAACCTTCACATTATAATGATTTTCAGATACACAGTTTGTACAGACAAAGCTTTTAAGTTAAAAAGCACAGTTTTCCTTAAGAAAGATATAATTATCTTAAATTTATTTAAAACAACACTACAACACTATTGGAGGATTTCTACACAGTGTAGAACTACATGAGTATTTATCAATCCATAAATTGTCCTCAGATATCTCCTAGAATTTTGTGATTATATTCAGACAAAAATAAACTTCTTTATAAAGTACAGCCAGCTTTAGAAGAGTGATAAAAATGTGTGTAAAAATGGTTAAATTAGTGTTAAGTATATAAAAAAACAGTACATATGATTTAAATGATGTCTCCCCATGTATACTCTGAGGTACTCTGATTTCCTTTCACCTTTCAAAAACATGCCAAAGAGGCAAAAATTGCCCCTTAATCTAAATAAGTGAATGTGTGAACTGCCCTGTGGTGCATTGGCACCCTTTTCAAAGTGTATTCCCTCTTCTAGTGAAGCGGTTGGTGAAAATAACTAAATAAAGACGTTTGTCACATCCGTAATTTTATATATATGCCATTATATGTCACATATATATCATATCCTGTGGTTATAATGGTTGGGTTTACCATAGACAAGAATGTGTTGTAACCAAAGCACATATTACTGAAGGTCAGTGCACCAATTAAATTTCCCTACAGTTCTTAGCACTCAGTACAATGCTCTGTATGTCCATTTTCTCACCGAAAAAGCCACTTCATTAACCACCCACTAGGTGTTAGTTAGCCCCCACAGAACAAAGCGGCATCTGCTAGCCCCAAAATGTGATAATACGCCCATGTGCAACCAGCATATGCTCCTCATCGCTCATGCGCTGATTAGCCTTTAGCTAAACAAACATGCTAAGAAAAGTGATCATTACAAAGGGATATAATTGAGCCTACTGTGATTATTCTAAACACTTTTTCTAAAGGGTCGTAATCTACAGTGGATGTATGAGGATGAACTCTAGTATGGAGGAATTGTTAGAAAAGTACATTTACTTACAGATGTGTCTCCGGTTTGCCTCAGTGAACATTCATGTACTGTAGTACAACAGTTTATAAACACAAATCTAAATAAAATTGGGTAGAATAACTAAATGTTACCCCTTCCCCAAATACACACACTGATAAGTGCAGAGTTAGTTTTTTTTAGAAAGGGTGGGTTTTTAGGGATACAAAATCTCCCCAGATGCTCCAGGCTTCTATGGGACCGAAACAGCCATGGTAAACAGTCTGGTACAATAAACATGACATAAGCTTAGTGTCTCAATGACTTTACCAGTGGAATTCCTTAATTCATTCATTAACATGTTCATTGACTGTTTATTTTACCACCACTTTATCCTGGTCAGCGTTGCAATAGGTCAAATTCAGTGGGCGAGAGGCAGAAAACACCCCTGACAGGTCACCAGTCCATCACAGGACATTGTGGAATACATGGTTTCAGTCAGTACTGTGTATACTGTGTTATTAATAAAGTGGCATTTGAGATTATGACAGCCGTAAAGAATTATTTATTGGGTCGACTGAAGACAGATCGATTACGTCAATAATTTCGAACAGATTATCTGAACCTACAGACGAACATCAAAAAGATACCATCACACTAGCATGGTTATTCTTCGAAAGCCGTCTGCTTTAATTCAGCGAGCTTCGATCACCTACAGCCCATTCCTCCAGTGTGTTGCTGTGCAAGTGGTCTATCTCAGCTACATTTTAATTGGAAAGTGATTAAATGATGGGTATAAAGCCGGAGCCACTTCACAGTGGGCAGATTGTCTTTATCAGTCAGCACAGAGCCGCAACCGATACTTCCTCTCACACTGAGCCTCGGGCGAACAGACCTCTATTACACCCAGGGTGTGTGCGTACCAGGACTGAGCCGTACCTCATCCGAAATCTCGCCTTTAACTGTAATACAGAGTGACACAAGCTTTGCCAGGCAGATTGAGAAGAAAGACTAGGTCAGGACACCACAGCCCACATTTCCTAAACCTAAACAGGCAGCATGTCGCAGCACGTCAGGCGTTTCTGAGGAAAGACGGAATAAAGCATCACCCTGAAGAGACCGAACTCGAACACATTTACTGATAAGAAAAAAGTGATAAACATCAAGCATAAAGGGTAACATAGAACTCCCAAAATGGTTTCTGAGACTCAGGAAGTGGCCTCGGACCTGAAAAAAAATTGTAATGCTTTGAGAGCGCCATATATCCAACACTATTTGGAGACCTGACGATAAGCTCGTGTCTGCTTATCTCAATTCAAAACCAGAAAGCTTTTCAAAAGATTTTAAACTGTAGGAATGTCTGTAGGAATTTGTGCCCATTTAGTGAAATTTAGTCAGGTCAGGCACTATGCTGGAGGAGAAGGTCTGGCTTATAGTCAACGTTCCAATTTATCCCAAAGGGGTTCACTTGGGGATCCATGCAGCCTGGTGAATTTCCTCAACAACAAGTTGTCAAACCATGTCTTCATGGCTCTCACTGTCTTGGTACACGGGCACAGTCGTGCTGGAACAGTAAACACCCTTCCCTGAACTGTGGCCAAAATGTTAGGAGCAAATAAATAAATAAATTAATAAATAAAATAAATAATAAATAAATTATTTGATGCTATTTATTTTAGACACATGTTTGTAATAGGTATGACTAAATTACAATTAGAAGAATTAAAACTCAAGAATTTGAAAAGGTGTCCACATATCTTTGACCATATAGTAAGCATCTTAGATAGAATTATTTTATACCCTTAAATAGACTGTGTGTACAACAGTATATTAATACATAGATAAGTGTTTTTATATTCAAGAACCTCTGTTAGCAATGAATGTCGCTGACGACCCGACTATCTACACACTGTTGTTAGCGCCTGAGTCTTTATTACCAATAAAGATCATATGGATCATATAAAAAGAGATTTAGATCTCTTCACTCTTAGGGATTACGAGCCTTTGAAAAGACGCTTGTAACTTGACAAATGAATGTGGGTTTGTGCATTAGTATGGATCAAAACTGAACGACAATGCTGTAAAAAGCAAAATATGTAAAATGTTATATGACGTACAACATATATTATATAAAGTCAACATTGTGTGTTCATTTAAAGTCAATGTACTTACATTTTCAACATTTAGCAGACGGCTATATCCAAAGCGACTTACAGTACTGTGACAGTATACTGTCTGAGCAATTAAAGGTTAAGGCTATTCAAGGGCCCAACAGCAACAACCTGCTACTGGTGGGGCTTGAACCAGTAACCTTCAGATTACTAGACCAGTACCTTAACCACTAGGCCACCGCTTGCCTGTATGCACCGTAAATGAAATAACAAAAAAAGGCTGAATATTGTTTTGCCTTTACTGTAATAGTGACTGGTACTAACTAACTATCATGATAATACACAGAGAGCACATGTTCCATGTCAAGAATCAGAAAGAATTGCTAATTTTGCTAATAAGAGGTGCGACTGTAGAAATTTAGAAATTGTAGCTGCCAGTTTAAGCAACAGGTGGCGCTGTTTGCTTTTCCATTAGATGGTTGTCGACAGGGTTCTCATGCAGGCTTTTTAGTCAAAATGCTTCCCATTTTTGGTGCATTAAGTGCTTGTACAGAAAAAAACCTCCATGAAAAATGTAGTGTTTTTTTAACTACATGCTTGTTTAGCTGCAGGTAAATAACCATAAAAGTATGCTGGTTGTGTGATCAGATGCTTTAAATTAAAATTGTACATATTAAATTATACATCTACATTTGAAAACCACTGCAGGAAAATCGACATATTGACAATCACAATCCAAACACCCCCTTTGAGTTTCCCGTCACCATTCCATTAAAGAGGCGCATGTAAATGTCATTATGGCTGAATGAATAAATTATACGCGAAGGAATGATATGAATACAAACAAACATCAATTACCAGCAAAGCATGTAAATTAATCAAACATAAGAGAATAAATCAAAGTAATAAATACAAATTGAGAATAAACACACTGTGTCGAGCTTCTGTTTGAAGTGTTTTAAGTGTGTAGCTTAAATGGGAATGTATTTTATCCTGGCTGGATTAGATGAGAGAGAATCGGGGCGTTTTGTAAAACCGAGACAAGAAATAATCACACAGTCCTGATTAAAGTTTGTTTCTGTGCAGTTACTCACAGACCCCACATGGACAACCTGTTCTTTACAAGTGCTTTCAAGTACTGACTGTGTTTGTAATTCAGCAAGGGGCTTGTTCACAGTTCCCTGGACGTTTCAATGAGTTTTACATTTACAATTTCAGCATTTTGCAGACGCTTTTATCCAAAGCAACTTACAGCACAGTTATAGTAAACAGTCTGAGCAATTGAGGGTTAAGGGCCTTGCTCAAGGGCCCAACAGCAGCAGCCTGCCAGTGGTGGGGCTTGAACTGGTGACCTTCTGGTTACTAGTCCAGTACCTTAACCACTAGGCTATGACATTTCTTTTGTATAACAACAACAAGACCCAATTATTTACAGCGGTAATGTTTAATATGATACTGTGAGTGTTGGTACATAAGGGCTGAATGATACACTACATGGCCAGAAGTATGTGGACACCCCTCGTCGTTATTCAGTTCACATGTTTCACCCACACTCCTTGCTCGTCGGTGTATAAAAATTATTAACAGAAAATGTATTTAATGCTTTGTGCTTTTAACTTTCTGGCAACAGTTTGTGGAAGGGCCTTTCCTGCTTTCCAGCTCCAGGTTGACTCCCTCTGTGCACAAAGCAAGATTAATAAAGACATAGTTTAATGAGCTTGGGGGCTGGAGTAAAGCCCTGACCTGAACACTGCTGAACACCCTAGGATGCTCTTACCTCATGGGAAAGCCTTTCCAGAATATAGTAGCCTGAGACAACACTATACTGAAATGGGATGTCCAACAAGCTCGTGGTTATGCGTCCAGACACTTTTGACCATATAGTGTATGACCTATAGATAAATTATTACATTTATTTTCACTTTAGGTTGTAATGTTCAATAGATTCATATATACACACAAGCAACAGATTTTTGAATTTGTGTTCTGATTAAGGTTTAATGTTCATTTCATATTTTATTACAAGAGTTTTAAGAAACATTTTAAATCGTACAGAAATCTCCAGTGCACCGCTTCAGTTCTTTTTCTCGTAGCAGACCTGAATAACTTATGACAGGACACTCATTACTCCAGGAAGTGGTCCAGTACCGCTCGCTAATTAGAGAGAATAAAGACTTTAGATGAAGGCAGTAAGGTGTGCAGTCCAACACTGACTGAATCAGTGAATACATAATGAACGTGTAACCGGTACAGCTCATACAAGAATCCCTCATCCTGCCTCTAAATTACTCAGACTCTTCAGCAGATTGTAGAATGGAATTAAATCTCATATAAAACATGAACAGATCATAACTTCATTTATTTAAGAAACAGATTCATATACAGTTTATTGTTTCTTTCGGCAGGGCGGCACGGTGGCTAAGTAGGTAAAACTGTCGCCTCACAGCAAGAAGGTCCTGGGTTTGATCCCCAGGTGGGGCGGTCTGGGTTCTTCTGTGCGGAGTTTGCATGTTCTCCCCGTGTCCACGTGAGTTTCCTCCAGGAGCTCCGGTTTCCTCCCACAGTCCAAAAACATGCAGTCAGGTTAATTGGAGACACTGAATTGCCCTAGAGGTGAATGGGTGTGTCTATGAGTGTGTGTGTGTGTGCCCTGCGATGGACTGGCACCCTGTCCAGGGTGTTACTGTGTGCCTTGCACCCATTGAAAAGCTGGGATAGGCTCCAGCACCATCCTGCAACCCTGGTTGGATTATTCGGTAAAGAAATGAGCGAGTGAGAGTGTTTCTTTCGGCTGCTCCTGTATTTAGATTTCACCACAGTAGATCTCTTCTGCATATCTGATCTGGTACAGTTTTTACACCACAGTCCCTTTCTGATACAACCCTCGTATTTCTGTGCTTACCCCTCATTTTAAGCAAATCCTGTCCATTCAGACGCTTGACGGGCCGATAGATCCACAGATCTGAGCAGTAGTAGGCTAGCGTACTTTAGTGCTGGGAATCAAACACAGGACCTTTTTGCTACTGAACCACCGTTCCGCCCCATTAGCAATTTCCATTAGTAATTTTGTTATATAGTTTAATTTTATATATTTATGTATGTAAATATAGTTCTTTGAATTGCATTTGATCAGATTTTTCATTATTTTTCATACATTTTAGCTTAGTTTAGATTTTTGATCTGTTAGGGATGCACCTGTAATTTCAAACTCTTCAATCTAAAAGTCTATTTGGGAAACTTCAATCTCTACAACGAGTTTCACCTAATCAAGCCTTAATTACTATGTAAAGGCCACGTGCCTTTATTCCCATGAGTCTCCATACTGGGAAAAACTTCTCTGCAACCACAATGCCAGCACCAGTCCATGTCGTGTACCTGCCACCCTCCACCGGTCAACACAGACAGACAGAGAGACGCCGGATGGGCTGTCAGAGCCACGTTAATTAAAGTTAAATGTCCTTGGCATTTTCCGCCAGTAAAAAGCAAAGCGGTGGGCAGGAGAGCGGTCCCCGCGGTTTTGCTTCCGCGCTGAGCCGGATCGGAGTTTATTAGCCAGCATTTTCACTTTCAATCCGTCATTTGGCCTGCCTCTGTTTACCTCAGCTCGCTCTTTAAAGACGATGGAGTGCTCATTTGTAGATGGAGCTTAAACGTTAGTAACTGCTTGAGATGCTCGTGTTGTTGTTTTTTCATCAGTGTTATTGTGAGATTTATAGAACTGTTGTGCTTAAATGTATACAAGAAGAAAATGCATCCAAAAAACAAACTAGAGAAATTCTAATCAGTAAATTCTTCTCAGTAAATTAAATGTATTCTGGTGGAACAATAATTCGATGCCTGTGCTTAAAAAATATATGAAAGATATTAATAGTAATTTAAATGTCATGTAATGTTTACGCAGGTGGCATAGTGGTTTGGTGGGTAGCACTGTCACCTCACAGCAAGAAGGTCCTGGATCGAATCCCAGGTGGAGTGGCCCGGTCATTTCTGTGTGGAGTTTGCATGTTCTCCCCGTGTCCGTGTGGGTTTCCTCTGGGAGCTCCGGTTTCCTCACACAGTCCAAAAAAAAACATGCAGTCAGGTTAATTGGAGACACTGAATTGCCCTGTAGGTAAATGGGTGTGTGTATGAGTGTACAGTGTATCACAAAAGTGAGTACACCCCTTACATTTCTGCAAATATTTCATTATATCTTTTCATGGAACAACACTATAGACATGAAACTTGGATATAACTTAGAGTAGTCAGTGTACTAGCTGTATAGCAGTGTAGATTTACTGTCTTCTGAAAATAACTCAACACACAGCCATTAATGTCTAAATAGCTGGCAACATAAGTGAGTACACCCCACAGTGAACATATCCAAATTGTGCATAAATGTGTCGTTGTCCCTCCCTGGTGTCATGTGTCAAGGTCCCAGGTGTAAATGGGGAGCAGGGCTGTTCAATTTGATGTTTTGGGTACAATTCTCTCATACTGGCCACTGGATATTCAACATGGCACCTCATGGCAAAGAACTCTCTGAGGATGTGAGAAATAGAATTGTTGCTCTCCACAAAGATGGCCTGGGCTATAAGAAGATTGCTAACACCCTGAAACTGAGCTACAGCATGGTGGCCAAGGTCATACAGCGGTTTTCCAGGACAGGTTCCACTCGGAACAGGCTTCGCCAGGGTCGACCAAAGAAGTCGAGTCCACGTGTTCGGCGTCATATCCAGAGGTTGGCTTTAAAAAATAGACACATGAGTGCTGCCAGCATTGCTGCAGAGGTTGAAGACGTGGGAGGTCAGCCTGTCAGTGCTCAGACCATACGCCGCACACTGCATCAACTCGGTCTGCATGGTCGTCATCCCAGAAGGAAGCTGACGCACAAGAAAGCCAGCAAACAGTTTGCTGAAGACAAGCAGTCCAAGAACATGGATTACTGGAATGCCCTGTGGTCTGACGAGACCAAGATAAACTTGTTTGGCTCAGATGGTGTCCAGCATGTGTGGCGGCACCCTGGTGAGAAGTACCAAGACAACTGTATCTTGCCTACAGTCAAGCATGGTGGTGGTAGCATCATGGTCTTGGGCTGCATGAGTGTTGCTGGCACTGGGGAGCTGCAGTTCATTGAGGGAAACATGAATTCCAACATGTACTGTGACATTCTGAAACAGAGCATGATCCCCCTCCCTTCGAAAACTGGGCCTCATGGCAGTTTTCCAACAGGATAACGACCCCAAACACAACCTCCAAGATGACAACTGCCTTGCTGAGGAAGCTGAAGGTAAAGGTGATGGACTAAACCCAATTGAGCACCTGTGGCGCATCCTCAAGTGGAAGGTGGAGGAGTTCAAGGTGTCTAACATCCACCAGCTCCGTGATGTCATCATGGAGGAGTGGAAGAGGATTCCAGTAGCAACCTGTGCAGCTCTGGTGAATTCCATGCCCAGGAGGGTTAAGGCAGTGCTGGATAATAATGGTGGTCACACAAAATATTGACACTTTGGGCACAATTTGGACATGTTCACTGTGGGGTGTACTCAGTTATGTTGCCAGCCATTTAGACATTAATGGCTGTGTGTTGAGTTATTTTCAGAAGACAGTAAATCTACACTGCTATACAAGATGTACACTGACTACTCTAAGTTATATCCAAGTTTTATTTCTATAGTGTTGTCCCATGAAAAGATATAATAAAATATTTGCAGAAATGTGAGGGGTGTACTCACTTTTGTGATACACTGTATATGTGTGTCTGCCCTGCAATGGACTGGCACCCTGTCCAGGGTGTTACTGTGTGCCTTGCACCCATTGAAAAGCTGGGATAGGCTCCAGCACCTCCACGCGACCCTAATTGGATGAGTGGTTAGGAGAGTGAGTGAGCGAGTGATGTTTATGCATTAAAAAATGGGACTACGTGTGGTACATTTTGGACTTCCAGGCAAATTCCAACTTCATTTTAAGTAAAAACAAACACACAAACTGCACCTTTATCCTTAATGCATTTGCACATAAGAGAAAAAGTAAGAATATTGTTCTGATTTTGTTTTATTTCATTTAATATAGTTGAGGCGATCAGATTTTGAGCGTCTTTAATTTCGCCTCCCAAAACCAGGTGCAAATCAGCCAAAATTTAAGAGGCTGGATCGTCATTGCAGCTGTATACAAGTACATATTGAACTAAAACATGTTCCTCCAGGACCAGGGTGCAATCAATACAATATTCCTACAATAAAAAAACCAGAAGGTACATTTTTGGACCTTAAAAGTGACTCATATTGCAGACACTTCAAATACTGGTGATGAATAACTCCAGTCCACCAGTGAAAGCACCAAACAATAGGCATGTAGGCATTAGAACTGGAGACTGGAGCAACAGGAGAGGGTCGACTGGCAACAGCATGTACAGTAGGACGCTGTAGGATCTAATATGTAACATGCAGAAGTTGAAGGACCTGCTGGTAATGTCCAGAGACTCATTTTTATGCAGTTAAATTCTCAGTCCTGCACTGAAACGTAGACGCTGTTCCAACATCTGCACACACCGTTCCAAAACCATCTGAGCACCTGTTTTCTCCCAAACAATCGGGACGATTGCGAGCCATCTGGTTTGCATGGTTGGACTGAAAGCTTTCAAGAAAGAAGCTCGGTGTGTGTATCGAACTGAATACGATGGGTATCGACATCTGGCGGCGCAGCTCTCCACACCTGGCTGGAGCAGCACAAAAGAAAATAGCTTTTATATCAATTCCAGATTTAGATCATTACACCAGATTGAAATGGCTGAATTACAAGCGTTTATAATTGCTATTAGTGTCATAATAGCAGCGGTGATAATGAGCATGAGAAGCTCGATGTTTAGGAAGCAGGTGCTGCTGATAAAGAGGATTTTGGGGGATTTTGTGGGTTTTCTAAAAAACAACCTGCTGGGAGAAAATACATCCTGATTTTGGTTCATTTTTCTCTTGTGTGGCTACGTGAAGTATGTTCCTACGACTTTTAATTCATGTCAGACCTGTTTTTGGTGGTTCTAATTCATGCCAGACCTGTTTTAGTGGTTCTAATTAATGCCAGGCCTGTATTTGATGGTTCTAATTATGCCAGACCCGTTATAGTGGTTCTAATTCATGCCAGACCTGTTTTTAATGTTTATAATTCATGCCAGACCTGTTTTAGTGGTTCTAATTCATGCCAGACCTGATTTGGTGGTTCTAATTCATGCCAGACCTGATTTGATGTTTCTAATTCATGCCAGACAACTTAAGGTTTACATGCTCAGGCCCCTGAATTCAAATTCATCCAGCACCTTCGAGATGGACCGGCCCAGTGCTCCGGAGTTCTGACACATGACATGTCTGGAATGATCAGATGCAGATGGAGATTGAATCTGACAACCTCAGGACCGGGATGATTTGTACATGCGTTAATGTACACTTTGCCGGGCCGCCGTTAAAAGCGAAGGTGCCGACCCAAATGCAGATTGAATTCTGATGCGGATGCTGATGGCTTGTGGCTTGGTTAAATATTAAAGGAAAAATTCTAGGCAGTCGGACCCAGACATTAAATCTTAATGTTAGGATCACGACTTGGACGAAATAAGAACTTACCCGAGCTTATCTATGTTTTTTTCTGGGGACAAGAGTAAAATTACAGCAGAAATGGAAGCCAACGTCCATTTTTCGGTAAACCTGAGGTCCTGAGAGATGACAACGATGATGATGATGATGATGATGATGATGATGACTGGCAGCTGGCCGAGTAAACAGCTTAAACCCAGCGGAGCGGCTGATAGAAGAGGGGACTCCATTTCTGTGTTTTTACTATTAGAGCTGGATCCCATGGGCCAGCTATGTGGATGAATGGTTTTTTATTTATTTATTTTCCAGTCCAGCTGAGATTTATTTACAGATTGTGCCAGAAGGAATTGCTCAGGCATTAGCTGCCACATTTCACAGGCTGATGGCTTTCGCGTAGGTAGTGTCCACAATATACAGGGGTGCAGGGCAGGAGCTGGCCTTTTTTACCACTGACACCGATGGACTGATATTGGAAAGTATAATTTAAATGAAAAAATATATATTGTTCATTTTTTAAAAGCTGTGAAATATTTAATGCTTGATACAAGGTTATTCTATTATTCTACATTTATTATTCTTTTGGCTGCTCATGTTTTATAACCACCTCCAGACACAACCTTCCTGTTTCTGTCCGGGCTTGGGACCTACACTGAGAGCACTCTGACAGGTGCACCTCCCAACGGTTAGACTGCTTTTGCTTTGCTTGAAGTGTTAAAAAAAGAAAACAAATTTTTGCATTTGCGTTTTCACCTCGAGTTCAGTCCAAAATCTCGGTATCATCTGAGCCTTAACCCTTTTGCCACATGGTACCGGAATCAGTGTGGCGCTTTTTAGGAAGTGTAAACTTGTTATTTTTTGGCACATGCACAGATTAAGCAATTTGAGCCATACAAACCTGCAAGTCCTTCAAAGTTCCCATTAATTATTAATATCCTACTGGCTCCAGCATCAAGTTTGGAGAGGTTTCCTAATCTCAGAAATGACGTGTTGGTGGTGCCATACACTTTATTCCTCTTAATAATGCTTTGAATGGTCATCTGATATATTTTCGTGTCCGTAATATGCACTACTAGTAGTTGCTTGGTGGGTAGCACTGTCGCCTCACAGCAAGAAGGTCCCGGATCGAATCCCAGGTGGAGCATGTTTGCATGTTCTCCCCATGTCTGTATGGGTTTTCTATGGGTGCTCTGGTTTCCTCCCACAGTCATTGCAAAGACGTGCAATCAAGTTAATAAGAGATACAAAAAATTTTCTGTGTGCCTTGTGCCCATTAAGAGCTGGGATAGGCTCCAGCACCCCAGTGACCCTGATTCGGATAAGAGGAATAGAAAGTGAGTGAGTGATTAATGTAAAATTTAGTTTTTATCTCAGTGTTGAGGAAAATAATGCGTAAAATACAAATAGAAAAAGTTTAACAGTGAAAGGCAACAGTGGGTCAGGATTTTGAGAGGATGTGCTGATTTTCTGTAGCAACCGTACACAACATATTTCAAACCTAAGCGTATTGACCGTGTGATTGTACCAGCCTGTCCCTGTGTGTTTCTCTAGATGTTTTTTTGTTGTTGTTGTTGTCGTTGCTTAGCTTGAAGCCAAATCCCAACAAATGCACTTGTCGCTAACAGATTTTCCAATAGTCTTGTTAAATAGTTCTGGCTTTTGTACGCTGCTTTTTCTGAGCGCAACTTCATTCAATGTTCTTTCACAGGAGGCATTTTGTGTCCCGGCCACATTTATCACACACAGAAATACTTCAGGGCTACAACAATTCAACACCAGATTTCACTTTTGTTCTCTATTATTTCTCCAGCTTTAAAGATTCTCCGGTCTCAATGTGACGTCTGAAGCATCGTCGACACGGACCGTCCTAAGTGTGGTCACATTCCTTTCTTTCTTCCTTTAAGTGTACAGGTCAGGAAGCAGTATAAGCATGTATTCAGGGAATGCTAAAAATAAATAAATAAATATATATATATATAACATAGTGAGCAGGATTAATACAGGAGTAACAATTTCCCGATCCTTTATTTTTCGAGGTGATGTGTTTATACTTAATAATTCGTCTGAATGAGTTTCTTATGATTGCTGATTGGGCGTCATGGTGGGGGCCTGAATGTGTGTGTGTTTTCCCTGTGATGGACTGGCAACCTGTCCGGGGTCTTTCCTTCCTTTTGACCCAGTAATCTCACAGCAAGGAGGGCCTTGGTTTGAGTCCTCAGCTGGCTGGCCAATATCTGTGTGAGTTTGCATGTTCTCTCTGTGTCCTCCTGGGTTTCCTCCTACAGTTCAAAGACATACAGTCTGATTAACTCAAGCTACTAAATTGCCCTAAGTGTGTGTCCTGTGATGGACTGGCGACCTGTCAGGGGTGTTTCCTACCTTTCATTTAATGAAATCAGACCCACCACGACCCTGACCAGGATAAAGCATTAATAAAATGGACACTGAAGTGAGATTGAAGTTGGACATTAATTAAAGTGACATTAATGACTAACAATATTTCTTTGCCAGTTTTATCAAAATTTATAATTAGGTGTTGGTGCTGTCCTCAATTAAAATGACCCCCTTCTGCCACAGAATGACCGGGATCCAGCGGGGGGGCTGCAGCTCACACACTGAACCCTGCTGCTCCAGAAAATTTTGACTTTCATTATAATAAGCTGCTTTGTTACCCAGCATGAACATTATGTTTTAACCTAAAGCTCAGCGTCTGTAGTCCGTTTTAACCCAGACTCACACGTAAGCACAGATCCCATTTAGAAAATGGACTTTTTTTTACACTCGTTACTGTTCCGCCGTACGAGACGACTCGAGCGGGTCGGCACTCGGTCACACAACGGTGGAAAAGAATGCGTTTATCTCAGGACCGTATGTAGTTAGCGACGATCTATTATACACCCACCACCACCAGGGTCGCAATTATTCCCCGTGTCTTTGACTCTCGTCCTTTTAAAATGCATTCTCATTCTCTGCGAGTGTAATTATCAGGGTTGTGAGGGGATGAACTGGGCTTCAGTACCAGGTCCAGTCTAAGTAATTCAACTCTGGAAATAGAGGAACCTCCACTAACTGATGAAAGTCTGTAATAGCGTGTAATGGCACAGACCCGGACAGCATTCAGGGTGAGAGCTGCTCTATGAAAATGATCTAAAGTTTTGACCTTTTACTTAAATAGTTAAGAAAATGTTGTATAGAAACACCTTAATCGCTCTGCTTTTAATACTAAAGCATACATTCACTGTCTGTTTTAACGCTGCTTTATCCTGGTCAGGATCGCGGTGGGTCTGATTCATTAGACAAAGAGCAGGAAACACCCTGGACAGGTTGCCAGTCCATCACAGGGCAGATACACACACATTTACATGCACACACACACAGGTTTTTTTTGATGCACACACATCTCTGTTGCTTAATACTGTTGGAATAAATATACAAATTTAGCCGGTAGTTGTGTAAGTGGTGATTTGGTGGAATAAATTAAGAGCAAAGAGTGAGATCACGACCTGTAAACACACCCTGCAGTTGTTGTTTAAAGCCCCACGTCGAGAACAACCACACATTAAGAGCCACCATTGCTTGACGTAAATACACGGGTAGACTTGTTTACCTCTGATCTTTACAGCAGATGCTGAGTCACAAACTCCTACGGTACAGATCTTTAAACTATCTGCTTGAGAACATTGCTAGCAAATCACAGAACCGGCTTTTCTGGACACAGATGAACCGTGATGGCCGCGCACCCTCATTCTGTCACCCCGACTCTTTCTTTCTCGGTGTCGCGCTCTTCAGAGTCGCCGGATTAAACCCGGAGTCGAATGTAAAGTGTGTCATTGGGCAGCCAGCGGCGTGGTTCCTTCCAGGGAAGCTTTACATTCGAAACGACGGAGCTGGAAAATGGCAGCGACTCAAGCTCGCAGTGTTAAGAGCTGCCAGCCGGGCCGAGGACCGCAGCCCACAGGACTTATTAACTATTTAACACCTTCGATTGGGAAAACAGTAAATTATTGAAACAGAAGCTCATGAGGGTGAAAAAGTGATTGCAGCTGTGAAAAACAGACTAGAGAAAAGTGTTAGTCATGGAATCTTAGGAGCCAAGAACCAGAATAACTTAGTTTTGTACAAAAATGATTAAATTATATACAAATATATACAGTAAAATTATTTTTAGATATTTTTTCAGTTTGCTAGTAGTACAGAGAATGCAGAAGCGGGTTCTGCAGGTCAGTTTTAAGCTTGGGGACCTCGGACCCCCAAAAGAGTTTGTTCTCCATGGATGTCCTTCTACTGATCCAGTTTCCCTCCTTAATGGTTAAGTGTCCTGGGTTAAACTGGTGCTCTAAGTGTACCCAGCACCCACTGTGACCCTGGTGGGTAAATGATACATAAAATAAAAAGAAGTAGGATTTGAGGCATTCGGGTGGCACAGCGGTAAAGTGCACCAGCCCACTACTGCTGATATCTTGTCAGTGCACTCTGGTATGCCAAGTCTGGTATGTAGACCAGATCCACTGTGGCGAACCCCCTGGAAACACTAAGCACATGCTGGAACAGGAAAGGGCCTTCCCTAAACTTTTACTGCAAAGTCAGATGCATATAATTTCTGTTATATAACTTATTTATTACACCTGTTAGCAATTGTTGTGGTTGAAACACATTAATTCAGTAATTAGAAGGAGTGTCCCAATACTTTTGTCCATATAGCGAACATTTTTAATGAGGGGACACAAGGCACAGGTGAGCAGAATCACCCCCAAAAAACATGAAAGCGAAGATCTGAGCGTCTGATGTGTTTACTCGAGCCGTTTCTCATCTCACTCGTCTGTAATCTCAGTCCTGCAGGACGATGTCGAGTTTTCACACCGCTGCCTTCACACAACAGAAGCAGCCAACGTTGGCGACTTCAGCTGCCGTTTTTCGTGAACCGCCCTTCGTCCTCCACTGGCTTCATTCAGCGTCTTTCACTGCCTGATTCAGGAGAAGCTTCAGTAATGTGTCTGTGGAACTCATTTCTTTCTAGAGCTCCACTTTTGAAGCTTATGGTGATGTAAAGCTTGCTTTACTGTGGAAAGAGTTATCTGTGTTTAATGCCTAAATCGGACAGATTTTAAGGACACCCTTATTTTCTTAAAAATCCACACTAAATCTATGCTTATAATAATGAACAAAACATCTTTATCTAGGTGTATTTATAAGAAATGTAATCTGGGGTCTTTAAATCCTGCCAGCATGAATCCAGTATTTCTTCTTATCAGCGTTAATAATATAAGAGTCAGTATTAAACTAAATATACACACAAATCATTAAGGCTGGACTTATTAGCAGACGTCAACTTTAAAGAACCACTCGGCCACTTTATTGTGCTCTGGGTTTGATACAAATGCTGTCATCTTTTGACTGATTGGGCACAAATTCCCATAGCCATACTTCAAAGTCTTGTGAGAAGCAGTCTCAGAAGAGCGGCTGCTGTTACAGCTGAAAGATCTTTGAAATAGGATGTCCAACAAGCTTATGCTCAGGTGTCCAAATATTTTTGAGCATATAGTGTATACCCATTTAAAATCAAATCCTCAACATAATAGTGTGTGTGTGTGTGTGTGTGAAAACTCAAGGGAAACTTCACATATCGTCACATATCAGTGAAAGCGAACTAACATATTAGAATTGGCTATGATTAAACGGTAAATGGAAAAACAAATTATGTGTCAGGTTGCCAACGGCTTAAAGCAGCTTCTTTTTATGTAAATAACTCCTATTTAATACAGTGCAGCTATTTTAAGGCAGCGTGCAGCAAATACGAACTCGAACTGGTAGTACACATCCTGCCATCCCGCCTCCCACACACACGTCCAAAATCCGCAAACCTTCCTGACACTTGGCAACGGCAGAACCATCGCAGTGCAAAAAAATTCAATATTCACGACAAATTCAATATTCATTTCAGCTGTAGGTTGGACTCGCGAATAAAAAAAGGCAAAACGTCCTCGCTAATCCACTCAACGACCGAGCTCCGGTGGCCCGAGAGCTGAACTAATGAGTTTGCTCAGCATAATACGAGCTGCGAACGGCTAGATATGAAGACAGATGCGTTAAAGACTATTAATGCCGCCTTCGATAGTCTTTATATATTCACTTCAACACTCCAGCCGGGACTGAACATATTCAGAGAAATGTACAAACAAGTCAAGAGCAGCTAGCAAACTCCTCGGCAGGATGAAGATTAAATTCATTTCACTGTTTGCAGCAGCAACGGACCAACAAACAGATGAAGAATTATGTACCACCGGCAAGAAAATACACACCATCAGGGTAAAGATCTCACACACACCTTCCTGTCTGTTATTAATTACAATGTATCATTCATTCATTGTCTGTTTTTACCACCTCTTTATCCTGGTCAGGGTCACAGTGGGTGCAATTGAAAGTAGGAAACACCCTGGACAGGTTGCAAATCCATCACAGGGCAAACACACACACACACTCACACACACACACACACACACACACACATCTAGGGTGGTTTAGTGCACAGACACAGGAAGAACATGCAAACTCCACACAGGAAGGACCCGGATCGCTCCACCTGGGAATCAAACCCAGGACATTCCTGCTGTGAGGCGACAGTGCTACCCACCATGCCAACCTTAATTACAATAATGAATGTACCAATTAACAGAGACATGAAAGAAATTTATGGTAACTGTATTTATTAGGGTACGGTGGTGCATTGGGTAGCGCTGCCACTTCACAGCAAGAAGGTCCTATTCTCCCCAGAGCTATTCTCCACATGTACGCTCCACACAGAAAGGACCCGGACTGCTCCAGCTGGGAATCGAACCCAGGACCTTCTTGCTGTGAGGCGACAGTGCTACCCACCGAGCCACCGGCGGGTATTGTTCCTGATGGTGTAACCTTGGTGTAGATCCAGCAGCCCCAGCCTGAGCTGACACCGGTTCAGGGTCTGTCACCGAGCCAGGATCAGCCGCTTTCGGCTTTTATGAGATTTGTCCGGAGTTTAATGGCACGAACATTAAAAGGAAAAGAGCGGTGAATGGATCCGGCTGACCTTGTGAGAGCATCTCGGCTCAGCGCTGATGTTTACGAGGAAAGAACCGAATCCCGTGTGAGAAAACTCAAATCCTTTTTAAGGTTCAAGGTTTCGGTTTATTAGAGAGTTTAATACGATCACTGATGGCTGAGTGGCTGTTAAACTTCGATTGCGGCGTCCGCTGTTGGTTTGTACATCACGGCTGAAGAGCTCATGGGTCGTCAAACCTGCTACGAGGAAATTTGTCTGGTTGAACGGATGCAATCCAAGAACCAACACAAAAGCCGTCAGCTATGAATAAAAAACTGCTGAGCCATGAGTGAGATCATCCGGTCAAGGTGGCTCTTAGATTTTATCTGACCATCAGGACTAATTTCTTCCTGACCTTGACAAAAGACCACTGTTCCACGTAGAACCGTTACATGCTTACAATCAGGACAGTTTTAGTAGCTCCAGTAATCCTGATGCATGTTTTTGGACTTTGGAAGGAAACCCACACAGACACAGGACATGGGGAGAACATGCGAACTCTACACAAAAAGGACCTGGACTGCTCCATAAGACCACTGTTCCATGTAAAACCATCACACACACACACACACACTCAGGGTACTTTTAATAGCACCAGTAATCGTGACTGGATGTTTTTGGACTGTAGGAGAAAACCAGAGAACCCGGAGGAAACCCACACAGACACAGGACACGGGGAGAACATGCAAACTCCACAAAGAAAGGACCTGGACCGCTCCAAAAGACCACTGTTCCAGTTCCATGTTTTTGCTGTAGGAGGAAAGCGGAGCTCCCGGAGGAAACCCACACATATACAGGACAGCTCCAAAAGATCACTGTTCCATGTATAACCATTACATGGACACAATCATAGCAATTTAATAGCTCCAATTAGTCTGACTGCATGTTTCTGGACTGTGGAAGGAAACCGGAGCTCCCAGAGGAAACCCACACAGATACAGTACACAGGGAGAACATGCTAACTCCACACAGAATCACCCAAATGCCGATTTTTGTCACTGATATCAGTTAAAATCCTTTCTTGATTTTAAACGCCACATCAGAGGCATTTGAACCACCTCAGAATAAATAAAATCAATAGTTCTCGACTCTCCTCCACACCGTGTGTATGAAGCACCATCTCTAAACTGTCTGATTGTTTTATACGCCGTGCCACGGCCAGCCCACTCATCTGAGGCTCGCTTAGAATTCAGTGCCATTCGGCTCTTTCGGCGCACATCATTTCAGGCTCGGAACGTGGGGGCAGCTCAATTTCTCACTTTTTCCGAATCAAATCAGAGGGGGGCCTGGGCTTTTCAACGCCGCCGAGACACGGCAGAGAGAGAAACTGATTATCATGGAGACCTGGGAGTTGTTTCAGAGTCTCCTGGGTTATTATTTTGTTTTGTTTTTTGGTCGCTCTCGGTGGAAGAAGAAGGCTTCGAGTTCGACGTGAAGGTGCGCCCATCACAAAAAGACACTTTGAATCTACAGCGTTTGCATCTGTCAGAATAAATGTCTGTCCTCTCATTTTGTTTTGTTTTGTGTGAGCTCTGTTAGTCAGATGTGTGCTGTTTTTTGTGCTCTGTTATCTTTTCCTCCTGTAGGGGGAGCTGTGTTCCTAAATACTCCGTGTATCCTGTACACAAGCCGGAGCTGAACGGAGGGAATTTAGCCTGTTTGCATTGAGCTCCAGTCATAACTGTGACTTTTGTTTGGTGTCAGCATGCAGTGTACAGGAAACAACGGATGAATTAAATGAATCTCTGGAGTATTTACCTGCAAATGAGGCTTTATTACCGAGTACAAGTGTGATGACCTCCACCCCTGTGTTTCAAGAGATAGCATCGACGACCATAAATATTTGCCCTGTTTTGGAATATCCGAAAAGCAGCTAGATAAAGTCTAGTGCACGTGCATTTTATTTATTAGGTAACAGCACAATGATGGACCACGTGGCTTTAAGATGAAATATGACATATTAAGTGACCAGGCTGATGTTTCAGAGACATTAAAGCTACAGTCAGTGAATTTAATGTTATCTATCTATCTGTCTGTCTGTCTGTCTGTCTATCTATCTATCTACCTTTAATATATCTGTCTCTCTGTCTGTATATCTATCTATTTACCTTTCTATCTATCTATTTACCTTTAATCTATCTATCTGTCTGTCTATCTGTCTAGCTGTCTGTCTATCTATCTACCTTTAATCCACCTATCTGTCCGTCTGTTTGTCCGTCTAGCTACCTTTAATATACCTATTTGTTCGTATATCTGTCTGCCTATCTATATATCTGTCTGTCTACCTACATTTAATCTATCTGTCTGTCTATCTGTGTCTATCTAGGTCTGTCTGTCTGTCTGTCTGTCTGCCTATCTATCTATCTGTGTCTATCTATCTGTCTGTGTCTGTCTGTCTATCTATCTGTCTACCTTCAATCTATCTATCTATCTGTCTGTCTATCTGTCTACCTTCAATCTGTCTGTCTGTCTGTCTGTCTCCACCTCATATTTGTGACAGTCCCTTTTTTTAGCATTGTTCTACCTTGATAAAATTTCTGCAAATAAGTTTTAATTCCTATCTAGCAGTTCTCTGTAAAGCTAGGCGCTTCCGGCCCCGTTACATGAGTAACGCGCCCCTATCACACCACTTTCTGTTTTTCTGAGCGCCGCTTCACTTTCTGATGAATATTTAATATAATGAAGCTGGTTTTATGCGCTTTTTATGGTTTTACGGCAGGAGTGCAGGAATTGCCGCCTCACTTAAAATAAAAAGGCAGTTTTCAGATAAAGTAGAGCAATCCCGGAGCCGTTCGGGCTTGACTCGGCGATGCGCTTGTCATTTCAATTTTCCCAGGAATATCGGTAAACAAACTAAACTCTCCGCGCGGTCTGCAAGAGCCTGGCGTTTTAACCACGCAACGTTCGAGTGATGCAAACATCCGTCAGGCTCCCGTGTCTCCTCGGGCACGAGGATGAGGAGGAAACGCACAGGCGAGGAAGGTAAGTCAACACACGCCTGTTAAAAAAAACCCATAAATAAATGAATAAATAAATAAAAAACTGTTCTTTATGTGGAAGCCGCTTGACGTCAGCAGATTTAGTCTGGAGTTATTTGCAATCTTAACCAACTCCCAGTCGCTGCCTGCCTGTTTATTCCTCCGATTACGTTCTCCTCTGATACAGACGGAGGGAGGGGAGACGGGCTGAGCGGGACGGGAGAAGACGGAATGAAAAAAGACATGCAATTATTTTTGCCGCTCACTTTTTTTTAATGAAATGCAGAAGTAATTCCCCTATGGAAGAGGCGGTAATTGCCCAAACAGTCTCATAATGTGACAATCGTGCTAGAACAAAGCACAAAATTGCAAGGGATGTTAATCACAGATAATTCTCGCAAGGAGCTCGACAAGTTGAGATAATTAAAAACATTTCCAAAAAATTGGGTATTTGTTAGCATGTCAGAGGATCCTATTTGCTCTGCGCCCCCCCTTCCCGCTCCCACCGGTTCCCCTCCGTATTAGCGTGCTAAATTTAACAGGCGTTATAAGCCGGCAAAATTAGTGGTGTTTTATCCTCTGTAATTTAGCTCCAGCGAGGTTGAAGTGGTACACCTGCCGTATCAGGGTGCCCATCATGTGCTCTTTTCGTGATGAAGCCGCTCGAATTAAAGCTCGCCCCTGTGACGCCGCGGCTTCTTATAAAAAGCCAATTTACAGACTGATTACATTTATGTAAGACTTGATTGTTTAACCAACTTTTACCGAGCAAACGTCTGATTTATAGCGACTCGGTTAACCCACGTTCTAAATCACTCGTGCCCGTTCGAGCCGGCTTGCTGTGAGGTCAGACTTTCAGTTTCTTCATCATTTCCTCATTATTATAATGTCACACGGTTCATGCATAAAATATGAGCTATTTAATGAGGGTTATTGATTTTTTTCCAGTGCAATTGTTCTTATCATTCTAATTCCTGGAGATACGGTCTACAGGATTCTCAATGAAAATGTCTGCAACTGTGTTTATGTCTTCACACACACACACACACACACACACACACACACACACACACCCACACACAACTTATATGACCAAGTCTATGCTAACACACCTCCTAATTATTACACTGGGTGGCAGGGTGGTGCAGTGGGTAGCGCTGTCTTCTCACAGCATGAAGGTCCTGGGTTCGAGTCCTTTCTGTGAAGAGTTTGCATGTTCTCTTTGTGTCAATGTGAGTTTCCTCCGAAAGTACAAAGACATGCAGTCAGGCCAAATGTGTGTGTCCCCTGTGATGGACTGACGACCTTGACCAAAATAAAGCTCTTGTCTGTTCCAGCATGACCCACCATGTGCACAAATCAAGGTTCATACTGACATGGATTGACCAGTTTGGTGTAGAGGAACTCCTAAATCTCTAAGGGCGCATTCACATGAGAGGCGACAAAACCGCTTTTGCGCCAACTGTGTTGTTGTTGTTTTCAATGAAGTGTGGTGGTGCTGCCGCAGTGGGTTTGTGATTTTTGAATCACCTGAAGTTCACCTGATTTGCTGCTGACCTTTTCAAAGCGCCTCTAATGAGACAAACTGTTTGATATGGCGCAGTAAAAGTGACTCAGGCAGAATTAACAAAGTTTAACGTGACTTATTGTAAGCATTTTTTTTAAAGATAAGCATTTTAGACTCTAGCATTTGTATGAGTGGATCAGACACAGCAGCGCTGCTGGAGTTTTTAAATACCGTGTCCACTCACTGTCCACTCTATTAGACACTCCTACCTAGTCGGTCCACCTTGTAGATGTAAAGTCAGAGACGATCGCTCATCTATTGCTGCTGTTTGAGTCGGTCATCTTCTAGACCTTCATCAGTGGTCACAGGACGCTGCCCACGGGGCACTGTTGGCTGAAAACATTTTTGGTTGGTGGACTATTCTCAGTCCAGCAGTGACAGTGAGGTGTTTAAAAACTCCAGCAGTGCTGCTGTGTCTGATCCACTCATACCAGCACCACACACACTAACACACCACCACCATGTCAGTGTCACTGCAGTGCTGAGAATGATCCACCACCCAAATAATACCTGCTCTGTGGTGGTCCTGGGGGCTAACAAAGCATGTAGAGAAACAGATGGACTACAGTCAGTAATTGTAGAACTACAAAGTGCTTCTATATGGTAAGTGGAGCTGATAAAATGGACAGTAAGTGTAGAAACAATGAGGTGGTTTTAATGTTATGGCTGATCGATGTATACTAGCCCATTATACTGCACATTATGGCTAAGCTGTGAAAACTAAACGCATGTGTCAAATACTTTGCGTTGGATTGGTTGACAGAGATCATGTGGTACCTTGTTTGTCATTAATGAATGCAAAACCGTCCTCTGAAATTGGCCCGACGTACCCCCTGGTCCTCGCAGCTCGGACCGGGAATCAAGCGCCCGTCAGATGAAAGCTTCAAAGAAAAGAAGTCCCTAATTGCAGAGCGGAAATGTCAGGCCGAATCCCTCACAGCTGAGCTGCTTATTACTGCTCATTGTCCCCCCGAAATCGTCCCCGGTCATTTCTCGTGCTGCGA
Organism: Trichomycterus rosablanca; assembly: GCF_030014385.1. Taxonomy (NCBI): domain Eukaryota; kingdom Metazoa; phylum Chordata; class Actinopteri; order Siluriformes; family Trichomycteridae; genus Trichomycterus; species Trichomycterus rosablanca. The sequence goes on from NC_086011.1 coordinate 3,018,300, forward strand.
GTTTCCCTCGTGTGCCATGTACTGAATGTGTGTTTGGAGAGTTTCCCAGCAGTCCGCAGCACTCCTTTAATCGTACACACAGGGGCTCAGTGAAAAGGTTTGGGGCCGCGAGGTGGAATAATTGAAGCGCCGTGGTGCGCTCGAGCCCTTCAACGCAGACAGGCTGCTTTTTCCGCCTCCCTGTTCTCTAGCCAGACGTGACCGGGACGGCTGGGATTGAGCCGTACCGGGGAATCTTTCTTTAATGCCTCCCAGTCCTGAGAGCCCTCTTAGCCGTCCCTTTCACCCAGTCGCCTCCTGTGAGAGAAGCTCAGTCTTGTGACGCTATTGTGCTGATGAGATTATTTATCAGCGGCGTTCCGTCTGTCCGACCGCTACACCGGCGGGTCCGGCTCCTCCGGGAGATAACATTAACGAGCAGAGGCATCTCTCTCTTCATTTCTTCACATCCCACCTTACTTTCCTCCTCTCCTAGATCCTTTGCGGGTTCTGTAATGAGGCCGCTTTCAGGCACGTTGCCCTTACATCTATCACGTCGACAATCTCGTATTCTTAACAACGAGGGGAAAAGAGCCTGATGTGTTGTGGAAGATTGGCTCCATGATTGAGGAGAAGCATGGATTTGTTTACACAAGCATTCGGAATGGATGTTTCATCATTCTGAATAACGGAGGAGGACTGAAAAATAAAGGAAACCCTCCTCTATAGTAGCGCTTGGAGAATAAACAGACGTTTGGTATTATTTCTGAGACGTCTACTTATCCTCTGAACGCTACTCTAGAAGACGGTCTCCTTCATTTTTTCCAGGAAACATGTTGTACTTGGGTGTATATAAAACGTGTATAAAGCTAGCAATAGTCTTTTATTAAGAGTTCTCCTACCACCTACTCCTTTCTTAACTTATTTTGGTTAGAGAGGATGCATCAAAACAAAATATGATTAATTAGTAAAAATGGTAACAATCTGGTCCCACTGTGGTTTACAAGATGAAACATAAAGCCTCCACAAGGGGGCATTAGTGTACAACAAGTTCAATTCTTGTTTATGTGCCTTTATTTACTTACCTTTGTTTTTCTCTGCAGTTTTTGGCTCACAACGCACCCAAGGGTCACGACCCAGGGTTTGAAAAACCCCGCCCTAGAAGGTGTCGCTAATATTATTCATTTTTGCTTCATATTTCAGTCATATTGAAAGCAATTACTCAAAAGAGTGGGTTGGTTTCACACCGTAGATTCAGAAAATAATTAGATCTCCCGACTTTTTGTGCACTTTGTGCTGAGAATTTGACTTTAAATTAATTTAATTGTCATTTTTTAATCCATTCCCACCAATTCTTCTCCCAATATAGTCGTATCCAATTACTGTAATGCTGCTGACCTCCACTCCTGATCGAGACAGGCCATGATTAACGACATGTGTGAAGTAGCAGTAGCCGACCACTTCTTTTCACCTTCACAAGGCGGATTCATATAGTCAAGCACTCATCCCCATTATCCCCCGTCTCTGTGCAGGCACAATCGATCAGCCAGCAGAGATCGTAATAGCAGCAGGTATAAGGACTTTCTATGGTCCTTCCTCCTATGGACAAGCCAATCTTTGTCCTTGTAGGCGCCCGGCTGGCCGTTAGCAGAGCTGAGATTCGAACTCACGAACTTGAGATGTCAGCACTGCAGTTGTAAGGCAGTTGTAGCCTAGAGGTTAAGGTACTGGACTAGTAATCGAAAGATCACTGGTTCAAGCCCCACCACTGCTAGGTTGCCACTGTTGGGCCCTTGAGCAACCCTCAATTAGGCTTAGACTGTGTACTGTCACAGTACTGTAAGTCGCTTTGGATAAAAGTGTCTCAGAAAATGTAAATGTAAGCACTGGTGGGCTAGTATGCTTTACTGCTGCACCCCACATCAGTCCACACTTAATCACTCTGAATGACAAAGCGAAACATTTTAATCTATTTAATATTAAATTAAACATCAAAAGAAGAATCCAGTTACTGTGGTCGTTCAAATTGTGGTCGGGTTCTAATGTCTGTGGCAAACAGCCAATCGTGTCTGCATGTAGGCATCCGTCAGAGCTGAGATGAACTCGCGAGGTGACCTGCAGTCAGGGTGGCAATGCAACAAAAAAAGGACGTGTCATAATCTTACCTTACGACAGAAATACGAGGGATCTTCAAAAAGTTTCCGCACTGTTATATGTTGGTTGGAAGCGGTGGAGTAGTAATCGGTCATGTCTGAGAGATTTAGCTCCATCTGATTTCCACCTTTTTGGACGCTCAAAGAAGCTTTAATGGGAAGAAGATTTTTTTGATTCTTTTGTGATGATGATGTGAAACATAATGTGAAAGGCGCTGGAAAAATGCATCGGAAGGTGAACATGTAGAAAAGTGATTTGATTTGTTTATGAAATTCTTAATTAACAGAGTTTTTAAAAGTGCAGAAACTTTTTGAAGAACCCTTGTACTGGAATTGGTTAGAGCTGTTATAATAAATCACAGCTGTTAATAGAGACCACATGTGTCCGTCCTTGTTATATGTTTGGATTTCTTAATAAAAAGCAGGTCTGTCTGGTGCTGAATGGTGTGAAGAGACTCTGAAGGGTTTTTCTGGAACCAGATTGAACTGGAAGTCCCGGGCCGCCGGCCGTTTCTCGCTTTATTTGCACGTCGGACTGAATTTGCCACGATTGTCCTCCCAAAAAGAGCAGATCCTCAGTGGAGGGACAAAAAAAATCCAAAGTAGCAAACAGTAATCCCGTTCCAACATCCAGCTTTCTAAAGCTGTCCTGCACTTAATTAGAAGTGAATGCTGGAGGACAGGATTAATAACTCTTCCTGACATGTCCTGTGCATCGACTCCCCCAGCACTGCGACGCCTCGTCCCCCCGTCCCCCCGTCCCCGAGCAACGTGTCCTCACCGAGCCATATATTTAAATCCCGCCGTGCCTCCTTTCGGCTTTGCTTCGGCTTCCATCACTTTTATTTTAAGGGTGTTGGCGCCTGAGTCTAACACAAAGGGCTGGCTGTGGTTGATGGAGATTTTCGGCTGGTTGTAAATCTGGTGCTGGTCTGCCCACTGGCACGGATTCTACCTTTAGCAGCCAAGTTTGATGGCCTGCCAGCAGCATCAACCTAAATATCGATCTCTATTTCCCCTTCCACCATCTTTCTTAAACCTCAGTCGTCTGTAAGTCAGGAAGCTTTTATTTTATGAGGTAAAGGAAAGAGCCTGTACATGAAACCGAATGAGCTGCCTCGCTGCCTACTGCCTACCTGAGCAGCTGCCTCAGTAGAGAGGATTCTAATAAGACCTCAAACTCATAAGTCAGATTATTCAGACGCTCTAGTTAGACAGCGATTACGCTGACTACTAAGCTAACACAGTTAGCCTCAGGCCATTCAAACCACGCCAGCTAACGTCTCCCTCCGTGTACCGAAAATGGTTAAATTGTCCCTGACAAGCGTGAATTACAAATAAATGACACTTATGCACCTTTATACAAATTAAAAACTCCACACAGAAAAGACCTGGACCACACTGTCCCACCTGGGAATCAAACCCAGGACCTTTTTGCTTTGAGGAGACAGTGCTACCCACCGTGCCAACCTCATAAACACCTCATAAAATGCCCAACAACAGAGACAGGGAGGGTGGGTTGAATAAGGTCCCTCCTCATTGCAGCTGAAACAGGGGTCCCTGCTGTCGGGTCGAGCTGCTGGCACAAGCAATGGAGAAACACACAGGGCTTAGCATGACCCACCGTGTGTGGTATGGGTCTCTGATCTCTGTAAAGAAGGCGAGAGGCGGCTTCATTGACGTGGGAGTGATGCAACCATCAGAGGTATTGAAATAGGGAATTACAAATGACTAAATGGCAAGAAAATTCATTTAAATACTGTTTATTTAGTTCATGTGTACCCAGGGTGCCAGTATCTCCGGAGCTGAGTGTGTGTCTGAGTGGGAAGCCAGATCCTCTGCTTCCCGTCAGCGGAGAAATATGTGAGGTGACACTTAGCATCTTGGCTGTGGGCAGCCGTCATCTCGGTTTCGGTGATGTCCACCGGCATGCGCGCGTCCCACGTGTGTTTGCCTACCCAGCATGCCTGGCGCTACGGTGGGAAGCAGTGACATTTAAAGTGACGGACTTAATAAAAGAGGCTCTTTGTTGGGCATCGCTGGCGTCTTTCAGGCAATGATTTGCAGAGTGAAGGAAACACAGGGGAAATTAAGATGTCGTCTCGGCCGGCTCGTGCCGGAGGATTCCACCCGCTTCCTATGGCATGATTTTTACTTTTATTAGCTGGTGGATTTTGGGTGATAGTTAGTCTAATTTATGCTAAAATAATTGCTTGAAGAGCTACATTTTTAACCCTGGTCACTTTATTTACTGTTAGGGCCAGAAAATTATTCTGTTTTATTTATTAAGAGCACATACGTGCATCAAGGCAACATGATTTAAGGTAATTGGTTCTAGTGCGGACTTTAGGAAAATAATTGACGAGGCGTCTACCTCTAATTACTTGTCAGTTCTTGTTTATTAAAGCTTCTGCTGATGACACAGTTCAGGGAAAAAAAATTCTCAGCAACCTGCTTAGTGTGTAACAGGTAAAGCCCCACACCTCATAATGTGTTATAATAAATGAACCCAGATGCAGGATACTTGACCAAGGTAGAACAATACTATAGCAAAAATCTTGTAAAAGAAAGAAAGAAAAAATGACTAAAATAATAAAAAAGAAAAAATGACAAAAATAATAAAGAAAAAATTATAAGAAAGAAAAAATGACAAAAATAATAAGAAAGAAAAATAACAAAAATAATAATAAACAAAAAAATAACTAAAATAATAAGAAAGAAAAAATAACTAAAATAATAAGTACCCAAATAAAAAACTACCAATAAATAAATAAATCTGCAGCCCAAAGTAAAGAAAAAGTAAAAGGGAGAAGTTTTTCTCACAGGGACGCAAACATTAGCTGTCCCCAGAGCCACGCAGATATCCAAGTGCTCTCCCCACAGGGGCGTAATAGATACCGCCCCCAGCGAAACCCAAAACCCTGCAGAAAAGCAGGAATGAATAGATAAAAGATCCGAGTTGCTACAAATACCAGCTACTCCTACTGCCAGTGAATAACAACCAGTATAAACAGTGACGGCTAAAGAGGGGAAAAACCCAGACTACCACTCCAGTCCAGATTTTGGAATGACCTTTACAATGACCTCACAACAACCCAAAACATCAGTAAAACGTCATCAATGTGCGAATATGAGACGAATCTGCATTTGTGTAACAGCTCCACATGTATCTGTGTTTATCTGGATTTTCCTCCCTGTTTCACTTTTAAACTTGTGTTACAGCTCGAGCTTCTGAGAAACTGAGAATCAGCTTTTTCGAGAGTCTAAAACGCTTCTCGTTAAAAATAAAGCTTAACGTTGTTTAATGTAGTAAAAGAAGGAGACAGGAGCACTAAACTTCTCTTCATTATTACTGCTCATAAGTTCCTCCGCTAATTAAATTCCTTGCTCGCTGTTCTACTACAGTAAGTCACATTAGACGTTGTTCGTACGGCCTGAGTCGCTTTTACAGTGTCATATCAAACAGTTCATCTCATTGGAGGCGCTTTGAAAAGGTCGTCGGCAAACCAGGTCGAAGTAAAATCAGGTGAACTGTACAATAATTCCTAATTTAGGGTGTTTTGGGTGGTGCAGTGGTAAAATAAGCTAGTCCAGTACTGCTGGGATCTGGGGGTCCAGGGGTCGAATCTCTATTGGATAGATGCCATTGGACAGTTGGCTGTCTGCTTGGGCATGATTGGCTAATGATCAAGTGGGTGGGGATGGGTGTGGCCTCTCAGTGCGCTCTCAATGCAGGTCCCAAGCCCAGATAGAAATAGGAGGGTCACCTCAGGAGGGGAAGGTCAGATCCGCTATGGTGACCCATAAATACAGAAGAAGTAAAAGAGACAAAAACACCACATTCCAAAAAAGTTGGGACAGGGGTACACGTTAAAAAACCCAGGTCACAAACTGCTGTTTCTGTTTCTAATTTTATTCTATCCGAACTTTTTCAGAATTAGGTTTGTACAATAGTAGTCAAAGCAGTTACAAAACTGATGGCGTAGACCTGGAGCGAATAGGAGCGTCGCAGATGTGGCGCATCCAGGGCGGGCAAAAAACAAAGCTTAGTTTAACGCTCTGCCACACAGCTTTACCTCTGAGATAAAGCATGAATAGCTCATTTGCATAGTTTGTCATTATCGCGCATTCATCCGCGTTCCCTTGATGTTTACATTCTGTTCAACAGGATATTGTCGCAGAAGCTCTGGTTTGCATTTATGGAAGAAAAACAATTTAGCATTCAAAGGAGAAAATTAGCGTGATTACTTATCCTCGGCCTCATTAATTCGCTCTACCTAATTGCTCAATTGTTGTGTAGCAATCATAACGACCCTGACTGAGGTGGGCCGTGCCAGTGAAACGCTCCTCCTGCCAAGGTGGTCGTCGTCCCAGTCGAGACGTTCAATCCCACAACGGTAGTACTGACCACACTTACTCCAAGGGTTTTCAACGTAGGGTCAGCAGATAAGTAGCTCAGCGGTTAGGGTACTGGACCTGTAATCAGAAGGTTGCCAAGTCCCACCATCACCAAGTTGCCACTGTTGTACCCTGAGCAAGGCACTTAACCCATGATTGTTCGACTTGTATTCAGTCATTATTGTAAGTTACAGGGCAGTTGTAGCCTAGTGGTTAAGGTACTGGACTAGTATCAAAAGGTCACTGGTTAAAGCCCCACCACTGCCAGGTTGTCACTGTTGGGCCCTTGAGCAAGGCCCTTAACCCTCAGTTGCTCAGACAGTTTACTAAATGCCGAAAATGTAAATGTGTAAGTTGCTTTGGATAAGCGCATCTGCTGAACTCAAGAAGGACCTCAGAATAGTCCATGCCTCCTCCCACATTGTTTTTGCCAGCCAGCGGTGGATTTCTTCATGTACTGAGGAACACACTACACTCAAGTATTCCTCCACCACTCATGCAGATGCCCTGAACTAACAGCAGGAGTCACTGTTGCAGCGGCAATGAGGTCAATCCTCCATTTAAAATCCATCCAGCCCTCTTTGAGACACGACCATTTCTGAAGTGACTGACCAGGCCAAGAAAACAAGATGGACATAGACAGTGACCCCAGACTACCAATTCACAAGCTGTGCCCCTGTGCTGCCTCAATAAATACACTATGTGTATGTACAAAAGTATTAGGACACCTCTTCTAATTCTTGAATTAGGATGTGTTGCAGCCACAACAGTTGATAACAGGTGTAATAAATCAATAATATAAAGTAAGTTATATGCTTCCATCTTTGCAGCAACAGTTTAGGGAAGGCTCTTTCCTGTCCAGTATGATCCTTGTGTGCAAGATCTATAAAGACATGAAGAAAGACTCAATTGACCTCAGTCCCACTGAACAGCTCTGGAATGAACTGGAACATCAATTGAGGATTTCTTGACCAACATTAGTGTCCAGCAATACGAATGCAGTCACCTTTTGACTGTATAGGCACAAATTTCCACAGATGCACTTCTGAGAAGAGTAGTTGTTGTTTTAGCAGAAAAGATCACATAATTTGCTTTTGAACTGTGGCGTCAGGTGTATAAATACTTTTGGTCATACGTTGCATCTATAGGATGCTGCTGCCACAGGTCAGCAAACATATAACACCTAAACGACAGTGACCGATGGACAGGATTGACCCCAGGTCCTCAGGACTCGTGTTGCCATGCCACCACTAATCATTACATCGAATCAGGATAATTATTACACATGGGAACGGATCCGTAACCCTTCGGGCTCAGTGTAGTAGTAACAAGCCTGTCTAATTCAACAGCCTGAGAATTTCTTCAGGTCCGCTGCTCAGCGCTGGACGGCGTCACGAATACGTCAGCTCGGTTATCGTCAGAGCAGCCAGTAAATCACGCCAAGTCGTGGAACTGCTCCGCTGATTATTAGCTCTCGCTGATGTGTAGGTGAGGTGTCCTCTGCTGCAAATCTGCCATCCTTCTTCTTTTATTTTTTTATTTTCATGACAGCCATCTCTAATCAGACCACAAAGGCGGCGGTGCCATCATGGGCGATTATGCCAGAGCAATCTGACGCAGTGGTTTTTAATCTGTCCCGCTACCTTTGTGTTAAAAAATCTGCAGCGAGGGCACTGTCAGTAAAAAACAAAACAAAAAAACACCAAGAGAGGCAGAAATATGAGCAATAAAACAACAGGAAAATATATGATGTTAATTGGAAGAGACGCCCTCAGCAGCTTGCATTTAATTAATCTCCAGTGCCGCATTTCTTTTTTTTCTCTCGCTGCACAGCCGGGACTTCAAAGAAAGGCTGTTCTCACTTATCCTGACCGAAAACGAAGAAGCTCGGAAGGAAAACTCGCAAAGATTTGTTTACAGCTATTTGGTGCCAGCTGGCACAATTTATTATGACAATGCGAAAATTTCTCCTCGCTTTCGATTTATTTTCTCTATCGTAACTGCAATTCAAAGTCTGTGAGACTAAATAATATAAAAATAAGATACAGAGGTGTGACCAGTCGTCCCCAGTTCTGGACTGCAGCTTTCTCACGCTGAATGATTTCATATTAAAGAAGACGCATCAACACGCTGCAACCAGAGCTGGGATCTCGAATACATCGTATTGAATCTCAGCTCTGCCTTGCCGGCTGAGGCTGAGCGGCCACTTGAACAACGATTGGCCTATACACGATTGGAACAACGATTGGCCTATACACATATATATACATAAATTATATATAAATTATCCTATATTATTCAGGTCTGTGACATATTTTCTTCTATACATGTTGCTAAATCCTTCCAATTCCTAATCTTAAGCAACAGGTCTTAGCTGAAGGTGGAACAGCCTCACGCGCCCCGCTGCAATCTTCAAGTCGCTAAAAGTGACATGCTCCGTGTCAGTCGTCGCCGGGAACCATTAATCACCCCATTGCTTTTGCGTTTAAAGCCGTGAATAATGCAGACACTCGTAGCGCTGACAGTTAGCACTTAATTAAACCTTCCTCGCTGGAGGATCTCCTGAGCAATCCGGTGATTCGGCGTCTCTTTACATCACACACAGTCTGCTTCACGCCGCCCTGATGGTTCACAACGCGCACGGATCACCCCGCTACCTGAACTTTCGTCCCTTTTCACCACGATTGCACACGTGACTGGCAGATTAATGACCGAGCATCCTGACCGAGCGCCTCTGTTGATCTGATGTGACGCCGGGGATGCCCTCGTCCTCGTTATGTATCACAGAGGCGTGCAGAGGCGCTAAGCAATCGCTATCCTCATTGATTTTTTGAGTGATTTAAAGGTAGGGCCGAACAATCCTGGAAAATTACCCCGACCCTGTGTAAGAGCGCGCCTCACTTCGGTGCAATCACCGCGCCACTTAGGAGGTGAAGCAGGTCGACGAGGTTAATTGTCAAGTTTTTTTTTTCTCTCAGGAGTGTATCATAATTCAAACTGTAAGCGGTGCTCAATCAGACCTTTGCTCTCTTCATTTGTCATTTTGCTCGTGAGCACTGCATTTCTTTCAAACAGGCAGTGTGGGGCAGCAGGGCACAATTACTGATCTAAATAATCATTTATGTTACCTGGGTCAGGTACATTTTATTTATAATTGTGAGAGGACATCTGACCACATGGTTGTGTGTCTTGAGCAAGGCCCTTAACACCTCACTGTCACTGCTGGACTGAGAATAGTCCACCAACCAAAAATATATCCAGCCAACAGCGCCCTGTGGGCAGCATCCTGTGACCACTGATGAAGGTCTAGAAGATGACCGACTCAAACAGCAGCAGTAGTTGAGCGATCGTCTCTGACTTTACATCTACAAGGTGGACCAACTAGGTAGGAGTGTCTAATAGAGTGGACAGTGAGTGGACACGGTATTTAAAAACTTTAGCAGCGCTGCTGTGTCTGATCGTATTATATATATAAATATATAATACGAGGAATCTTCAAAAAGTTTCCTCACTTTTATATTTTGGTTATAAGTGGTGAGGGTGTAGTAGTAGGAGGAGTAATAATCGGTCAAGACTGAGAGACGCTAATAGTCGTGATTTAGCTCCATCTGACTTCTACCTTTTTGGAAGCTCAAAGAAGCTTTAAGGGGTAGAAGATTTACATGTGATGATGATGTGAAAGCAGCGGTGCATCACTGGAAAAATGCATCGATGTAGAAAAGTGATGGAATTTGTTCATGATATTCTTAAAAAATAGAGTTTTAAAAAGTGAAGAAACTTTCTGAAGAACCCTGGTAGTAAAATCACAGATGTATTCCAGCCATTCCAGTGTCACAGAAAAAGAACAGCAGCACAAATTTTTGGAGCTGATCTGTAGACCTTCCTCCAGCCCAGCTCTGTGTGTCGGTGTACGCAACTGCCCAGTCAGATTCCACGTGAGTGTGTTTGTTCGAGCTAGCCGGTGGGGACGTGGTGTGAAATCGGACTCGATGAGCAGCGGCGGCTTTTTCACAGCTCATGTCCAACCCGACAGCTGTCTCCCCTCATCCGGCCGAACAAGAGCTGCAAGGAAACGCAGCAGCAGGATGAATAAAGTGGAAAAGAAGAGAGCCAGGACTGAATCCAGATCAGAAATTAACATCTGATGAGGTGAACTGGGGGATCGGAGTAGACGAGGTCTCGCGTTACAGCCCCCATGGGCGGATCAAAGCCAGCGGCGGTTTGAAATGTCTATAACGAAGCTGGCACGCTCACGCTGGTGGAGGCGGATGAGAAATCGTCTCGTTGGCGAGCGCCCGTCTGTGTCTGCTCTCCAATCGCCAACTTAATGCTACTTCCTGGCGGCGCGGTGCGGTTATAAATCAGCGATCCCACATTTTATCGATTTCCAGTTTCAAGTGACCCGTTCATAATTAAGTGCCCTTGACGTCAGGGTACTGAGCGTTCCGGACAGGGGCGTTTGGGCAGAGATGCAAACAGTGCCGAGCGTTTAAGAAATATAAAAGACATTAGCTGGATAGACTTGGCTTCTATTGGGCAGTAAAGCCAATTCAGTGAAGCCTATTCACAAAATGTTGCTCATTCATAGAAGGATTATAATGGTGTTATAGAACATACATAGGGAACTTATGGACCTCTGCGTCATTCCACTGGGCACAAAGAGGACTGGGCAGCAACAGGTCTTAAAGAATTAGTCTCCTATACTGGAAATCTCTTTTGGCCCTGTGTTTTAAAAGATGAATATCAGAGATGACAGGCCTATCAGAGTTCAGAGGCCTCATGGGACATGGGACAGGATTTTTGGACAAAGGGGACTTTTTTTTTTTAACCAATTTTTTTTAATTTGTGTTCTGGTATGAGTAGATCAGACACAGCAGAGCTGCTGGAGTTTTTAAATACAATGTCCACTCACTGTCCACTCTATTACACACTCCTACCTAGTTGGTCCACCTTGTAGATGTAAAGTCAGAGATGATCGCTCGTCTATTGCTGCTGTTTGAGTTGGTCATCTTCTAGACCTTCATCAGTGGTCACAGGACGCTATTCTCAGTCCAGCAGTTACAGTGCGGTGTTAAGGGCCTCGCTCAAGACACACAACCATGTGACCTTCATCAGTGGTCACAGGACGCTGCCCACAGGCACTGTTGGCGGGATATTTATGGTTGGTGGACTATTCTCAGTCCAGCAGTGACAGTGAGGTGTTTAAAAACTCCATCAGTGCTGCTGTGTCTGATCCACTTATACCAGCACAACACACACTAACACACCACCACCATGTCAGTGTCACTGCTCTGTGGTGGTCCTGTGGGGGTCCTGACCATTATAGAACAGCATGAAAGGGGACTAACAAAGCATGCAGAGAAACAGATGGACTACAGTCAGTAATTGTAGAACTACAAAGTGCTTCTATATGGTAAGACATATAAAATACATGCTGAGATTGAATAATATTATTGAATTATTGAGTTAACTTGTACTGATATCAAACATGTTTAAATGTTATTGTTACTTATACACAATAATACACTTTGTAATTGTTTTACAACACTGCTATAAACAGATGTTTGTTTTGACTTTTAGTTATAATTATATTGTTTATCTGACCGTGAGAAGACAGAGTAAAACAATAATCCATAAGAACTATAATTATATGAACACAGTAGGTCTGTACAGGCATCCTGTGGGGTCGGACGTGCTGTGAGGTCCCGTTTAAACCACAATAATTGTTTGATTATTTTTAAACGCAGGTTTTACTGATCTACCGTTTAGCGTGTGGAGATTTTAAAGCCGCCATCATGGCAGGATGTGAATCTGTTCCTTCTGTGGACTGGAAGCAATGAGGCCTGTTACAGCAAAGCTAAAACCAACCACTCATGACATTAGTGTCGGTGCTTTACTGATGTCCTGAGCAGCCAGTTATGGAATCACTTTTTCAGAGGAATACGAGCATGAAGACGTGCGGTGGTTCTCTGTAGATTCAGCGTGGTGTTTGCAGATGGAGGAAAGGGAATACGTGTGGCCTTTTCTATTATAATACGGGTTTATTAAAAAGCTTTTTCATTTTAGCTGTTCGTTCACAGTAAAATGAAGGTTTTCACATTTTCTTTATGGCCAAATAACTGTAATTGGAAATGTTATTGTGGTTGGGAATGTGGGTAAGGAAACTGGACGGGGATTTAAAAATGTTTAATGTTTATCAGCTGGTATAGAGAAAATTATATGTCATTGTAGACCTGGGATTTTAAACAACTGTTCTTTCTCTGTGACTGATTTAATATGACAAACAATTACATGTCCATTTTTTGTTTTTTAAATAGCTTCATGATTTAATGTTAGCTCGTAAATTCTTTGTGTCCATATAAAAAGGACTAGTTTGACAGCGCCTATTACAAAGTACATGGAACAGAAGCACATCATTTCCTTTATATAATTTATATAATTTATTACTTCTGTTAGCAACTGTTGTGGCTAAAACACATGAATTCAATAATTAGATGGGGCGTCCCAATATTTTTGTCCATATTGTGCATGAGAGTACTGTTTGTGTGTTTGGTTTAGGCACTATGTTTTAGACAGACAGGCAGGCAGAGACAAACAGATAGATGCATACATAGACAGACAGACAGACAAATAGACAGACAGACAGACAGACAGACAGATACATGGACAGACAGATGGAAAGATAGATAGATAGATAGATAGATAGATAGATAGATAGATAGATAGATAGATACTCAGACAGATATATATATATATACTGTATATATACTGTATATATATATAAATGATATAAATAGTACAATTAAATGATTAAACAGTAAAGTGACATACTGTGATGAGTATTGCACAATGTGTTCAGCGAGTGTATCTTTCATTGATTATGATGAAGATCAGACCATGCAAAAATCTTTTCTGTTCATTCAAATGAGCTCAGAAACGTTTTCTGATTGTAGAAACACAGTGCTGCATTAAGTCGTTATCAGATCTCAGCTCGCGTCCTTTTGGAAAGTGAACACGTACATCTGACAATCGCAGGCAGTGTTTATCTACCAACAGTGTATAATAACTTCATGCAGCAGTTTCACACATCATGTTTAACAAACGTGCCAAACAAGTATTGATCAGCTTCATGTCTGGAACAAAACTGGGCGGCTGCACGTCGGGACCGCCGTTAGATCGGCACGTTAGCCGTCATCAATACGTCAATACAATGGTAGCACAGATATAATAATAATAATAAAAAATACAGTCGCAGAGCACACGAAGCTCCAAACCGTCTACATAAATGGTCCAATTTGGCTTCCTCATAATGAGCGATGGCTTAAGAAGAACGCGTGTTTCATAACGAGAATAAACATTCATCCTAGTCAGTTATTGATTGAGCAATTTGGCAGATGATTTCAGCTCACACGTAATGCAGAACCCAGTCCAGCCGTCCAGCTCAGCACTTCTGGAGTAAAAGCATTGAGCTCAGAAGTGGTTTTCTGGCAGAACTGGATTTCAAGCTGAGCCTGATTTATCATTTGGGTCTGTCTGAAAACCTTGTGATATCTCTACTTAGACGCATTTTACATCATCCTACACTCCCGAGAAGAGGACGTGTCTAAATTCTTAGATTCCTTAAAATGCGCCTACTGAGGTGTCTTAAGGTTCTAAGCTATAATCTGACTGAATGAAAGGAAGCATCCGACACTTCGTCAGCGCTGAAAGCAATCCCAGCATTCAGTGCGGCATGACTTTTTTCACCAAAAATGACAAATATGGCGGACGAATGTGGAGCAACTAACGGAGTTCGTTTCAAATGTAAATAAATCCTCACTGATTTTTTATTTGTATAAAGGTGTAATTATATACAAGTGTCGTTTATTTGTAAGTTCAGGCTCGTCAGGGACAGTTTAACCGTTTTCGGTACGCTAGTTTACATGCTAGCGGGTTGTGACACCTCAGCCTGTTGGTTTGAAAGGCCTGAGGCTAACTGTGTTAGCTTAGTAAGCTAAAACTGCAGTGACATAATGGCCGTAATCTCTGTCTAAATAATAGTAGTGCGTCTAAATAATCTGAGTTATGAGTTTGATGTCTTATTAGATTCCTCTCCACTGAGGCAGCTGATCAGGTAGGCAGCAAGGCAGCTCACTAGGATTTTGAACAGACCCAACGATCAGAAAGTGACAGGAGTGATAGGCTACAAAGACATATATTATAAAATAATATGCAGGATGGACAGCCGTAAAGCACATAATAATGATTTCTAAGTGTGTGTGTTCACCCTGTGATGGCCTGGCGACCTGTCTGGGGTGTTTTCTGCCTTCTGCACAGTAAATTGGACCCACCACGACCCTGAATAGGATAAATTGGTGGTAAAACAGGCAATGAATGAATGAAAAAATGTTTTACTATTTTATGGCTGAGCTGTTGACACTCCTAGACTCTCTCTTCTACAATTACAGCATATGTAGATGACAGAAACCGCTCCAGTCAGGCTAAAATTGGACATATTGACTCGTCGAGACTTTGTCAGCCTCAGCCTGATGATCAGCACCCTCAGAAACCCCACGACATCTGCGCCGAGTTTGTTATTACGGTGACCCATTATGGTACACGGAGCGGAAGCACCTATTATCGAATTACCAGAACCAGACTGCTGAGCATCCGGCTTCATTAAAAGCCACGAGAATTAGAGACACGCCGCTTTCACTTACCATGATTTATAGCATTGTCGCCTTCACAACAACCGAGGTACTAATGCCAACCGGCACTGTGGAGACTTAATCTGCGCCTGACCTTAACACTGAGCAACCATTACCCTTTTCACTCAGCGTAATGTTAATAATAAATGTGAGGACAGTGGAGTGTCAGCGAAGTCCCAGTCAAAAAAAAATTAAAGATCACATCCCTCAATTCAGATCTGATTCACAACATTTCAAACATCTGAATCAGACCAGTGAGTCCGAGCCGGACCAGTAGACACCGTGGTGCAGCGGTAAATAATGTAAGCCCACTATTGCTGGGATAAAGGGTTCGAATCCCGAGTCGTGCTATCAACTGGTCGAGCAACTATATACAGATATAATTGGCTATGTCTACATGGGGGCGGCTGAGGCCCGGCAATTGACTGGTGCCCAGTAATTCCAGGAAAAAAAATCCACTGTGGCCCTGACCAGGATAAAGCAGTGGTAGAGAATGATATAAATGTATTTCTTCTATCCATTTTTTTAATTCAAATTTTTTTTATCACTTCTTTCCTCATTTATTTTTACATCAATGTCTCCTCTTTTGTTGTTCATATAATCACCTTTTTTTTTTCTTTAATGTTCATTTATACAGCAAGAAGGTCCTGGGTTCAATTCCTAGGTGGGGCGGTCCGGGTCCTTTCTGTGTGGAGTTTGCATGTTCTCCCCGTGTCTGTGTGGGTTTCCTCCGGGAGCTCCGGTTTCTTCCCACAGTCCAAAAACATGCAGTCAGGTTAATAGGAGACACTGAATTGCCTTATAGGTGAAGGGTTGTGTGTGTGTGTGTGTCTCTGTGTGTGTGTCTGCTCTGCGATGGACTGGCAGGGTTCAAATCTCAGCGGTTCTATCGACTAATCAGGCATCTGCATTATCTTATTCGGCTAAATGTCCAAAACTGGGGTGGCTGAAACAGCCTGGGTATTGCCTTAGTCTAAGCCTGGGTGGAAATAGGAGAGTTGCGTAACCATAGGAAGGGCATCCGGCATTTTTTCTGTCTCTTTCCTGTAATCATTAAAATGTATGCCGCTTTTATTTATTTTACATTTGATTATTTCCCTTTTTTGTTTCCCTTTTTTCTCTGTTCATAGGCAACCCACCAAGCTAATCAGCACTAATATACTGTAGCTCCAGTCTCCGGTGTTACGTTTCTCCAAGCACCCGACTATTATTACATTTCAAACTCTGACTCCGGCGGCTGTTTATAACTTTCAGTCAGTATGTTGTTAAATGTTTAGGCTTTACTGACCTTTATGAAATGACAGAATTGTTAGTGATGAACAAGCCACCGATGGCATGTAATTAAATAATTACCCTTAAAAACTGAATTTGCATTGATTTAGCCCTGATGTATGGATTAGGCGTGAGTAATTACAGGTAGACGCTGAAGGTAAACCATCACTGTCGGCTTCATCAGCGAAAGCAGGAAAGGGAGGAGAAGCATTAATCATAAACGCTATGAAATTTTCAGAATTCACCATCCTGCCCTGATGCATAACAGAACAAGAAAGCAAATTATTAATAAGGCCCTTCATCACGGGGTCGCTGCTTTATTCCTGACTAATGACCGGCGCCGAGTGAGTGCCCACTCGCTTACCCGCTCACCCGACCCTGTCTGAGACCGCTGTATTTTTACTCGCATCTCGAACCCACTTCATTTACATGTTTATAAAGAAAGAAAGCTTCCGAGCTGATGATGTTTCTCCACAAGACTGTAAATCACGCTTTAGTAAAATTACCTCGTCTGACGTGCTGCCATTTGAATGTTATAATTTTTACGTTAATTTAACGTGGCATAACAGTCTGGCGGATGATAGAGGATGAATTATGACGTGATTAAGAGAATAATGGTGATCGCGGTGCTTAAATTAGTCATTTTTGCTTTTCCATTTCTGAAATGACTTAATATCTGACTCCATAAAGGAGCTGTTTCATAAAAACTAAATTAAATAAACAAAATATTTAATTTCTGTAAACAGGAACAGCTAAAGCCCAGGATGTTTGGTTTAGTTTGTAAATTAATGTTATACACCGATCAGCCATAACATTAAAACCACCTCCTTGTTTCTACACTCACTGTCCATTTTATCAGCTCCACTTACCATATAGAAGCACTTTGTAGTTCTACAATTACTGACTGTAGTCCATCTATTTCTCTGCATGCTTTGTTAGCCCCCTTTCACCCTGTTCTTCAATGGTCAGGACCCCCACAGAGCAGGTATTATTTGGGTGGTGGGTGATTCTCAGCACTGCAGTGACACTGACATGGTGGTGGTGTGTTAGTGTGTGTGTTGCGCTGAGTTTTTAAACACCTCACTGTCACTGCTGGACTGAGAATAGTCCACCAACCAAAAATATCCAGCCAACAGCGCCCCGTGGGCAGCGTCCTGTGACCACTGATGAAGGTCTAGAAGATGACCGACTCAAACAGCAGCAATAGACGAGCGATCGTCTCTGACTTTACATCTACAAGGTGGACCAACTAGGTAGGAGTGTCTAATAGAGTGGACAGTGAGTGGACACGGTATTTAAAAACTCCAGCAGCGCTGCTGTGTCTGATCCACTCATACACATGAGAAGTGGCAAAACCGTGAGCCTCATTGACTTGAGCGGTGCGGTAAAAAGTCATCAAAGTGCGAATATGAGACGAATCTGCATTTGTGTGGAATAAGCGTCAGATCCAGGGTTACAGCTCCACATGTATCTGTGTTTATCTGGATTTTCCTCCCTGTTTCACTTTTAAACTTGTGTTACAGTTCGAGTTTCTGAGAAATTGTGAAAATCAGAATCAGCTTCTCCCAGAGTCTAAAACGCTTATTGTTCAAAATAAAGCTTAACGTGGTTTAATGTAGTAAAAGAAGGAGACAGGAGCACTAAACTTCTCTTCATTATTACTGCTCATAAGTTCTCTCCACTAATGAGATTCCTCGCTTGTTGTTTTAGTACAATAAGTCACGTTAAGCTTTGTTCGTACGGCCTCGTACTGTTATATCAAACAGTTTGTCTCATTGGAGGAGCTTTGAAAAGATCAGCGGCAAACTGGGTCAAAGTTCAATCAGATTAGTCAATCATTTCCATGCAGACGTCCAACCGGCTGATAGCACAGCTGAGCTCCAAACCCTGGACCTCCAGATCTCAGCAGTAGTGTGCTAGCTCACTTTACCTCTGCGCTACCCGAGCGCCCACCTCAGTATTACACATTAATAATGAATAAAGCTCAGCTAATCTGTCCATTCTTTACCCTCTATAGGCTTAATAATTTGCTTTGGGACGCAGAATGACTCACGCAGACCTATAAACATGAGCAAAACTCACAGTGTAGCTGGACATAAAGCTTTACATACACACAACACAGCCAAAAATATCTGGACGCACGACTATAAGCTTGTTTAAAGTCTAATTCCAAAATCATTAGCTACCTTACACATATACTGTATAATAGCCTGGAATTTTCTAAATACCACTGAGTCACCGTGCCTCCCCTTAAATTTTATCTGTAGAAGGAAAATGAACAACAAGCACTGGGGCAGTAAAAGTAAACCTGATTAGAGGACGTGTTTATGGGCCAATCTGCCAAATCGGTGCCATTTCTGTCCCCTGGACAATGTATGTATAAAAGTCGCTGGTCCGAGGCATCTCAGGGCTTCTAGAGTTCCTCAGGAGACATGAGCTTTGGTCTTAATCCACCAGTCATATCATATCATACCAACCAGTCAGTGCTGTACCGGAAGTGAGACGGGGCGAATGCGCCCGGGACGAATTCAAGAGCGAACGTTAACTTATAATCTGAGGAGCGAGAGGCGAGAGACGTCCGAAATCAAAGCCGATATGAAGAACAAGCGCTATATTAGTGACCCCGCCATTCCTTACTCGGAGAGGTGTAATGGATTTCTGCTAACAGAGCGGGATGAGACGCAGCGAGCTGTCAGTGATGAAGCGAGTGTCAGTCTGTGTTGATTGGGTCTGCAGGCATTCTGTTAGATCCCCGGCATGAAGCAACACACACACACACACACACACACACACACACACACACACACACACTTCCTCCTCTGCATGCCGGTGCTGTAGCCTTTGATTCTGTTTGGCCACGGTCGGCTTTTTCAAGCGTCTGCGTCTGTTTGTGCCGCGCGTCGGCCCGGCTCGGCTCTTCGGAAAAGGTCAGCCAGAAGCTCCTATTGAACACGAGCCGTTAGGAAAATCTTTAAAAACGCTGGTTATTTCAAAAGGTGCTGCTCCCTCCTGAGTTTGTCAAAACGACCGCCTAAGGTCACCTTGGTTTGATCGCTTCGGGCCCTGGCGGGGCGGAAAGAGTCTGAATGTACCTGCATTGATCCGGGGAGTCAAGGATAAACTAACAGTTCATGAAGGCATTTTAAAATGGCACATATAGCACTGTGATGTGTTCTTATAAAAAAAAAACATTTCTTTTGAGGGTTACCTAATATACGAGGGTTCTTCATAAAGTTTCCACACTTTTTTTTAAACTTTATTTATTAATAATTTCAAAAACAAATTACATCACTTTTCTACATAATCACCTTCTGATGCATTTGTCCACCGTCATACCAAATTTTTAATGCCATCAGCAAAAAATCTAACTGTTTTTGGTTGAGCTCGTAGCCACTGATACGCCGCTGCTTTTACATCATCACATGAAAATCTTCTTCCCCTTAAAGCTTCTTCGAGCATCCAAAATCCGAACTATAAGTGTCTCTCAGTCTCTCAGACATGATCAATTACTATTCCTCGAAAGAAAGAACTAAAGAAAGAAAGGAAGAAAAGAAAGAAAGAACTAAAGAAAGAAAGGAAGAAAAGAAACGAAAAAAAAAAAGAACCAAAGAAAGAAAAAGAAAGAAAAGAAAGAACTAAAGAAACAAGGAAAGAAAGAACTAAAGAAAGAAAGGAAGAAAAGAAACGAAAGAAAAAAAGAACTAAAGAAAGAAAAAGAAAAAAAAAGAAAAAAAAAGAAAGAACTAAAGAAAGAAAAGAAAGAGCTAAAGAAAGATCTAAAGAAAGAAAGAACTAAAGAAAGAACTAAAGAAAGAAAAGAAAGAACTAAAGAAAGAAAGAAAAAGAAAAGAAATAAGGAAAGAAAGAACTAAAGAAAGAAAAGAAAGAACTAAAGAAAGAAAGAACTAAAGAAAGAACTAAAGAAAGAACTAAAGAAAGAACTAAAGAAAGAAAAGAAAGAACTGAAGAAAGAACTAAATAACGAAAGAACTAAAGAAAGAACTAAAGAAAGTAAAGAAATTACTAAAAAAAGAAAGAAAGAAAGAAAAGAGAAAGAAAGAAAGAAAAGAAAAAGAAAGAACTAAAGAAAAAAGAAAGAAAGAAAGAAAGAAAAGAAAAAGAAAGAACTAAAGAAAGATAGAATACAAAAACGGTACAACTGAGCATTTAGACTACAGATTAAAGCTCTGGTTAGAGCAGATAATTGTTGTTCACATCATTTTTTGAAGTGTTAACTTGAGCCTGTTAACTATTGTGGTTTGGGGAGCATTTTACAGGTACTGTGATTGTTACCAACATTAAATTTGGGGGTCAAATCAGGTCAAAACTTTACAAATTGAGAGTTTGTCAGCAGTCAGCCACACCCATACAAGTCATCGTTAACCCTTATACATAATTAAATTGATATTAGCACAATCAAATCCATTTGATTAATCAACTCTACATTTGTCACTTACTGCACATCACAACCCTCTTTTCAAAAAATCTGATCCCTCTCGCTCTGTCACTGTTTCCTAGAAAGTCAGATTGATGTATCCTGCCGTATTGACGTGTTGCCGCCTCTTCTCGGCAGCAGCTTTGATCACTCGTAGCACTCCAGGATCTCGGTGATGTGAGTTGTGAGATGGGCGGCTAACTGTACTTTATAAATATCTCTTTCGAGTGCCTGCGTGGGTTGGCGCCGCTTTACTGGAGCCTGTTTCGTTCGTGTCGACCCAAAAACACAAACCCGCACAGATTACTCACGGCCTACGTGTTCGGTCGCGTTTAGAAATGAATCAGGCTTTACTCGTTTTTAGTGTTTGAAAGCACCAGCTGGGTTTGATATTGCTTATTCATCCAACTTCAGCGCTCACACAGCAGTGCACCATGGGGGGGGGGGGGGGTACTACGTTGTTACAGGTACTACGTTGCGTTATTAACGTGCCTTCGAGCTAGTCAGCTTTAGATATGTTAGAATCCGGGCCGCTCAGGTGGCGCAGCGGTACAAACACACGCTGGAACCAGAGCTGGGATCTTGAATACATCGTATTGAATCTCTGCTCTGCCTGCCGGCTATGGCTGAGCGGCCACATGAACAACGATTGGCCTGTTGTTCAGATATGGGCGGGACTAAGCCGGATGGGGTCTCTCTCATGACTGGTGCAAGTACAACCTCTGCTGGCTGATTGATGGCGCCTGCACAGAGATGACAAAAGAGTGCTCTCAGGGTGTGTCTCTCCGTACACAACGCTGAGCTGCACTTGTCAAAGTGTAGGTGATAAAATGCATTCGGCTGCTGCCCACGTGTCGGAGGCCCACGTGCCCAAATCCACCTACCTTAAAGATCATTAAAATTAATTGATTTTTTTTTTTTTATGCTGGTTGAAAATGGTCCCATTTTGGGTCATCAGGTCAATAAATGTACAAGTTAACATCACTTTTATTCTGATAAATTATTTGTAAGGCCGGCCAGAGGAAGCTTCTTCTTTCATCTAACCACAAACTTGCAGCGGCGGACTGTGTTAAGTGGAACTCCCAAATCTATATGGCTATATTTACACAGTAGCATGACTTATGCACTAGTGTTCTTATGCACTAATATAAGTGGGGGCTCACTGGTTAAGGTACTGGACTGGTAATCAAAAGGTTACAGGTTCAAGTCCCACCACTGCCAAGTTGCCACTGTTAGGCCTCTGAGCAAGGCCAATTACTTAATCTTACTTAAACTGTATTCAGTCATAATTGTGAGTCGCTTCGGATAAAAGCGTCCACTAAATGCCACAAATGTAAACAAGATATAAAATATATAAAAAATAAGAATATTAAGAACATAAAAAGACAAAAAAATAACAAATACACTAAAGGAGTAAAACTAAAATGTGCATTTAAAACAGGACAGTGTGAAATTGTGCCTTACAAACATCAGCATTACAAGATTAATTATTTTCTACTATTTAAAAACAGCAGAACGTTTCAGACTCTCAGAAGTTCATTTCAGGCTTCACGTCTGATGCAGAGTAAAGCACTCACACTGGAGTGCGAATGCGTCCTTCATTCGTGACTCTAATCAAAAGAATGAGAGGAACGAGCAGGAATTTGCTAGCAAGACCAGCCCCGGGCTGTTTTGAAGAGCACGTCCGATCGACCGGCGGCTCGTAAATAATCGACTGAATTTCTTCAATTATAATTTAGCTTTAACGGCTCAGACCTGTTGAGCCGGACAATATTTCGCTCGTTCGGACGTCGTTTGTTCTCCGGCGCTGAGCAAACACTCGACACCGAGGTGCGATTAAAGCCGAAAAATGACCGGATAGCACACGGAGCAATTTACACGCCCGGGGACAGACAGAGAGAGGCGATGTTAAGTGTCTTAAATAGCAATAAGTACTTGACCCCGCCGGCGTCCGATTTTATTTATGCTTATTTTAATGTCGACCTGCCACATCGAGACGTATCGGATCAACCGGCGGCTCGTAAAGAAACGATTGAATATGATTACCGCGTTTGATTAAGTATTTCTGAGGTACAGCGGTGACCAGTTTTCTGCTCTGTACGTGTAAAATTCTAATGATACGTCACACCAACCCTCAGGGATCACGGGTCAGACGAGCAGATCACGCTGTGAAGACAAACCCCGGGCTCCAGTTTAATAGACATCTTGTTACATTTTAAATCTGCTCCTCTGACCTATTAACGTCACGTCAAGTTTTTTATGGACGTGTTAAAAAGAAAGTGACTGGGTTTTAAAACACTTGATTTAAAGAAATTGACCTCAGCCCCACCCAACAGATTTGGAATGAACTGGAACATCATCTGAGGCTTTATTGACTGGCATCAGTGTCTAGCCATACAAATGCTGTCATCTTTTGACTGAATGTGCACAAATTCCCATAGACATACCTCAAAGTCTTGTGAGAAGAGCTGAAACTACATTAAACTACAATGAATTAAAACCTTCCTTCTTTCCTTCCTCCTTCCTTCCTTCCTTCCTTCTCACCTTCCTTCCTCCTTCCTTCTCACCTTCCTTCCTTCCTTCCCACCTTTCTTCCTTCCTTCCTTCCTTCCTTCCTCCTTCCTTCCTTCCTTCTCACCTTCCTTCCTTCCTGCTTCCTTCCTTCCTTCTCACCTTCCTTCCTTCCTTCTCACCTTCCTTCCTTCCTCCTTCCTCCTTCCTTCCTTCCTTCTCACCTTCCTCCTTCCTTCCTTCCTTCCTTCCTTCTCACCTTCCTTCCTTCCTCCTTCCTTCCTTCCTCCTTCCTTCCTTCCTTCCTTCTCACCTTCCTTCCTTCCTTCCTTCCTCCTTCCTTCCTTCCTTCCTTCCTCCTTCCTTCCTTCCTTCCTTCTCACCTTCCTTCCTTCCTTCCTCCTTCCTTCCTTCCTTCCTTCCTCCTTCCTTCCTTCCTTCCTTCTCACCTTCCTTCCTTCTCACCTTCCTTCCTTCCTCCTTCCTTCCTTCCTTTCTTCCTTCCTGCTTCTCTCCAAGGGAGCTCGAGAAGCAGAGTCTGCTTGAATCAAGAAAACAGAGGAAAAGCGAGCCACGAGGAAGTCCAGAGCTGCATCAACCTCCACTGCCCCAAACCCTCACGTGTGCCCCACATGTGGGCGGTCATTCCAGGCCCGGATTGGACTCTTCAGTCACCTCTGGACCCATCCCTTGTCATGAAGCCATGGTCATTATCGACCACGATGGACGAACACCACCACCACCACCATATTACCGCTGTGCCACCTGAGCACTCAGATTTATGCATTAGATCATTGTAGTGTAAATACTGTAGATGCTTAATAAGAAAGAACCTTTGGAAGTCGGTCTGTAGAAAAGCGTCTGGCTGGATCACGCGGTTCTCAGTTGTATTGGATCCTCTGCAATGTGTTAATGCTGTAATGTAGTCAGACCTGGAGGCTCAGGGATTTTCCCCACTGTGTTCCAGTATATGAACCAGACGACAACATGACACCAAATGGATTTGACTTGAAGGATGTCAGACAAAAATGAAACAGAAGACGGGTCGGGTCGGCAGGCAGACAGGGATTATCTGGCGGTGCTGATAGATAAAGGAACAGGTATGTGTGTGTGTGTGTGTGTGTGTGTGTGGTAACGCCTTACCAGGCTGCTCTGGGAGGCCGTGGAGGCGCGGGTATGCCCAGGCATTAATGGGAGGTTGATGGGAAGGTAATGGATAACCCCAAGTCTGAGTAGACGCTGCACCCATTAGCATGGGCCAGCCGCGCGAGCCGAGACCTGGGTGTGTTTGGCATGACAAAGTAGCGGTTAGCAAAATCATTCGCACCATCTGGCGCCCTTAGCAGGTGAAATCAATTTACCATCACGTCCGAGCGTTCGGATTCTAGCACCGATCATAAAACATCCTGAGTCGAACCTGTAGAGGTGTAGGTCACATCCTGAGGACGCGGTCAGAGCATGAAATGGGCTTGTTTTAATTAACGGCTAATGGGGGCTTGAAATGAATCGCACGCCTGTTAAATGAGGGGCGAGTTTGATCAGTAGGTGTTTGGTTTGTTGGCTTTTCGGAGGGTAACGTCACAGTGCCGCCCTCCACAAGGTGTATAGTCACCTGACTAAATATTTAAAACCTCATGTCTCTGTCCACAGAGGGCTTTTTTATGCATTTGCTCCCTTTTCCAGTCTTCCGCTGCTGGGGATCCCGATTGCCTCAGAGGAGGATATATTCACCTGCTCCACACACCCCTCAGACGCATGTGCAGTCCCTTGACCCCTTCTTTTTCGCCTGTGCCTCAGTGGATTCGCACATAAGACTCATCCACTTATGCACAGACTGCTCGGGCTACTAACCAGTGCCCTTGTTTTTGAAGACCCCGCTCACTTTATTGGTCCGGTCTATTTTCACCTAGCAGACTTGATGGACAATTTGTGCCCAGTAGATGGCGCCCAGCCGATCGGGGTGTTTTTAGAATCCCAGCTAGCTGCACCACCTGGGCGCCGTGTCCACATACTTTTGAGCAGGGTGCTGTATGCTTTTGCGATTACGTCTCTTTGCAATCCAGACAGACTGAAACCAGACTCCTGTGAATGTGTGACCACACTATTAACGGCTCTGAGTAACCTATCGAGTAACAGCTTTGATGCGAATCACCAAGTCTCGCTTCAGGCCATGTACCTGGTTTAAAAAATTCATGAAATCACCCCCTACCCCCCTTCCTGGGGGGTTCATTTGTTACCTGTGCTACCCTATGGATATTTGACTCCCTCCTTTATTACTTCTTTTGCCGGAAGGGGGGAAAAGATGAAGGAATGGGTGGGTGGGCGGGTGGGGGGTCAGTCCTGGGGGCTAAGTGGTAATTGCTTGTTGGACATCCTATTTAAAAAAAACAAAAGGTCTTTAGCCAAAGCGATTTACATTAGTGACAGTATGAGCAATTGAGGGTTCTTAAAGGGCCTTGCTTAAGGGCCCAACAGCAGCAATTTTGCAGTGGTGAGGCTTGAACCAGCGACCATCTGATTACTAATCCAGTTCCTTAAACACAAGGCTATGGCTTGCTCTTTATTAACGTAGTGAATCACAGCCACTCTTCTGAGAAGGATCCTCACAAAATAGTGAAGTATATCTGTGGGAATTTGTGCCCATTTAGTCAAAAGATGACAGCATTTCTATGGCTGGGCAGTGATGCTGGTCCAGAAAGCATCAGTTGATGTTCCGGTTCATCCCAAATCTCTTCAGTGGGGTCATGGGAGTTTCTTTTTATGGCGATTGCGCACAAGGGTCCTCATGCTGGACAGGAAAGGGCCTTCCCTAAACTGTAGTGCAAAGTTAGAAGCGTATAATTTCCTTGTAATTCTTAGAATTGATTTATTACAGCTGTTAGCAGCTGTAGTGGCTGAAACACATGAGTAGTTAGAAGAGGCGTCCTAATACTTTAATCTTTAAATCACATAAATGTTAATAATGAACCACGCTGATGTGTGTAGAGCGTCCGTGATCCCTCTGCATGTATTTAAAGTAAAAGTGCTGAATGAAGAGGCGGATTTGTGCTGATGGAACTTGAAATGTCCGGAGTCTCCAGTACAGCGATGCTACATGACACAGATTCATCAGATATCACAGCGCTAAAGTAGTAATCATGTAGCGGGAGAGATATTGGATTGCTTCCATCTGATTAAATTCTTTGTAGCAGACGCTGAGCTTCCTATCAGCGGCCCGACTATCGCTCGGATTTTTCATTTTCTCTGCTTGACATTTTCTCTTGTGCTGATGGAAGCGTCGATAAAATGAACTTTTTTGCAATATGACGACGTAATATAAAAACATCAAAATGTATTAATTCACGTCGAGTAACGGCTCCATCCTGATCAGGGCTGCTGCTCTTTATACAGCGTTAAGTGGAGGCTTACAGATGTGACTGAATACAGAGCGAGAGATTGAGGGTTCAGGGCCTTGCTCAAGGGCCCAGCGGTGGCAACATGGTGGTGGTGGGACTTAAAACAATGACCCTCTGATTTAGAATACAAATTATTATTATTATTATTATTATTATTATTGGCATTAATATTATTATTATTATTATTATTATTATTATTATTATTATAAATATTATTATTATTATTTCTGGTATTATTATTATTACTGGTATTATTATTATTATTTATTATTATTATTATTATTGTTGTTTTGTTGTTGTTGTTATAAAATTATTATTATGGTCATATTATTATTATTATTATTGTTATATTATTATTATTATTACTGGTATTATTATTATTACTGGTATTATTATTATTATTGTTATTAATAATAATATTATTATTGTTGTTTTGTTTTATTATGGTCATATTATTATTATTATTGTTGTTATATTATTATTATTATTATTATTGTTATATTATTATTATTAATATTATTATTATTATTATTGTTTTGTTGTTTTGTTGTTGTTGTTAAATTATTATTATGGTCATATTATTATTATTATTATTGTTGTTGTTATTATTATTATAAACATTCTGCATCGTTAGATAAGATCTTATTCTGTGTGTCACGAGGACATGAAAATACATTTTCCGATGCCAGGAACGCACACGGACGGCGGAAACTCCATTAGCTGATCTGATTACAGAGGGTAAGAAAGCACGAGTTAACAGGAACCAGCGGCCTCTTCAGTTAGAGCTTTTATACCAGAGAAAAGTGAAGCACCATTCAGCAGGACAGTGCTGCACACTGCACACTGCATGTACAGATTGTACTGTACGTACTGTATGGCCAAAAGTATATGGACACAAAACTATGAGCTTGGTGGCTGCTCTGTTGTGGGAAGGCTTTTCAGAACATTTGAAAGTGTGTCTGTAGGAATTTGTGCCCATGAGGTAAGTGGTCAGGCAGTGATGCAGGACAAAAAGGTTTGATGTTCATGCCACATAACTCATAAAAGCATATTTTTACTATCCTCAGTCAACCTGGAGCAGGAAAGGACCTTCCCCAAACTGTTGCCACAAAGTTAAAGGCATAAAATTCATTTTGTGTTAATAATTTGTATACACCTTACACAAGTGTAGCTGAAACACCAATTAAAGTCATTCATTATGGGGGGTGTCTAGTCATGCTACTTCCTCTGCTTCTGCAGACCAACACATTGACCGAGGAGAGCCACGGACTGTCCAGCGTCCACTTTGACACGCACTCCCACCACTTCTTTTCACCTGCCAGTGTAGCGTTTAAATTGTAGGCATTTAGCAGAAGCTTTTATCCAAAGTGACTCACAGCTGTAACAAGATACAATCCAATTAAGGATTAAGGGCCTTGCTTAAGGGCTCAACAGTGGCAACCTGGCAGTGGTGGGGCTTGAACCAGCAACCTTCTGATTCTAGTCCAGTACCTTAACCACTAGTATCACGTACAGAGAGTCACGCACTATTATCTGTGATATTTCATGAGGAACCTTGTTTGACGAGCCTCCCCTCAGACACAGCCAATGATGTCCATGTCCAAGGACAGATTAGGTTCGAATCTCTGCAGTCGTGGGCTAGATTGTTATGCTGCTGCGCCACCCGAGCGCCAGGTTTGTACAAACTAAATTTCAGACCCTAACTGTTCGTTTTTGTGCCAACTACTATAATAACTATAGTAAACTTTTACGTTTCAACTGCCTGTTGTTTTTACCGACGCTATTAAAACGTTGCAGCTCGGCAGCAGCAAGAAATAAATACAGCTCCTGACAAACCCCGGCACTGTCACCAAACATGAACACTATTAAAAATGGGCGAATTTAGCCGGGAGCTTCACACAGGACGCCAGTGTGTCAGCCCGGTACCGTCTAAAACCACTGACAGATCCTGAAATGGGACACGACAGGTCGGCTGAATTGCTTCCCGTAGCTTCGCGGCTCCTCCAGCGTGGCAATCTCGGATATTCTGTCTTTTTTAGTAGCGTAAACACACACACACACACACACACACACACACACACACCATTGTAAAAGCTACGTGGTGAGGTCGGCCTGTAAGGTGCAAAGGTAAATGGCAGAGGCGTCATGCTAACAGACCTCATGGTCCTGGTCAACGTCCTACACGCGTCCTGCTGTCCACTGTCACACACTCACATTCTGGTATTCATTGACGTGGCGGATGCTTGACCGGACAGATGTTTGCTTGCATCTCACATCCTGTCAGAATGGGTGCGTGCCAGCTGTGTGTGTGTGTGTGTGCGTGTGTAAGTAATCTAAGAAAAAGACAAAACACACTTGCAAACACTGTACGTTTAAACATTTATTTATTCATTCAACATAAGCAATATCTTCATCCTGACCAGGGTTGTGGTGGGTCCAGAGCCAGCACGCTTTAAATGCAGTATGACTAAACCACCGGTCCATGGCAAGTCATCACACATAATAACTGCTCGTACTCACTTCCATACAGGGCAAAATGAGCCAATCCACCTGCTGGTCAGTTTTCTTGATGTCAGAGGAAAACATACCAAACTCCAGCACCTGCACTACTGGAACTGTGGTTGATGCACAGCTCTGTGGACCTGGGTTCAAATCTGACCACTAATCTCCGTCTGTAAGGAGACAGACAGGTTCCGCTTATGTCTATTTTCCTCTAGGTGTTCCTGCATGGCTCTGAACTCACTGCATCCCTGATCAGGATGAAGAAACTACTGAAAATGAATGAATGAGGGTCGCACTGGGTCCGGTGCTATCAGGACAACAAGGAAGGAAAATGTTTTACCAGGCTCTTACTCATTTAATGCAAATAAACAAAAATCAATAAAACCAATCCACCTCCTGCATGCATTTTGGGGTTGGGAGTTGAGCAGAATTAAGTCCTTCCACCCTTCAGCCTGTGACAAGGAGAAACAGATTTTCCACAGAAACCTTAGACTGTGTAATTGGTGTGATTTCACCTGTTGGGTACAAAGACGGGCGCTTAACAGTTGTCACAACAATAGCCAGAGCTCTGAGGGGGTCGTAAACCCAAACCCTCCAACATAAAAACAATAAACTACACGCCCGTCCATAAATCTGTATGAGCACAAGAACAAAAATCTGTATCTATATTGTCAAGTCAAGTCAAATTTATTTGTATAGCACTGTTTAGAATAGACGTCGACTCCAGGACCGACAGACCAATAAAAAAACCCTGCTGAGCAAACCAAGGGCGACGGGGTAAAGAAAAACGCCTTAAAATAACAGGAAGAAACATTAAGAGGTACCAGACTCTGGCTCGGTGGGTAGCACTCTCACCTCACAGCAAGAAGGTCCTGGGTTCGATCCCCAGGCGGGGCGGTCCGGGTCCTTTCTGTGTGGAGTTCTGTGTGCGTGTTCTCCTCGTGTCTGCGTGGGTTTCCTCCTGGAGCTCCAGTTTCCTCCCACAGTCCAAAAACATGCAGTCAGGTTAATTGGAGACACTGAATTGCCCTATAGGTGAATGTGTGTGTGTGTGTGTGTGTGTGTGTCTGCCCTGCGATGGACTGGCACCCGCCCTGTCCAGGGTGCTACTGTGTGCCTTGCGTCCAAAGCTGGGATAGGCTCCAGGACCTCCCTGCGACCCTGATTGGATGAGTGTTTAAGACAGTAAGTGAGAACTAGCAAGCACTCTTCGGTTCGAATCTCAGCTCTGTTACCGGCAGGCTGGGCGCCTACACAAGCAATGATCGGCTTGTTGTTTAAGAGAGGAGATTCCTCATAACTGATGCAATTACGACCTCTGCTGGCTGATTGATGGTGGGGAATAATACGATCAGGGTGTGACTCTCCATGCGCGAGTCCGATCCACATTTGAACCACATATGAAGTCTTCTAATGCAGGTAAAAAGATGCAGTCGGGTACTGCACGTGTGTCAGAGGGGGCGTGTGTCAGTCACGGCTCTCCTCAGTCAGGGTGGAGGTGGATGTCAATAGAGAGGAAGCGTAATGCAGTCGGGTAATTGGATATGACTAAATTGGGAGGAAAATTGTGGGCATTTTGATTCTTACTTTATTGCAGACCTACATGAGCTTCTACACGACTTTTAAGCGTCCCACACATTAAAAAGCTCCGGGACTTTTCTACAAAGAAATCACGAAGGATTCCAGTCATCTGTATTGTGCCACACAAGTGTGTGTGTATGTATGTGTGTGCGTGTGTGTGTGTGTGTGTGTGCGTGTTTGCTTTTAAAGTGGCTGCTATTCAAAGCCATGATCCGACCCTGAACTCTCACATGAAGCTTGTGTGAACGGTCCTCCTACATCACACCACGGGAGCTGCTTAATTTAACTCGTCCTCCTGCGTTTCTTTTAGAGCTCGGCCTCCGTCGATGGCTTTTCTTTTCCTCCTCAGTGCGGAGGAACGTCTTAATGAGTCCCAAAGTGTTCCAAAACCCTGAATATCACCCTTACACTGTCAAGCCGTCACTCACTCGCTCACTTATTCTACAAGAGGTAGATATAAATATGATCTCCCACAGACATAAATATGATCTCCTGTGCTGTCGCCCATCCATTTACTGACCTTTTGCAAAGGTTACCAAACCTGTATATAAATTATTTAATAATAAAATAAACACAGTTTGCAATATAATAAGTCTGACTGAGTTGGATTAATTTGTGTAAATGTATTTTATAGATTAACATTTTTGGCAACTTGGCAATAATGGGGCTTGAACCGGCAACCTTGTAATTACTAGTACAGTACCTTATTTGCTAAATTAGCTTGTTAAATTTGACTCAAACCAGCAGGGCAGATCTTTGATTTAATTTTGACCCTCAAAGAGGAAAAAGTATTGGGACACCCTTTCTAATTTTTGAATGTCAGCCTTAACAATTGCTAAAAGGTGTATATGAAGGAAATGATATATTTCCATCTTTGTAGCAACAGTTTAGGGAAGGGCCTTTCCTGTTCCAGTATGACTGTACCCCTGTGCAAAAAGCAAGATCTATAAAGACAAGAAGAAAAGCTCGGTTTAACGAAACTTCTGACCTCAGCTCCACTGAACAGCTCTGAAACGAAAGGATTTCTTGACCAACATCAGTGCCCAGTCATATGGCCACAAATTCCCACATACATGCTTCAAAGTCTTGTGAGAAGCCTTCTTAGAGATTGGCTGTTGTTACAGCAGAGAAGATCTTACAGAGGTCGTTCTATTTTAATAGCATTTGGTTTTGAAATGGTATGTCCAACAAGCTCATGGTCAGGTGTCCAAATACTTTTGGCCATATAGTGTAACCCCTATAAATGGAATTATGTTTAGAAAAGCCTTTTTCTTATTATTCTAAGTCATGCATGGCTAAATTGCTCACCAAACCCTAAAATCTTTTGTACAGTGACGTGAACGTCATGTTTGCAGTGTGACCTGACCTTTATACTGGTAGACACACCATTTTTATCATCCCACTAAAACCGCCTCGCTCAGACGTGTGAACACCCAGCGCAGTCGTTTCTGTGATTTTTCATGCTACTGACTAAACAGATTTTACTGCTCATTCATTTGCACAGCTTCAGTACGTTTTTCTCTCCTCTGTAGAGTGAGAAAAGCACCGGATCCGTTCCCGACACCGTCCCTGCTTTCAGCACGTCATGGTGGATTTGCTACTCTGTGATGACGTACGTCTGGATCCGAGGCTAATAACACAAGCATGAAATCTGTAGGAGCCAGGACTCGTAAAAACGGTGTTCTTCAGGACACAGAATCCGGCCACGGTTCACACTTTTCTATCAGGTGTAAGAAATTCAACAGATTCAGTTTATTGTCTTGTGCACAGAGAAACAATTGAACAATACAATGAAATTCTTACTCTGCACATCCTCTCATGTTAAAATAATGCAATATGAGGACTAAGAAAGAACAAAAATAGAACAAAATATTAATGTTGTCTCTTTAAATCTACCTAGTTTTACTCCATATATATAATCTTAACAAACACAAAGCAGTTCCATCACTCATGGTACCTGGACTCCTTACATTATGTTTCTTTGGATTAATGAGCAACGGCCAATCTTCTGAGAAAGCTTCTCACTGGACTTTAAAGCATGTCTGTGGGAATTTGTGCCCATTTAATCAAAAGTTGACAGTATTTTTATGACTAAGCACTTATGTTAATCAAGAAAGTTTCAGTTGATGTTCCGGGTCATTCAAAAGGTCTGTGCAGGCCACTGGAGTTTCTTTAAAGCTGTCTATCTGCCTGCCTTTCCTTCTCTGTCTGTCTGTGTGTCTGTCTATCTGTCTGTGTGTCTGTCTATCTATCTTTCTTTGTCTGTCTGTCTATCTATATCTGTCCATTTGTCTATCTGCCTGCCTTTTCTTCTCTGTCTGTCTGTCTGTCTGTCTGTCTGTCTGTCTGTCTGTCTGTCTGTCTGTCTGTTTATCTATATCTGTCCAGCCGTCTATGTTTCTATCTTTAATCTATCTGTCTATGTATGTCTTTCTTTCTCTTTCTTACTGATTAATATCAAATCCCATATTAATAAACACGTTGATATCTCAAACTTCATTCATATTTACGTGACCTTTATACACTGTTTTAATATAATGTCTGGAACTTTTTTCACGATTCTGAATTAAAATTACTGCAGATCCTCATTTTATTTGTTGTTTTTTGTACATGTAGATACATAAAAAGTTCACTGTGTGTAAATTTGAAGTGATTACATGCACAAAAAGTACAACAAAAGTTTAATTCTTGTTTCCCTGAACATTTTGGATGCGTTATTATTGTGATTAGGTGCAATAATAATCCGTTAGCCGTTTTACTTCATCTTAATTAGCATTGTTATATCCCCGCATCCGTGCTGAATGAATGGTCTAATAATGAGCATTTAATGCGTTCAGCAGATTCAGCACAGCAAGATTTATCCACCAGTTCACAATAACGAGCTCCATTATTTACTAAAGAATTAAAATCTACTGGAATTGGGAGGCATCGGAGTGCGTCAACCACTAAAAATTATTAAACATGTTCCCATTAAAAGAAGCACCAGATATATTCATCACCTTCGATGGTCAATTTAACAGACATTTTTGCTATTAAATAAAATTTAAGGACGCTGTGACTGTCACGTTGGAAAACACTTACTGAAAAAAGACGCTGTTCAAAGTGTTAAGCACGGCCTAATCATAAAGATTAAATTAGCATACAGGAAGAGCCTGTAAAAAATAAAAGTACTTTTAGTGCTTCTACAAATGACTAATGAGACAAAACATCATAACCACCGTGTGTATTTCACATGAATGAAAGTGTTTCAGTTTCTCTGACTCTCCTCACATCTCACTACAATCCCAGTTCCTTTATTTACTGCTCCCTCTGTGATCTCCCATCATGCACCGCTGCTCATTGATTATTACTCCACTCACGATCACAGAGACACACGGCGATGACTTACTGCTACGAGCTTCATAAACACAGAGCATGTGGTGATTTTAACGTGTTTATAGCATGTTCACAGACAAAAATCAGTCTACAAAAATCAGGATTAAACAAAGCATCTGAATATTTAAATCAGAACAGAAATCAGCCTGGGGCTTCACCTGATGAACTCTTCACAGTGTTTGATAAGAGCTTAAAAATAAATAAATACGTAAATACATACATAAATAAATACATACATAAATAAATCGATTAATCAAATAAGAAATTAGAAAATGTAAAAAAAAAAAAAAATCCACATATAAATACATTTAAATAAGTTAATACAAATTTTAAGTGACAATTAAAATGCACATTAATGTAATTAAAAAAGTAAAACATTTAGTAAAACATTTTTGTTGTTATAATATATAATTATTTTTAGGTTTAAATTAGCAATATTTTGACTAAGCCAGTGACCGAGCCCCACAATGGATTGGTGTTCTCTCTAGGGTGTGTTACTGCGTTGCAGAAAATGGACCCGCTGTGACCCTGACCAGGATAAAGTGGTGGTAAAACATGGAAATGAAATGATAAATGATATATTTTAAATACCTACAATAATAAGTGTAAAAAAACAAAGTGATATAATTGCAACTAATATATAATAACACAAGAAATAAAAAATATTTAAGACCAAAATATATATATCACTTATTAATAACATTTTAGACAACAGTAACAATAGTAATAGTAATCTTTAAAATGTAATTATTATTATTACTACTATTATTGTTGTATTATTGTTATAATAATAATAATAATAATAATAACAACAATAATAATAATAACAATAACAATAATAATAATAATAATCATAATAATAATAATCATAATCGTAATATTTATTATTGTAGTTATTTTATTGTTTTTGCTATTATTATCATCACTAGTGGTATTGCTATTATTGTTATTATTAGTATTATTGTTATTATTGGTATTATTATTATTACTAGCATTATCATTATTATTATTATTATTATCATATTATTTTTAGTGTTATTATTATTTTTATTATTTTTAGTGTCATTATTATTATTATTATTATTATTATTAATACTATTATTTTTATTATTATTATTAATACTATTATTATTTTGTAAATTTGTTAGTCACAGTGCTGTAGATGTAAGTAATAAAATACTCAGTGATGCTGACACAGATGTAAGATCTACAGATCTGTTTTGTTTACATATCACCGTTTTTCTCTATATATTAATGACGTATAATAAACTGCCCCCCTCACAGACAGTCTGGTTTTTACATGCCGCTGTATCCTGAACTCGAACTCGAGCTGCAGCTCTGAACGCACCTTATTTGCATGTCATAACAAGCCAGCAGCAGCGTTCCATTAGCATGCCGAACATCAGCACCGTGCCGCACGACCCCCTCTCTCGCCCCCGTCTTTGATTGTTATTTAAATCAATAAGCGGCCCGGTACCTGCCTCACGGTGGACCGTCCCCACGAGCTGTAGTGCCCATTATCCACTATCAAGCAGCAGGGAAACTGGCATAGCAATGACCCACAGTGCCGCTGGTCTCCATGCCCTCATCTGGGGTGTCGACCGGGGGCTTTAATTACGCCTGATTACCTGCTGTCGCCCTCCGCAGACCGCTGATTAGATGGAGGGGGAGTCTCTGCTTGATATGGCAATTAATCTGGCGGTGGAAAATGGTACCAGTGAAAGGATGTTAGTTGCTTTCCATTTTTTTTGTAATTAATGTTTTAAATAAGTTGAAAGACAGAAAATGGCGAATGAATGGAGGATGGGGAGCTGAGCAGCACGATCTAAACCCCTCTTAGTGGACTAGATAGATAGGTAGGTAGGTAGATAGATAGATAGATAGATAGATAGATAGATAGATAGATAGGTAGGTAGGTAGGTAGGTAGGTAGGTAGGTAGGTAGGTAGGTAGGTAGGTAGATAGATAGATAGATAGATAGATAGATAGATAGATAGATAGACAGACAGATAGATAGGAAGATGAATAAATAAATAAATAAATAAAAGCTTGCACTTGGTTGATACATTTCCTGTATGTACAATGTCTTTGTTGTTATGATACATTATTTCTATGTTTAATATTACCAATATTTTGACTAAGGTGGACAATCGGCTGTGCCTGGGGGAGGGAAGGAGGTGACCGAGGCCCCGCAATAGATTGCTGTTCTGTTTGGGGTGTATTACTGCATTGCACACAGTGATTCTGGAGAACATGGACCCTGACCATGATACGTGGACTCAGTGGTTTCAATATTTTTCAACCAAAGTGTGTTTATGGACCTTGTTCTGTCTTAAAGAGCAAAGGGCCTTCCCCAAACTGTTGCCATAATGGTTATGATTTTTGCTGGAGCCTATCCCAGATTTTCAATGGGCGCAAGGCACACAGTAACACCCGGGACGGGGCGCCAGTCCATCACAGGGCAGACACACATACACACACACACATACACACATCCATTCACCTATAGAGCAATTCAGTGTCTCCAATTCACCTGACTGCATGTTTTTGGACTGTGGGAGGAAACCGGAGCTCCCGGAGGAAACCCACACAGACACGGGGAGAACATGCAAATTGCGCACAGAAAGGACCCGAACCGCCCCGCCTGGGGCTTGAACCCAGGACCTTCTTGCTGTGAGGCGACAGTGCTACCCACTTAGTCACCATGCTACCCAAAAGATGAAAATGAACATGTAAAAAAAATTAAACTGTGTGTGTGTGTGTGTGTGTGTGTGTGTGTGTGTGTGTGTGTGTGTGTGTGTGTGTGTGTGTGTGTGTGTGTGTCTTGCTAAGCAGCTTTTCCTTCTCTAGCCTCCTCTCAGCATGGTGCTTCAGTTTGGGGTTTCGGACCAGGACTGCTCTCGTCACTCAAACCAAATCCTGCTGGCTCGTTTAGCTTCCCCCTCTTTTCTCTTTATTTTATTATTTTGTATCTATGAGCATCTTTTCTCACCCTCTCTTTATCTTTTTATCTCTTTCTCTTCCTCAGCTGTTGCAGCCAATCATCCGCTGATCTTCTGCCTCCGGAGTTCAGTAATGCAGCACTGTGGGAAGCTCCCAACTTCCTGAGTAAAGTACAGAACTGCTTTTTATGGCACCCCGGGATATAAAGGGGTACTTCAGCGGTTTCAGAGCTAATCTCCAGCTACTGCGCGTTCGGCTTGTGTGTGATTAGCACTGGGGATACAGTAGGGTGGGGTAGACGGGGTTCGACTACCACTTTTGTTAGTATTTCATGAACTTATAATTCACATTTCCATTTTAAATTGACACACAGTCAATCAGTCAAATAGGGCAGTTGTAGCCTAGTGGTTAAGGTACTGGACTAGTAATCAGAAGGTTACTGGTTTAAACCCCATCACTGCCAGGTTGCCACTGCTGGGCCCTTGAGCAAGGCCATTAGCCCTCAATTGCTTAGACTGTATACTGTAAGTTGCTTTGGATAAAAGCATCTGCTAAATGCCGAACATAAACAATGTTTTTTATCATAAACAAATAAACACTAAATGGCCAAAAATATTGGGACGCCCCTTCTAATTATTGAATCATTATGTGTTTCAGCCACAGCTATACCTAGCAGGTGTTAAAGAAAAATAAATAAAGGAATTATATGCCTCCAACTTTGTAGCAACAGTTTAGGGAAGGCCCTTTTCCATTCCAGCATGACTGAGCCCCTGTGGACAAAGCAAGCTCCTGACTTCAGTGACACTCAACAGCTCTGGTGGGTAGTACTGTCGCCCCACAGCAAGAAGGTCCTGGGTTCGATTCCCAGGTGAAGCGGATCAGGTCCTTTCTGTGTGGAGTTTGCATGTTCTCCCCATGTCTGTGTGGGTTTCCTATGGGAGCTCCGATTTCCTCCCACAGTCCAAAGACGTGCAAGTAAGATACTAAATTGTCCATGACTGTGTTTGAACATTTTTCATTCACATAGCTTTCAAGTGCCTCACGTTTAGACACCCTAGCAATCCTACGGCAATTCAGTTAGCAATCAATTAGTCAAAATGTCCAAGATCTAAAGTCTGAAGTTTAAAGCAGCTAAAAATACGAACCGGGTAACTGAGTTTGGAAAACTTGGGATCAAAACATGGAGAATTTTCATATTTGAGACCATCGCTGGATATTCTAGGTTTACATTCAACTATTAAGGTAGCTGTGCTGTGTATTGTAGCTTCCATTTATTCTGTTTTATTCTAATTTATGAGCATAATTTAATGACTGCTGTGAAATGTGGCACTTTTCTTAAAAAATCCTTGAAAAACGAGGTTCGTGAAATTAAGCACGTTCTCATGTGAATTTAGTAAGACCCTAGTCATACAGTAAAACATTGGAATCGAGTGTGTGGTCTTCTCATTGTTTCTTTGGCTGTATACAGGACGATGGTAACCTAGTGGTTAAAGCGCTATCAATCGAAAGGTTGTGGGTTTGAATCCTGGCTCTGCCATGCAGCCACTCTCGGGTCCATAGGTTCCGTACAACAGCTGACTCGGTGCTCTGACCCCAGGTGACCCCAGCTTCCACACAAGCTAGTATATTGTACTATACATGTGATTATGTACACCTGACAGATAAAGCCTTCCATTCTATATATTTATATTTTTAAGATCCTGTCAAGACTGTCAGCCAATAAAACGTGATAATTTCATGTTTTTAGGACCGAACCTGACAAACACGGTCACCTGCTGTGCCTCCTTTTCCAAAAGCGTCTGGAACAGAATGTTATTACAGGCTGACAGCGGTACCTCATCGGCCAATGGCACTTCAGGGGCTTTTTAAAGCCAAGGCCAGAAATAAATAATAAAGTACGCCAGCGCGGGCGGAGAGGTGCGCCGTACAGACGAATCGCACGAATCCCGCTCATGCATTTCCTACGACGCGAAATGTCAACCGGCGTGAACGTTACATGGTAAAGATTTTTCAGAAAGAATTTATTCGCAGCATTCATGTGGTAATAAAAACAGATGGCGAAGTGGAACAGAAATACAGCGTTATTAGA
The DNA here is from genome assembly GCF_030014385.1 of Trichomycterus rosablanca. Lineage (NCBI taxonomy): Eukaryota > Metazoa > Chordata > Actinopteri > Siluriformes > Trichomycteridae > Trichomycterus > Trichomycterus rosablanca. The sequence goes on from NC_086011.1 coordinate 3,057,619, forward strand.
TTCAGGGCTGAATAATGCGTACACCACTGGTACATTCACTGACAGTTTTTTTAGTAATGGACGGGATGGGGACGCAGATGAGCGTCTATTCATAAACCTGTTTATTCAGTGTTTGTTAGAGGCATCTGTACGCTTAACGCTCAGTGCCAGCTGTTAGCTGTGCACCACACACACACACACACACACACACACACACACTCAAATGATGTAAAGAATCATACAAGCCATCAAGCATCCACTTGTTCAGCTAATACCTCAAACATATTGACTTAATTACTTTTCTTTAATTTATTGATGCATTTATATTGAGTCAGTTTGTCTTCCGCTGTTGGGGAGGGTATATTGCTACTCACGCCTCCTCCGGCCAGCATGCAGCCCTTAACGGACCCCCTTTTTACCCATGCATTCTGCTAATCAGGGTCCTTACACAGTGTTTGAAGACCCCACCCACATAGTCCGGTCATCCGCCCAAGCAGAACCGTGTCTGCCGCAGGCACTGTCAGTTATGCCCGCTAGATGGCGCCCAGCCACCCCAAGTTTTGAACCAAAGACTTCAGAATCTCGGCGCTGGTGTGCTAGCAGAATATTCCGTGTTTAAACTCGTCTGTGGCGCTTTAAGTTGCCAAGGTGATGTGCAGAGGTGATCGTTTTTTCTTTATTTGTTTATATACATTAACATTATTAGCATTTATCAGACACTTTTATCCAAAGCGACTTACAGTACTGCGACAGTATATTTTTTAAGCAGTTGAGAGTTAAGGGCCTTGCTCAAGGGCCCAGTGGCAACTTGGCAGTGGTGGGGCTTGAACCAGCATCCTTTCAATTACTAATCCAGTACCGTAACCCACTAGGCCACATGTTTATAAATACATAAGACGTAGCGAAGACTTTATTTCAATAATATATTGTTTGTGCATATTAGTGCTCGCTGATAGCCATGTAATAGCTATTTCACACTACGCACGCTGCTTCGTCTGTATAAATCTATAAAACAATAAAAAACAATTAAATCATTTCCAGCGACTGGCTCGTTATTAACTGTCTCTGTAACGCTCCGGCGGAGGAACAAACCGCTCCGCTGTACATCCTGCGCAGGGACATGTCAGCCACGCTCACAGATTCTGTTGTTTTAAACAAATTCCCTTTTCACGCCTCATCTGCCCTGAAAATTGGGTGGGTTGATCCGATTTCTGCACCGCCGCCTGCCAGGATATTGGTATTAATTGTCGGCAGAATCACGGCACCACCCCTTTATATATATACACCGATCAGCCATAACATTAAAACCACCTCCTTGTTTCTACACTCACTGTCCATTTTATCAGCTCCACTTACCATATAGAAGCACTTTGTAGTTCTACAATTACTGACTGTAGTCCATCTGTTTCTCTGCACGCTTTGTTAGCCCCCTTTCACCCTGTTCTTCAATGGTCAGGACCCCCACAGGACCACCACAGAGCAGGTATTATTTAGGTGGTGGATCATTCTCAGCACTGCAGTGACACTGACATGGTGGTGGTGTGTTAGTGTGTGTTGTGCTGGTATGAGTGGATCAGACACAGCAGCGCTGATGGAGTTTTTAAACACCTCACTGTCACTGCTGGACTGAGAATAGTCCACCAACCAAAAATATCCAGCCAACAGCGCTCTGTGGGTAACTTCCTGTGACCACTGATGAAGGTCTAGAAGATGACCGACTCAAACAGCAGCAATAGATGAGCGATCGTCTCTGACTTTACATCTACAAGGTGGACCAACTAGGTAGGAGTGTCTGATAGAGTGGACAGTGAGTGGACACGGTATTAAAAAACTCCAGCAGCGCTGCTGTGTCTGATCCACTCATACCAGCACAACACACACTAACACACCACCACCATGTCAGTGTCACTGCAGTGCTGAGAATGATCCACCACCTAAATAATACCTGCTCTGTGGTGGTCCTGTGGGGGTCCTGACCATTGAAGAACAGCATGAAAGCAGGTTAAAAAAGCATGTAGAGAAACAGATGGACTACAGTCAGTAATTGTAGAACTACAAAGTGCTTCTATATGGTAAGTGGAGCTGATAAAATGGACAGTGAGTGTAGAAACAATGAGGTGGTTTTAATGTTATGGCTGATCGATGTATATATATATACACACACACACACAGACTGTCACAACTTTAAGTTGCTTTGGATGAAGGTGTCTGCTAAGTGCTGAAAATGTGAAGGTATTACCTCTGATCTTAGTGTAATAGATTTACATGTGCCTATGTGTGTTCCCTTTTTCTGACCTCTCATAAACATGCCAGTAGGTAGCTTGTCTAGTCTAAATTTAGTGAATTAGCACAACCAGTTCCTGTACATGTTGTGGAGTAGTGGTAAGATTACCTTGAACAATTTCACACGTTACAGTACACAGTGGCCTTGGAGAAATAATTCCTTCATTCCCTGGTACATTGCATTCATTATTATTTCTTTTTTCACCATCTTGAGGTCAAGTGCAGAATTCTACACCACAAAGACTCACATATAGTTTTCTTATGTTCATATTTTCTTTCTTTTTCAAGGCTGTGTTACTGAAATACGACTACGTGCTTCGTGTAGTAAAACAAAAACACATGACTGAATAATAAAAGGTGAATAAGTACTTAGGTGTGAGACGTTTTTGTTGTTTTGTTTCATTCATCGATTCTAATACTTCAGTCAAATTCCCTCTGACGCCCCTCTGATGCGAACAGCATTACGAGACTTAAAATCTGACTGAGGATCCTCTAGTTCACGACCTCTCTGTCAAATAGACTCATTTGTAAACCTTAATGCTCGGGAGCTGGAAATTTGCTGCCACTTTGCGTGCTAATGTAAACCAGGCTTGAGGGAAGGTGTAAAATCTGCACTCGGGGTCGAGCGGCATGTGCTTTGGATTGATAAATGGACGTGGGGCTATTTTTGACAGAACACGTTCAACCCTCTTGGGAGGGGGATGCCTTGGGCTTGTAAATCCTACTAATTTAATGTGCAGTCAGACTGGTATGAGATGCACGGTGCATATAAATGCTGACCAGATATGAACGAGCACTGTTCAAGCTTCACGTCGCTTTTCCAGATATGAGGGACCACATATATAGAGAGGGACACATGGTCTGAGTAGTTAGACTTTGGGTTAATAACATTTGACATTTATTTAAATTGAGACATCCCTGGTTGGTCCCCCTGCTTTCTGCCTTCTAAACCACCCAACAGCTCGAAGAAAAGTAGGCCACAGCAAAAATCCTGACTCTCAATGAAATGGTGAGTCATTTTGGGTTTCTACATGGTTCAAAAGCAGCAAAAACCAGTATAAAAATGTTCAAAACATGCTGGTCACCACCAATATCTGCTCTATTTAGATCTATTTTATTGCTGTGGTTAATAAAATCAAAGCCTAGACGTATGGTGTTCAACTTCCAGTTCATTCAAACGTTCTACTGATTAAATAGGCACAAATTCCCACACACATTAAAGACTTCAAAGTCCTGTGAGAAGCTTTTCCTGCTTTCTACTGCCTGAACCACCTCACAGATCCGAGACATGCAAGACTGACTCTAAATCTAATCCTGGTCAGTAAGCAGCATAAATCAGTATAAAGATGTTCAAGACACAGCACATGCTGGTCACCACCAAGACCTGCTGGTTTGTGCTGTTTGTTCAGCTCTTTTTTATCAATGTTATTGTTTGGGTTAATAATAAACCAAAGCCTGGGCTTATAATGTTCTAGTTCCAGTTCATTGAAATGCTTTTTGATCGAATGGGCACAAATTCCCACAGATATTAAAGACTTCAAAAACCATCTCACAGATCCAAGATATTCAAGACTGACTCTGAATTGAATAGCGAGTCATGTTGGGTTTCTACATTGTTCAAAAACAGCTACTTCTGGTCAGTGAGCAGCATAAACCAGTATAAAGGTGTTCAAAATATAGCACATGCTGGTCACCACCAAGACCTGCTGGTCTGTACTGTTTGTTCAGCTCTTTTTATCTATTTTATTGATGTGGTTAATAAAAACAAAGCCTAGACGTATGGTGTTCAAGTTTCAGTTCATTCAAATGTTATGTTAATTGAATAGGCACAAATTCCCACAGACATTAAAGGCTTTAAAGTTATAGCTGAAAAAATACCATTTGAAACAGGATGTCTAACAAGCTCATGGTCAGGTGTCCAAATATTTTTGACCATATAGAGTCAGTACATGGAAGTGATGAAGCTCTTAATACCACAAGAGCTCTGATATAAAAATACGAATAACATTCACTCATCGCATCAGACCAGTGACTAAGCACTTAGTGAGTCAAAACTGATGGATGACTGATGACTTCTGAGTGGACATGACGTTAACTGTGTTTCCACGGGCAGATTATTAAAAATAGGAAAATATTTGCTTTGTATGTGGAATAGAAGTCAAAAACAAGAAACACTCGTACTTGCACCCATACTCACGAGTGTAGATCTGCAGCAGTAGATACAGAAATCCAATTAGGGTAACTGGAGACTAGATTGGGGGGAATTAGGAGTGATGCATTTACTTTTTTTTTGAAAAAGCTAACTTTTTAATTTTTCAGTCAAAAACTTTTTGCACAACTTATTTCAAAAGGCCCGAAGTATTTCAACAGTTGGCTTTGAGACGTTTGTAGTCAGTGTACACCAAGAGGACAAATCCTAATTCTAGTCTTTTCTCCTGGAGTCTTTCTGTTTAGGTCAAATCATACCAAAACATATGAATAAATGATTAGTGAATGCACAGAAATATCTAAAACATGTATCAGCTTTGCCTAGTTATCATGTCTGTATATGGTTATTATTAAAAATAAATAAATCTCAGAAGCTCAGAATGATGATGACATTAGCACACACCAAGAAAGACTTCTACAGTAAAGAAGCAAAGAATTCTTTCAACTGTGAATAAAAACCCTGGAAGCAGATCAAAAACACCCTCGAGGGTGTCGGCTGAGCAGTGACGAAATCGAGGATCCTCAGGGGAACACCAAATGATGCAAACATCCAGCAAGGTTTTAAGTGTTCTGGTTTCCTCCCACAAGACCAAAGACTACAGTCAGGCCAACTGGAGCTACTAGAAATTACTATAAGTGTGTGTGAGAGTGTGTGTGTATCTGCCCTGTGATGGACTAGCGAAACACTCTTCCGGGTGTTTCCTGCCCTTCATCCAATGAATCAGACCCACCGCAACCCTGACCAGGACACACAGAAACGACCCGGAATGCTGCACCTGGAAATCAAATCCAGGACCTTCTTGCAATGGGGTGGCAGTGCTACCCATCCAGCCACCGTGCTGCCCCCATTAGTTGATTAGTAAATAAAAACCAGAATCTAAGAGGGAACAGCAATAGTCATTTAAAAAGAAGAGCCCTATAATCTGGGAACACACTTACACTTTTACACCATATGGCCAAAAGTATTTGGACACCTTGGCATGGAAATGTTGAAAGTGTATTATTTGTTTTATATAAATAATTTATTACACCTGTTAGTGGCTGTTGTGGCTGAAACACGTGAATCCAAAAATTTAAATTGGTGTCCTGATACTTTTGTCCATTTAATGTACATCCTAATAGGTGAACTGAATTCCTTTTTTAAGAACCAATCAATGTTTTATTAAAAGACAGGAACTCCAAGCTAGCTTTTTTCAGAAACTTTTGAGGAACTCAGGAACACGTGGCTTGTTTTTATCGCAGGAATTGTTGGGGTAGAAACTCAGGAACTACACCAATCAGGCATAACATTGTGACCATCTTCCTAATATTGTGTTGGTCCCCCTTTTGCTGCCAAAACAGCCCTGCAACTGTGATGCTCTGTGTATTCTGACACCTTTCTATCAGAACCAGCATTAACTTCTTCAGCAGTTTGAGCTACAGTAGCTCGTCTGTTGGATCGGACCACACGGGCCAGCCTTCGCTCCCCACGTGCATCAATGAGCCTTGGCCGCCCATGACCCTGTCGCCGGTTTACCACTGTTCCTTCCTTGGAGCACTTTTGATAGATACTGACCACTGCAGACCGGGAACACCCCACAAGAGCTGCAGTTTTGGAGATGCTCTGACCAAGTTGTCAAACCATCCAATTTGGCCCTCGTCAAACTCGCTCAGATCCTCACGCTCGTCCATTTTTCCTGCTTCTAACATCAACTTTGAGGATGAAATGTTCACTTGCTGCTTAACACAGTAACACCCTGGACAGGGAGCCAGTCCATTGCAGGGCAGACAGACACACACACACAGGGGAGAACATGCAAGCTCCGACCGAGCCACCGTGCCACCCCCCAGTAACAGCCCCAGTTTACAGCTGAAAATGTAACAACTAAGCTTATGTTGTTGCTAAAGGTGGTGCAAAAGGTTATAAAGAGGCAATTAATATTATATACTGTATATAGGATGAGTGTTGGAAAACTTTTCTTTCCCTAAATAAAGTAATAATAATAAAAAAAAGCATTATCATGTTTTATTTAACTTAAATACTTCAGCATGATGAATAATCAATAACCGAGGCAATCAGATCATTTTTTTTACATCGTAGTGCTTTGAAAAGGCCCGTCCCATAACTTTTAACCATAACAGCGAACAGATGACATCTTAGCAGCTATTTATCTCTCTCGATAGCAGCGCGTCATTCATATTTGCTGAATGACGGCATCAGAGCTGCATCAGCGATATGGATCTCGAGAGGCAGAGCCCAGGCCATCAATAACCATGAAGTATTGTTCCAGCATTGACGTGCACCTACTGTTGTGACTGAGGCTGGCATGCACAGCATGGGAGTGTGGCACTGCCACTCAATCAAACACACACCCCGTGCGTTCCTGAGGCTCTGTGCCCAGGTAGTACCCCGCTCCTGTCCTGTTGTTTGGCAGATGTTTCACTATAGTAATCAGTTTCTAATCAGATTAATTGTAATGATTGGTTAGATACGTAAAGCTTGGCTGTCATTACAGTCAGTACAGCGTGTGCGCCCCCTTTTGGACAAGCAAATCTGGTAGGTTGTTGGGAGCCAGGACTTGGTAGATGCCAGAGAAAGTGACCATAAGTCACAACACATAAAGACGTCCATGTCTAATGGTGTAGAGGAACTCTACTGGGGTTGAGATCAGGGTTCTGTACGGGCCAGTAAACACCTTGAAGTAGAATTGGAACACTAATTGTGAGCCAGGCCTTCTCGTCCAACAATAGTGCCTGACCTTACATAGCCATATTAATGATGGATGATTCAATAAGCTCATGGCTGGGCGTCCACATACTTTTGGCTATATAGTGTACGGGTCTGTTCCAATACACACCAATATACACACATATTGGTGTGTATTGGTGTGTTTGGGATATATTGGTGTATATTTTTGTATATTGGTGCGTATTGGTGTATATTGGTGTTTATTGGTGTATATTGATGTATATTGGTATATATTTGTGTATATTGGTGTGTATTGGTCTATATTGGTGTTTATTGGTGTGTATTGGTGTATATTGTGTGTATTGGTCTATATTGGTGTTTATTGGTGTATATTGGTGTGTATTGGTCTATATTGGTGTTTATTGGTGTGTATTGGTATATATTGGTGTGTATTGGTCTATATTGGTGTTTATTGGTGCATATTGACGTATTATGGTGTTTAATGATGTATATTGGTGTGTATTGATATATATATATTGATGTATATTGGTGTATATTGGTGTATTGTGGTGTGTAATGATGTATATTGGTGTGTATTGCTGTATATTGGTGTATATTGATGTATTATGGTGTGTAATGACGTGCATTGGTATAATTTGGTGTATATTGGTGTGTATTGGTGTATATTGGTGTGTATTGATGTATATTGGTGTATATTGGTGTATATTGGTGTATAATGGTGTGTAATGGTGTGCATTGGTGTAATTTGGTGTATATTTGTGTGTATCAGTATATATTGGTGTATATTCATGTATTATGGTGTTTAATGATGTATATTGGTGAATATCAGTGTCTATTGGTGTATATTGGTGTGTATCAGTGTCTATTGGTGTATATCGGTGTATATTGATGTATACTGATGTATTATGGTGTTTAATGATGTATATTGGTGTATTATGGTGTTTAATGATGTATATTGGTGTATATTGGTGTATTATGGTGTGTAATGATGTATATTGGTGTGTATTGCTGTATATTGGTGTGTACTGGTGTATATTGGTGTGTATTGGTGTATATTGATGTATATTGGTGTGTATTGGTGTGTAATGATGTGCATTGGTGTAATTTGGTGTATAGTAGTAGTAGTAGTAGTAGAACTTTATTGTCACTATAAATTGCAACAAGTACAATTACAGCGAAAAGTACAATTACAGCGAAAATATTGGTGTATATTGGTGTGTATCAGTGTCTATTGGTGTGTATTGATGTATATTGGCATGTATTGGTGGGTATCAGTGTGTATTAGTGTATATTGGTGTGTATTGCATGCACGTGTGTTTAAAGTACACCAGTTTTAATATGAGTTCCTTTTTTTTATGGAAATCCCCCCCCGAGATTCGCTGTCTACAGTATTCAGAATATTTCCACTGCGGCTGAAATTGCTAGGCACCACCACGTCCTCTGGCTATCAATATGTAATTATAGTTTCACCGTTTCCCTCTCCACTACACACACTTACGGCTGTATGTCCCAATTTGTCCTCGCTATCAGCGGACGCCGAGCGGATTTCAATGAGAGGCCGATATCGCCGCCGAAGCACTGAAAGAAAACGGGGTTGTTTTTTTAAAGCTGAAGATACGTCGCCTACCTGACTGCGTTCTAAAACAGCACACGCTCGCGTTATTAAGCGTTCGGCCGAGTGTGTCGGGGGTAACCAAACACACCGGGACGTTTTCCCCCAGTGTTTCATTTCCAACTCTTTGTCCGGGTTCCTTCTTAACACATTCCATGTTGAGTGTAAGTCACCTCCTGACCTTTAAACGCCCATCGAACGCTGAGAAACAGAACCGCGAGTGTTAAACCAGCACAACCCCGGCCTGCCCCGCTACCCATCCCTCGGTCTTTGTTCCGTCTTGTTGGCGTTTTCAGTCTCTGTTTGACAAATATTTGGCCAGGCTGGTAATAAGGGAGGGACACAAAGACACAGAGACGTCCTTTATGTTCTGACCCCCTAATGAGGGCTTTTTTTGTGTTGGGACACGTTTGGAATTCCATTTTTCATTCTTGCTGGTTTGGTGGGTGGTGCTGAAGAGGGGCACACATGTTACTGGGAGTGTGTGTGTGTGTCAATAGGGGGGTTGTGGTCAAAAAGAATGACTGACAGGTTTGTCCATAGCCTAGTAAAATACACTGAAACTTTCCTTGTTCTGTGACTGAATAATTGAAACACATTCTTTGTCAAAATAAAAGTTTATATTTTATATTTTTATTTATGTATTTTTTAAATAAGCTGTGACTGTTTGGGTTTTCTTCCTGAAATTGCCCAATAGACCACAGTCTTTCTTTTTTTTTTTATCTTTAATACCATCAACCTTTTTATCCTGGTCAGGGTTGCAGCGGGTTCGGTTCTACCAGGAAAAACTGGAGTCGTTTGCTTACTTGCCTATATATACTATAGGACCAAAAGTATTTGGACATCTGACCGTGAGCCTGATAGGTATCCCATTTTAAAAATGAGTGGTGTTAAATTGGAGTAAAATCTCCTGAGCTAGAACAACAGCCGCTCTTCTGAGAGGGCTTCTCACGGGACTTTGAAGCATGTCTGTAGGAATTTGTGCCCCATTCAGTCGATATATGCCAGCATTTGTATGGCTGGGCACTGATGTTGGACCAAAAAAAACCTCAGTTGATGTTCCGGTTCATTCCACATCTGTTCAGTGGAGCTCAGGGTGGTCAGGGCTCTGTGCTGGCCACTGGAGTTTCTTTAAACCAAGCTTTTCGTCATGTCTTTATAAAGCATGCTTGAAGAGTAAATGGCCTTCCCTAAACTGCTGCTGCAAAGTCAAAAGCGTATAATTTCCTTTATATAATTGATTTATTGCACCTGTTAGCAGTTGTGGCTGAAACACATAAATTCAATAATTAGAAGGGGTGTCCCGATACTTTTGTCCATATAGTCCTGAACAGCCAGAATATTAATGATATTAAAACAACACAGGCAGTTTTATGATTAATACTTTTTGCCAGGACCACGTCGGAATGTGGGACACGTTCAAAACTGTGATATTTTGGCACATTAAACACTTTATCAGACATAAAAAATGGTGCTAATGAAGCACAAAATCAAACGAAAGAAGAAAAGAGCAGCAGGTTCAAAGCCACATTACATAATGCTTAAGATCCGCTGATGACCCATGAATAAGCGGCAACTGGTGCGTTTCTAATCAGCGCCGGGGTTCAAAGAGCTCGTGTAGCTCGTCTCTGTAACCCAGAAGATTTCGGTGTATTAATCGTTTCTGTTCTCATGAGCCACGAATGATTACTCACCGGGGTTAAAGGTCAGAACTTCCTTTATTCTATCTGCTGTGTGGCCCCGAGACAAACTTTAGAAAACTATGCTAATCCGGCATGAAATCCACCTAAACCAGCCACGACGGAACCGACACACTCACACAGTAATCACAGATACACAATAAACACATAAACATCATCACCGCAACTGAAATCAAACTACATATTAAAATCATATTAAATTTTTAAATGAAATAAAAAGCTACATCATTTTTGTTGTTTCAAAAAATGAGCTTACACTGTGTGGACAAAAGTATCGAGACACCCCTTTTACATGACATTTTTAGCATTCAGCAGATGCTTTTGATCCAAAGCGACTTACAGTACACAGTCTAAGCAATTCAGTGTTGAGGACCTTGCTCAAGGGCCCAACAGTGGCAGTCAGGCAGTGGTGTGTTTTGAACCAGCGACCTTCTGCTAACTAGCCCTGTACCTTAACCGCTAGGCTACCACCGCCACTTTTAATTTTTCAAATTCATGTGTTTAAGCCAAAACACTTGCTAACAGCTGTAATATATCAATCATATAAAAGAAATGCTATGCTTCCAACTTTGAAGCAACAGTTTAGGGAAGGTTATTTCCAGTTCCAGCATGACTATACCCCCGTGCACAAAGCAAGCTCTATAAAGACGTGAAGAATATCTGGATTTAAAGAAACTCCTGACCACAGCCCCACTGAACAACTCTGGAATGAACCTAAACATCAATTAAAGCTTTCTTGACCAACATCATGCTGTCCTTTTTTGACTGAATGTGCACAAATTCCCACAGACATATTTCAAAATCTTGTAAGAAGAGTTCTCAAAAGAGCAGCTATTGTTACAGCTAAAAAGATCACGTAGAGCTCACTGTATTAATAACATTTGTATTTTAAATGGGACAGCCAACAAAACAAGCTCATGGTCAGGTGTCCAGATACTTTTAAGGAGCTTGTGTAGGTGTAAGAGAGAATGTACTGTATATCTGTTTCATCCCATAGTTTCAGGGTTGCCCCAGGTCCACCACATTCCTGACCATGACGTCCCTCACAGAAACACCCCCCAATCTCTCCAAAACCACTTTTCTTTGATTTGGATGAAGCAATTACTAATAATGAATGAATAAATAAATACATAAATAAATAATACATGCACAATACATGCAGAAGGTGGAGTGATGCTCGAAATTCATTTAAGTGAACAAGTGTGTGAGTTTGTGGTGCCCTGAGATTAAACTAGCGGCCTTTTCAGAATGTATGTATGTTGTAAAGGTCACTGGTTCAAGCCCCACCACCACAACCAGGTTACCACTGTTGGGCCCTTAAGCAAGGCCCTTAACCCTCAATGGCTTAGCCAGTACACTGTTAAATTACTGTAAGTCGCTTTGTATAAATGCATGTGAATGTATTCCTGCCCTGTGCTCAGTGCTTCCAGGTGACTCCAGACCCCCTGCATCCCTGACCAGGATTAAATAACTAGCAATCCTCTCATAGCCGATGTTATCCAGTGTTTTCCGATGGCCGCCTCAAAACTCTTTACGTACCATCAACTTTAATTCATCCCGTGGAGACAGACAGGCGCGGGGGTATCTCTCACGGGCCAGCGAGCACGGAGGGGGCATTCTGCGCCTCACATGACGGGGCGCGGCGTCTCCCGGCCTCGGCGGTGCAATAACAGGATCTGTATGCGATGAACCCTGCCGTGTCCAATTGATGTGACAACCCTGCTATCCGCACCGACGCCGGGTTCACATCCAGCGACTAAATTCCTTCACTCACGAGTGTGTGTGTGTGTGTGTGTGTGCATTCACACAGATACATGTTTGTGTGCTCAGTTAAAATAAGTAGAGCAAATCTGTCCTGCTTTGAAAAATATTCTCACTTTCTCTCTGTCTGAGTTTTCCTCTCTCACTCTTTTACCGCTTCTCTCATTTTCGGCTCACACACACACACACACACACACAGAGAGAGCAAAGAAATTAGCATACAGTGCCCAGGGGAGACGGGCAGAGGTAAATAAACAAGCAAAAAGTCGTCATCTAAATATCAAAATAGCTCATTTGCATGGCCGGCGATCATTAACTAAATGTAATTTGGCTTCCTCTCGCCTGGCTCTGTACGCAGAAACGCACAAATAAGCCGCAAAGCAAAAGAAAAACAACTTTTACTGCAAAATAAAGTTTGTCTTTTTACTTTCGGAACGCTTTTCCTTCAGAAACAAGCTTTTACTTGTATAATGTTTGTTTAGATCGTCTTTCCAATCTAAAACTTTTGTGTTTAGAGAAACTAATTATCTAACGCTGGGTGCAAAACAGCAATACAAAATCAGAAATGTACTCACAGAGTGGCACTCGGTGGGTAGCACTGTCGCCTCACAGCAAGAAGGTCCTGGGTTTGATTTCTGTGTGGAGTTTGCATGTTCTCCCATGTTCGTGTGGGTTTCCTCCTGGTGCTCCAGTTTCCAAAGACAGTCAGGCTAATTGGAGATACTAAAGTCACATTGGTAATGTACAGTATGTATATTCCTACTTGTGTAGAAAAGGAGTTTATTTTGGAAATCCACTACCCATTATTAACTGCTGGATTTTGGAAAAGGTCATCTAACTTTAATAAGGACTAACTGAGTGTTTGGACAAGGACCGCATTATACTGTTAACTCAGGATTACACTGATGTGGACTCCTGGTAAGGCTTATACACTTTGAACTCTACCAAGCCTACTGTGGTCAACCTTCAGTTAGTCCTTATTGAAGTTAGACGTCCTTTTCCAAAATCCAGCAGTTAATAATGGGCAGTGGATTTCCAAAATAAACTCATTTTCTACACAAGTAGGAATATACATACATTACCAATGTGAATTTACAATGGAGAATAGCATAAAGCATTAGCATTACTACCTTCCATAATATTTCCAAAATATAAATTATACCAAAAATAATGATAATCATTTTCTTAATAAACATGGTTCAGAGTACTTACATCTAGGCGTCAAAAATTTAAGTTTCCTAGGAAAGGAGCTTTTAAATCCTCAAAATGATCAGCAAACAAACAGAGTAGCAAACCGCTTTAGCTTCCATCAGAAAATGCTGTGGCTACTTCTTCTACTTCTACTACTTTTGAGTTAATGGTGGTTGGCAAACCAATGTAAAGGTGCATTACCGCCACCGACTGGGCTGTGTAACACGAGATGTTGTGACTACTTCCTTCCACAGAAGAAAAATATAGGTCATTTCCTCTCTTTACTCCCTAAAGGAGATCAGGAGAACTGACCAAAAGTAACTTCATGGTGTTGGCCACCACGCGTGTTACACTACTTCTATTACTAGTCCTACTACTACTTCTACTAATCCTACTACTAATCCTGTTACTACTACTTCTACTAATCCTACTACTACTTCTATTACTAGTCCTACTACTGCTTCTTCTACTACTACTTCTACTAATCTTACTACTAATCCTGTTACTACTTCTATTACTAGTCCTACTACTACTTCTATTACTAGTCCTACTACTAATCCTGTTACTACTTCTACTACTAGTCCTACTTCCAAATGGGTTTTGGTCTATCCTCAGTATGAAAAAGAAGTACGGGTGAATAAGATGGGTGGACGGTGCACATGTTGGAGGGAGCGAGTGTCAGGCGAATATACCTTCTTATATATAAGAATCTAAATCTTATATATCTTCTCTAAATTGGGAGAAAATACATAAATAAATAGTGAAAAAAACACAGTTGATGTATTTAATGTGTCTAATTTCATTTGTGTTTTCTCAGATTTCTTTAGATTTCTTTAGATTTCTAGATGTGCTTACAATAATAAAATAAATAACGTGTGCATCATCCTCCTGCCCCCCACAGCTGCCGTCCCCCCGGACCGGATCATTTCATCTCTGTGTACAAACAGGTAGATGAATCCTGGTCTTATCTCCTCCTGCATGTGGCCTGATTTAGATGATTACAGAAGATCCCAGTCCTTGCTTTCCTATCTCCCAGCCCACCCACGCTAAAGGTGTGAGATACAGCTCTGTTCAGAGGAAAGCCCCGGATAGCAAATGGACGCTGGTGGAAGGGCACTGCATCACTCTGACACGGAGAATTCAATTCCGTTACGAGGAGGAGGAGGAGAGAAAATAAATAAATAAATAAATAAATAAATAAATAAATAAATAAATAAAAACTCACTGGCAGAGCAGGAATGAAGATTCTGCTTTAGAAAACGGAGATAAAAATCTGCTAAACTTGCTCGTGTGTGGAAAGAAAAGAAACCAGGCGGAAGGTTAAACGCTTTCTGCTATCCGACTTTTGCTGTGAATATGGAAGCGGGAATCTTTTAACTAAATAAAGTAAAATGAGCTAAAAAAGAACGAGGAGTTTTAAATCCACACGGATCGATTCTGTGCTGCTTTATGCTTGACCACCACTCAATATTGACCCAGCATTGAACTGAAGGAAAAGGCCAGTTGGAAATTCAATTTTTTTCTCTTTGGTACTCCAAATGGTACACTTCCCACAATGCCAAGCAGAAAGGGCAGCGGTGAAGGCCAGCGAGTCCTGCTGAACTCCTGAAGGTACCCACACCAATTAATCGATACTCGCTAGACCTACTTCTGCATTAAATACACACAAAGATCTTATATCACACTTATATCATAATAAGTGATGAATTCTGCTCAGAATTCTGGTTTTAACTGAGCTGGAAAATAAACAAACCCCAGCAGAAATAACATTCACCGTAGCTGCTGATCAGGTCTGTACACCAGTAACACGCCAGTTTAGGTTTGAGAATGTAGGTGCCCAGGTGGCGCAGAGGGATATTCCGCTAGCACACCAGCACAGAGATTCTGAACTCCTCGGTTTGAAGTTCGGTGTTGCCTCCGGTCTGCTGGGCGCCATCTATCGGGCATAATTGGCATTGCCTGCAGCAGATACTAATTGGCCACTGTATCTGCAGGGTGGGGGCCGGACTATGTGTGGGTGGGTCTTCATGCGCTGTGTAAGGACCTGATTGGCGGAAGAGACGCCTGTGCAGAATGCAGGGGCGAGAAGAAGAGGGCTGTACACGTGTCGAAAGAGGCGTGTACAGCGACGTGCTCTCCTCGGATGCAATCTGGTATCTCTCAGCAGCGGAAGACAAAATTGAGTCGCTAAATCGGGAGGAAAATGGGGAGAAAATGCATTAAAAAAAGAAAGGTTTCTAGAATGGATAAATAGAACTCATCGGGTCATGTCACTTGCCCTGATACTCCCTCCACCATACTTTACAGCTGTGATAAGGTTTTGGTGTTGTCGTGCAGAGCCTCTTTCGCACCACATATAGCCTTACATCCTTTTACCACTCTTTGTAAAACCTCCTCTGGACTTTTATATAAATATATATTTATTATTATTTATATTGTTCACATTATTAAAGTTTAGAACTGGAACATCAACTGAGGCTTTCTTGACCAACATCAGCACCCAGCCATACAAATGCTGTCATCTTTTTACTGACTGGGCACGAATTCCCACAGACGTACTTCAAAGTCTTGTGAGAAGCCTCCTCAGAAGAACGGCTGTCGTTCTAGCTGAAAAGATCACGCAGAGGTGTTCTTTAGATCAACATATTCTTCCCATGTCTGTCTGCCCCAGTTGTAAATTTCACCTCACAGCAAGAAGGTCCTGGGTTCGAATCCCAGCTAGACGGCCAGAGTCCTTTCTGTGTGGAGTTTGCATGTTCTCCTTGTGTTCATTGTGTCCTGCAAGTCCAACGATATGCAGTCAGGGCAACTGGGGCTACTAAAATTCCCCTATGTGTGAGTGTGTGTGTGTGCCAAGAGTGTGTGTGTGTCCTGTGATGGACTGGTGACCTGTCCGGGGTGTTTCCTGCCTTTCGCCCAGTGAATCTGACCCACCGTAACCCTGATCAGGGTAATCAATGGTGAAACAGACAATGAATGAATGAATGCTTGTGTGGATTCTTCTAGAAAGGCCTGGTATTGATGTCTCACAGCTTCCAGGTTCAAGGTTTAGCTCCTCTCAGAATATTCCAGGTGGATTGACTACACTGAATTTGCCACATGTGTAATGTCGCCCCCTGAATTACCCTGGTGCCCAATTGAGGGTGAATTCTAGACCTGAATAGGCTATAGTCTTACTTCAACTCTGACAAGGACAAAGCATTCCTGAATCATCTGTGATTAAATGAAAGCACTGTCTAGTTTTCTCTACTAGCCAGAAGGTGGAATGGCGAGTCCGAACAATGTGCTATGGTCACTGTTTGTCATCAGGGACTCCGTATCAGCCATGACCGACCAGAACAGGCTGGCACATTTGTTTATTACCTCGACGGCTCCTCGTCTTCTCACCGAGGCACCAGCGCTGTAATCTCTGACCTCCGTGTCCTTCGTGTTTATAGGAGGAAATGAGGAACCTTCAAGCTAGCCAGCCGTCGTCCCAGAATGCACCTCACATACGCACGAAGAATCTACACGAGTATGCAGTATGTGACCTATCTGTTTCATTAATCACGGCAACTTCTTCTGATATGCAGATTTGCATAAATATCCAGAGAACAGCCTGAAGACGCTCCCGACGGATTTGATAATGTCCAAAAAATTATGCACTGCATGTGGAGGGACTCTGAGCTGTGCTTTTTTTAATGTGAGCTTTTTATCAGGCAGACAATAGAATTCTTATAAACACTGATGCCATAAAGTCATCATGAACCCGAGTTAGAACCTTAAAATATTCATACACACCCAGTGAAGGTCAGTAACCGCATTTTTCAGTAACGAGTAATCTAACGTGTTACTATTTCCAATCCAGTAATCAGATTAAAGTTACTTATCCAAGTTACTGTGCGTTACTATTTTTGTCATTTTCCTTAGTAAAAAGATATATATTTGCTTTCTTCTTGCGTCTCGGGGAGTGACGTCTGGCCTATGCGACAGTTAAGTCACGGGCTGCGTGATTTATTATAATAATATTTATTATATTATTATAATAAATAATAATACTAAATAATAATAATAAATAAATAAAATGTCTTATACCAGAATAGTTAATAAATAAAACATAAAAATAATAACAAATAAATATAAATAAATAAATATATTAATTAATAAATTCATTACAATTGAAAACTCGTCTTTTACATAAATAAGTAATAAATAAATACATTAATTAAATTGTAAAACTGTTTTAACATGCAAAACGTGTCTTTTATGTAAATAGATAATACATAATGAATAAATAAAAAACAAATAAATAAATAAGTTCATTAAAATCTACAACTCTTCCAACATGCAATACGTGTCTTTTACAAGTGTATGTAAACTTTTGACTTAAGTATCTCAATAAACTAGTAAATTAGATTTACTGATATAATGTTTACAAACTGAATCTCGTTGTACTTGTACAGTAGTGAATTTTTTCATATTCATAAACTAAACACAGTTTTATTCATGAACCGAATGAATCAGAAAACAGAACTGGAACCTAAAACTTGTACTGTACAAATAACGAGCGCTGAGATGAGGCGAGCGCGCCCTACATGTATTCTCAACACGCTGTCTATCTTTAAACACCAGAGCACGGCGCTGCCCTCGGCTCTTCTTCTCCAATCCATTAACAAAGGTTTAAATATTACATTTTTCTAATGAGCATCTGTACCAGCGGCTCCTGTTTACCCAGCAGGGATCTTCCATTTACACACTCCAAAACAAAAGCCAGAGCCCAGCCTGGCATGCTCGAGGACTACCCAATACAAGCGGATTTGTTTAGGATTAAAATATGTTGGCAGGCGGTAAAGAAAAGTCCCTGTTTGTCTTATCTGGGCTTGTTTTTGGATTAGAGGTACATCAGCCAGCCATGATGTTTTGCACTGAATAGGTAAAATGGCACACGTTTGGGATTTGGGGTGTTTTGGAGCGCTCAACTCCGGTTATAATTAATTATGATAATTAAATGTTCTCAGGTGGTGCGGTGCTGAAACACGCTGGCACACCAAAGCTGACATCTTGAGCTCGCAGGTTCGAATCTCAGCTCTGCTCCTGGCAGGCAACGCGCCTACACGGACGACTACGGGCTGGGGATTCCTTTCAACTGCTCACAAGGGCCTCTGCTGACCGATCGATAGGCGAGAGATGTGCGCGACTCTCCGTGCACGATATGGATCTCCGTACTAGCCCGTGTAGCGCAGGTGTATAGAGCTAGCGGTTAAGGTACTGGACTACATTTACATTTTCAGCATTCAGAAGACGCCCTTATCCAAAGTGACTTACAATTGAGACTGTATATAGTGCAAGCAATTGAGGGTTAGGGGACTTGCTTAAGGGCCCAACAGTGGCAACTTGGCAGATATGGGGCTTGAACCAGCGGCCTTACAGTACTAGTCCTGTACTTTTACAACTGCTTAGTACTTAAGTAGTAATTAAAAGGTTGCTGGTTCATGCCCCACCACTGACAGGTTGCCACTGTTTGGCCCCTAAGCAAGGCCCTTAACTCTCAATTGCTCAAACAGAATACTGTCACAGTAATGTAAATCTATTTGTATAAAGTGTTTGCTAAATGCCGTAAATGTGATCGGAATTAGGGAATGTTGGTGCCAACTGTTAGACCACTCTAATGAAGCTGGCATAGCTCTGTAGACACTTAATTAGGATTTGGTGTCTACAAACTTTTGGCCATTGTTAGCAAGCTGCCAATAGTTTAAAATAAATTAATATGCAATAGGATGCCAGAAAATTTAATTTGAAGCTGCGACGTGCAAACGTTTGTGCCAGCTTGGTGTAACGATAAAAGTCTGGCTCCGAATACATCGCACCCCCACTTAGCCTGTAAGCGTCTACCTCCATTGTATCCAAATCATTCCTCAAGCGAGCCGATTCCCACCCTAAATAATCACGATCGTTTTCTGCTTCCCTCTTTTCCGTTGTCTTCCTCGACGAGGACGATAGCAGAGGTGCCAAGCATCTAATTGTGCCTCGTCGAGGCTCCGTGAGAAAGGTCTCGTATCTCGTATTAGCGAAATCGTATGAATCACGGAGCAGCGCTGGCCTGGTTTCCCTCTTATGCTAATGCAATTAAACGCCTGGGAGAGGGTTCGGAAGAGGCAGACTGATGAGCAGAACGCCGGCTCGGCGCTTCCTGTCGAGACGAAGCGAGCGCACTAGGCTAGACCCGGAGAGGAAATGAAAACGTTGAAGAAAAACAGCGAGGACAAGATTCCATTATCTCTTGATCAATATGGCTATTTGTGCCACCCGTTCGATCCCTGGGCTGCCGGTTAGAGGAACGCCGTAGATATATGCGCAGACGTATGTACCGGCTCGAGCGCCGCCTTAATGTGATTTATTTAGCCGTATGAATAATATTATGATGAGGGTTAGAGGGGGGTATACATCAGTTCGGTCTTGATGGCTCTCTTGAGACTGCGCGGGGAAAAGAGCGCTTAATATGCAAGCATTATGTGGCAGTGATTTAAACCGCACGCAGGAGTCCGCGGCACTGACGAGTGGCCAGAGCGTACGATCCGGAGAGCGCGGTGTGCGTAGCTCAGCGTAATTTATGCACAATTGTAGCTGACAGTGGTGGTTAGTGAGAGAAATACGACCAGCTCTTCACGTTACGTTGTGTTTTATTTATAGTCTGGAATTTTAATACGGACGTCAGATGAAAAAGTCACAAGCTTACTAACATTTGTAAGAAGCAATACATGGAACAGTGGTTATTTTGTCAAGGTCAGGATATAATGAAAGTCAGATATGATGAAAGAACCACCAAAAACTAATCTGCTGTGAATTGTCCACAGCCAAGCCAGCTGTAAACACTCATAGGCGAATCTTGCTATTGCTTCTGCGTGATTAGATTATGTGATCAGCAACAAACTTCAGTAAAGCCAGTGTAAAGCTTGCTTGAACGTGGACAATGACATCTGTGTTCCAGTTTAAGCTAGCCCTAGTTATATGGGCACAGAGAAGTCACCACAACAGTCAATCATAAACAGGAAATAAGCTGTATAGTTTAATTATAGAACTTTCTAGATGAATTATGTATTAGGGTAGTTATAGCCGAGCGGTTAAGATACTGGACTAGTAATCGAAAGGTTGCTTGTTCAAGACCCACCACTGCCAGGCTGCCGCTATGACAGGCTGCTCCGGCCATCTAGAGTAACTCAGTTCTTGGAAAAGGAGGAAAAGAGGGGACCAGCAGAAGTGCATGAGCGGAGAAGGGAAGTCACGCCAAAAACGTTGTTGTTACGGCTGTAAACCTCTAGGAGTCAGCAGAGGGGATTTTCTTTTGTGTGTGTGTGTGTGTGTGTCTATGACTTTCAGATGACTACAGTTGGGTTAGGGTTAGGTTGCCGTTTCAAGTCTCACCACCACCAAGTTGCCACTGTTGGGCCCCTGAGCAAGGCACCTAACCCTTAACGGCTCAAATTGTGTATAGATATAATTGTAAGTCAATTTGGATGAAAGCGTCTGCTAAACAATGCAAATGTAAATGTTGTCAGCAGAAAACCGGACCGGACGGGACTGGACCGAGCAGCCCAGTATCACGACTTCAGAGCAGGTTTGCCAACAAAGGAGCTGGCAAAACATAACACGACTCCCACGTGATTCACTTTTAAACACAACAATGCAGTTAGAATGTATCAATAAATGACTAACATTTAATCATATCAATATACTCACGTTCTCAGTAAACATCCAGTAACGCTACATTCACAAAGAACTGCTTAATTAATTAACAGTAAGAGTTAATCTTTTCTATTGAGTTTCCTTATCAGGCCGATGATTCACTCCGATCGCATTGATTGAGGTGCCTGATAGGCAGCAAATTGGTCCTTTTAATGCAAAATACTCTTATTAATATGTTCCCCCGGAGCTGTACTCGTATCTCAGAGGAGGATCGTTTATCATGCTAATTCGACGCTGCTCAGAAGCTAGAATCACAATTGCCGTAGCAAAAAGCTAGATTTGGGTTTTGCCGGAGCCTATCCCATCTCTCAATGGGTGTAAGGCACACAGAAACACCCTGGACAGGACGCCAGTCCTTGCTCCACCTGGGAATCGAACTTAGAACCTTCTTGGCTGATGAGATTGAATTCTTCTCTGATACGTCCCCTTTTCCTGCTGATTTCAGGTTTTCTTGCGACTAGTTGATCTGATTAGTCTCACAGGTTTCCTCTGGGTTTTCCACTTACATGTGGAAGGTAAATTAGCTGATTGAGTGGTGTGTGTGTGTGTGTGTGTGTGTGTGTGTGTGTGTTGCCCTAAGATGGATCCCAGTGCACCCAGTGTTTTCCGGTGGTTCCTGACACATAGGCCTCTTTTAGGCACTGTCTCAAGGTTGCTGGACTTACCACAACCCTGATCAGGTTACTGTGGCTCTGAAAATAAATGAACAAATGAATAATTCCTGCTATATTTCTTTACATCTATTGAATTTGTCTAATTTTTTCTATTGATTTTATGTTGCTTCTCAATACATGGTACAGTTTGTGCTTTTTTGTACATTTGTTCCCATTAGCTGTGGACGTGGTGGGCATCGGTGCTTTTCCAGTGCCCATCATTAGCTCATGAGGAGTCCTTCAGGTACCTGAATGCATCAATCTGCTTGACAAGAGCAGCTGGACGCAACCGACCAACATTCTGACCTCCGTATAAATTTGAGATTGGCATTAAAAAAGATTCGGTGATTCAGCCAAGGGAGGCGGTTAAATTGAAGCTTTAACGGCGGAATGACAGTCACAGATTTGAGACTCTGTGTGTGATTTTAACGTGCTGGGAAACTGCTGGTGACATGGGTCAGCATTCATGTGGCGTTCCTGATGACCAGGGCATCACAGAGGGATAAGACTCCATCATTTTGGAATGATCTTGATTTTCTGGCTGATTTCCTGCTCGTCAGAAGTGGATGCCGTTCTCAGAACGCTCTCGAACTCGGATGAGCTTCAGGTACCTTTTGACTGGGTTTGAAGTACTTTGTTGACCTGCTAGTCCAGGGTTATTCAAACCCAGTCAAACAAATGGTTTGCAGAGAAAAATAATAATACACTTATTTTTATAATACAAAACAAACTACATCACTTTTTTACATGGTCACCTTCCAATGCAACTTCTTAATGGCATCAGCAAATAATGTTTTTGGTTGAGCGTGTAGCCACTGATGCAGCGCTGCTTTCACATCATCAGCACATGAAAATCTTCTTCCCCTTAAAGCTTCTCTGAGCGCCCAAAAAGGTGGAGATCAGATGGAGCTAAATCCGGACTATAAGCGTCTCTCAGACACGACCGATTACTACTCCTCCCACCCTCACCGCTTATAACCAAAATATAAGTGCGGAAACTTTTTGAAGATCCCTCGTAATTAAATAAACGAATTATACCAGGCACATAAACACAGAATGAACTTGTACATGAACACCCCCTTGTGGAGGCTTTACGGTACATCTTGTAAACCACAGTGGGACCAGATTGCCACTATTTTTATTAAGTGTATTTGGCTTTGTGTTTCGTTTTGATGCACTTTGATTGAGACGTGTAGGCAAATTACAGTTAAAGACTAATTTTATGTGACACTGTGCACAATCAAGTAAGCGTTACATCATTATTGGCTTGTTTATCAGCAGCAAACTGGTCAGACTTAACGGCACCAATATTAGAAGCACATGCTTCATTTTTGTCTGGTCTCTTAGGCCACAGCAGGGTAAAGCTTGCTTGACTATGGAC
This sequence comes from Trichomycterus rosablanca, assembly GCF_030014385.1. Classification (NCBI taxonomy): domain Eukaryota; kingdom Metazoa; phylum Chordata; class Actinopteri; order Siluriformes; family Trichomycteridae; genus Trichomycterus; species Trichomycterus rosablanca. The sequence goes on from NC_086011.1 coordinate 3,080,798, forward strand.
AGTATCAACCATCCTTCATATCCACTGCATTTTTTTATTTTATTTCAGCAGAAGGTGACAGTTCAGGTTATCTTTTTGAATTTTGGAAGAGATCAATGTTCTAGTTAAACTAGCCCTAACTATATGGGCACAGAGAAGTCACCCACCTTAGTCAAAAAAATACAAAAAAATTGATTTAACGTTTTCTTTACTAAATAACACGATAAGAGAAAATATAAGACCAGACCAACTAGACCTTCACTTCCTCACACCACAGACATTAAATCCTTGTGCAAATATTAATTAAATCATTTATTGAATATACTTATGAATTATGAACCTTTCAATTCTTTTTTTTAGTTCACTTCCAGTTTTAAAATTAAAAATATATATCTCCCTACTTTATGTTCATTTGATTAGATTATTATTGCGCTGCAGGACAGCACTGTGGTGCAGCTTGTAGAGAGTGGAAGCCACGTAAATCCCGAGGACCTGGGATTAATCTCATCCATCCATCACTGTATGGGAGTCGTTTGCCTGTTTCTGTTCTGTTCGTACCCATGTTTCTTTTTTTTCTTTGGGTGTTCTGGTTTTCTCCTATTGCCCAAAAACATGTAAAAGATGGGCTGGCTTAATTAAGCAACTCGGACCAGGATTATCAAAGCAAACAATTCTGAATCTAAGAGCATTAAAAATTGCAATTTTTTTGCGTAACATCAATAAAGGGTGGTCAGGTGGTGCAGCCATAAAACACGCAGCACACCAGAGCTGACATCTCTTGAACTTATTGGTTTAAATTTCAGCTCTGCTACTGGCAGGCTGGGCGCCTACATGAACAGCGATCGAGAAAAATAAATTAATTAAAACATTTATCAGTTCATTAATTTGACTTTCTGCTTAATTCGGCTCTGAGTCACAGAGGATTTTGTGATGCTTAGAGGCGCTGGTCGCACTGTGGACAAGACTCTGATTTGCAGTAACCTTACAAAAAGTGGTTTTTGATATTTTTATACATATATTTTCTCTTTTCTATGTATTTTAAAAGTGTTTATTACATTTTAACTGCAGTGTTTAGTAGTCTTTGAGGAAAAAGCCTTTGGAGCTACAGAGGTTGATTAATAAATAGAATAACCTGTACTCCAGGTTACATGAATTTTTTATTATGGTCCAGTGTGCTTTGTTTCCAGTCATGTGGGAAATATAGATAGAACCACTTTACACTTTTAAATGAACAGAAGCCACCATAAGCAACGATCCCAGTACGACCAGAATTCATCACCCTAAAGGTCAAGGATCTCGGTGTTACTAAAAAGCTGTTTTTGTGCTCGCAGTTCAGATAAATAAATCACAGGCAGAAACCTTCATTTTAAAAAGCTTAATCTATTTCACTCGAGGTCATTTTTCATTTTGCCAGCCAGACTCTGTGGTTCTGCCCCAAGTGTCCATATTCTCCAGTGACCTCCTTTTGAACCTGCCCAAGACATGTTTTTCTTCCTTTAATCCTTCCTACCTGACCATGTTCCAAATAGCACGCTTTCACCTAAATTCCCATTTTCACTGGTGTCACCTGGCAATGGAGAATTAAAACGTACCCAGGATCGTGCTGAGAAGTATCAGTGCCGTAGTGAACTCAGACATTTAACCCTGATGCTGAAAAATCCTCTAAACTGCACAGAAATCAGTTCTTAGCAGGTAAATTGATCGGAAATAATATTCCACAGACAGAAGAGAAAATAATCGCACTGGTCGTCCTCTTTGGATGACCCAGTTTGTTCCGCTCATTAGTGCCAATGGGCCGTGTTGGAAAAACAAGTCTGCAAGCCAAGGAGGCCATGCTAATGATAACCTTTACAACAGACTGTCTAATAGCTCTAGATTCGGGGTTATCATTACTAACTCCAGCTAGAAAATTGCTTCTGTGTTTAAAAACGATGCCTCGTCTCTGAATAAAGGCCTTTACATCATTATCTGTAAACAAATGCACATCAAGACTGACACTACAGAACAAAATTAAGCACTACAACCTGTAATAAGAGCGTCTGTGGTCAGAGACAATGTACTCTATAGGGAAAGTAAGTTCAGGAGTGTCTGCATTATATAAGGCAAGAAAGTTCTAGAACCTGTTAGAAGAGTGTCTGTGGTCAGAGACCATGCATTGTATAAGGCAAGAAAGTTCTAGAACCTGTAAGAAGAGTGTCTGTGGTCAGAGACCATGCATTGTATAAGGCAAGAAAGTTCTAGAACCTGTAAGAAGAGGGCCTGTGGTCAGAGACAATGCACTGTATACAGCAAGAAAGTTCTGGAACCTAAGAAAATCTTCCAAAGGATAAAGGCACTCCAGGCCAAAAAAGTTCTAGAACCTATAAGAAGAGTGACAGTGGTCAAAGACAATGCACTGTATAAGGCAAGTGAGTTCTAGAACCTGTAAGAAGCTATCAAGCTTGCAAGTTCAAATCTCAGCTCTGCTAACGGCCGATCGGGTGTCTAATTTTGGACAAAGGACCTGGCTCACAGTCAGTATTCCAATTCATCCCAAATGTGTGCACTAGGGTTCCATTCAGGCCTCCACACCAAACATGTTTAACCACTTTGGTGCTTCTGCCCCCTATTTACCGCTGCTGGAAATGATTTTGAATGAAATTTGCTTTGTTTTTGTTTTTACGCATCTGGGGAAATGACTAAACATCTATTATTGGCCTGGTATTCACCCGATATCGGCTATGCTAATGTCATTTTCTCGCTCAAGCCCTTCACTTCACTCTCAGTCCCAGTTCACTCAGCCGACGGTTCAGCGTCTAACACATCTGAACCCGAACGAAGATGGATTCGCCGCTTTTGCCGTCCCTGAGGAGCGCCTGGCGTGTTTGATCTGTCATCAAAATAGCATTTGCCATGTATTAGCCCCGTCTTATTCTATTTTTATCCGCCCTCTCGTTCGTCCTCCCTAGACCCCTCCGTCTCATCCTGCCGTATTGACGAGTCTGGGCTTTGTGCCACCGGTCACACACGGGCTTGCGAAGATCTCACGGTTACTGTAGTAGCCCCTGGGCAACGTTGCTCCAGCGCTCGACCCGTTTATGCACCTGCGCATGCGCCGTGGATGGAATAATCGATGCGCTGGAGGCGGGTGATGGAGGAATCCTGGCTGGAGCTCGCATGCAGCATTCCTGGCCTGCTTCCAGAAAAACCAGTGGATTTATGAAGCTCCAGCGCCAGAGGCAATGAAACGATGCGCCGTCGGCAGGATTTCGAGGGGAGCTTTAAAAGCCACTGAGGCGTAGCTCATTCTCTCTGTCTCTCTCTTTCTTCCTATGGTTGCCACCCCCTCCCCCTGACTTCCACCCTCTCTCGGGAAGATAGGGAAATAATCCGTTCTCGCTCCCGGAGTCCCTCGTCAGGAGATGAGGCGAAGATGTGCTTAGCTCTTTCCTATGGAGACAATTATGAACACTATCCTTGAAGTCAGAGATACCGGAGGATTTATGGGTTGCCAGAGCTCAGATACACCACATCGGGAGCGGAGAGAGAAGGCAGGATCGGGAGGCATCATGGGATGTGTGTTGGAAGACAATGTATCTCGGTTGTCAAGCAGCGAGACCTCATGTAGAGGCATGTTAATGATGTCTGACCTATGCACGACCTTATTCTATTAACATATTAAGTCTGTATCGATCTGCGTCCGGAATCATGGGCGAGAGCAAATGCCATGTCGTCATGATCCTAAATGACCCCTGATGATTAAAAAATGGACTTGTCTTTAATTTAATGTTAATCAAAGCTTTAAATTTGACAAATTAAATGCAGGCAACAAAGAAATCTTATAAAAAACACCATCAAATATTATATATTTGTATTTTTGCATTGTGTAGCAAATTCCAGTAAAGTGAAGCTACACTATATGCCCAAAATTATTTAGACACCTGATCAGGAGCTTGCTGAATTTGTGCCCATTCAGTCAAAGTAGAATTTCATTGTACTGTACATGACTCGGGGCGGCACGGTGGCTCGGTGGGTAGCACTGTCGCCTCACAGTGATCCCCAGGCGGGGTGGTCCGGGTCCTTTCTGTGAGGAGTTTGCATGTTCTCCCCGTGTCTGCGTGGGTTTCCTTCGGGAGCTCCGGTTTCCTCCCACAGTCCAAAAACATGCAGTCAGGTTAATTGGAGACACAAAATTGCCCTATTGGTGAATGTGTGTGTGTGTGTGTGTGTCTGCCCGGCGATGGACTGGCGCTCCATCCAGGGTGTTACTGTGTGCCTTGCGCCCATTGAAAAAGCTGGGATAGGCTCCAGCACAGCCCCCCCCGACACTAATTGGATAAGCGGTTAAGAGAGTGAGTGAGTGTACATGACTATATACTGTATAACAAATAAAGACATATATGCTTTTATTCTATGTTGTGGTCAGCAGGAAACTCAGAAAATTTTTTAAAGCCTTGTGCACATTATTAAATTTTCAATCCAATTTTGAAAGGCGACTGTTTCTATGTGACCGGCAACCTGGACTGGTAAATATTTTCTGGAATCAAATTAATGAGATCGGCTGGATCTTTATATGGTTATATTGTTACAGTGAGCTGTTAATACACCACAATCCTACGTCCAAATGTTTAGGAAAATAAATAAAAGCCTATCCCAGCTTTTCAATGGCCGCAAGGCACACAGTAACACCTTGGACGGGACGCCAGTCCATCGCATGGCAGACACACACACACACATACAGACACATGCATACACACACCCATTCACTTATAGGGCAATTCAGTGTCTCCAATTCACTTCACTTGCATGTGTTTGGAAACCGGACCTGCAAACTCCACACAGTAAGGACCCAGACCGCCCCACCTGGGGATCGAACCCAGGACCTTCTTGTTGTGAGGTGACAGTGCTAACCAGTTAGCCACCGTGCCGACCTCATAAAGTATGTGGACGCTTGACCCTGAGCTTGTTGGACATCACATTCCAATGACAAATGCTCTTAAAATAGAGTGACCACTGTGTGATCTTTTCGGCTAGAACGACAGTCGCTCTTCTGAGAAGGCTTCTCACAAGACTTTGAAGTATGTCTGTGGGAATTTATGCCCATTCAGTCAAAAGATGACAGCATTTGTATAGCTGGGCACTGATGTTCCAGTTCATTCCAAAGCTGTTCAGTGGGGCAGAGGTCAGGGCTCTGTGCAAGACACTGGAGTTTCTTTAAACCGGGCCCTCCCTAAACTCTTGCTGCAAAATTGGAAGTGTATAATTTCCATTATATGATTGATTAACTATACCTGGTAGCAACTGTTGTAGCTGAAACACATTAATTCAGTAATTAGAAGGTGCGAGTAGTTTATATAAGCAGGTCTATTTTATTTATTTATTTATTTATTTATTTATTTATTTATTTATTTATTTATTTATTTATTTATTTATTCATTTATTTATTCATTTATATTTATTTATTTATACTTATTTATTTATTCATGTATTTAGTTATTTATGTATTTATTTATTTATATTATATTATTATCATATATTATTGTATTATTTATATTTATTTTACTTGTTATTGGCCTACATTCTTTGTCTCTATTAAACAGCAGTAATGCGAGTCTCCAATCACAACAGGCAGTTTTGAAACTTCACCCGTGCCGCCGTCTTCACTGCGGTCGACTTGTCGTCTATCTCCAAAACGAGGAATAAAAGAAAAGCCCGGGGGGTGGTGACAGACAGACAGGGGCCGTGGGAAACGACTCGTGGAGTCCCGGTGTTGCTAGCTGAGCAGAGCCCAAAGCTACAGCACGCTGAAGGTCAACGTTAATAAAAAAAAGCAGCGATGGCTCTCCTCTGTGGACCAGCCCATCACGCTGAAGTGCTCAAGGATGGATGAAGGTCCTGTAGGTAGCTCCCAGGTTGAAAGTAAGAGGGGGAAGACAGAGAGACGTTGATAATAGCAAGCTGGGAGGGATTTTCTTAAAGGGTCTTAAAGGTCATTGTTGAAGCATACAGAGTGCAGATCCTGGTATAAGTCTGAATGGCTTAATCTGCAGCAGGTGGAGTGAAGAGCTACTCAATCATGTGCAGTTTGTTGGATAAAACCACTGAGAGATTAAATGAATGATACGTTTCTAGCTGTGCGATGGTTCTCGTTCTGTTAACCAGTTCTCTGAAGCACACTGCGATTCTTAAGTGGGATTAAATAAGTCCTATCTAAAGGACATTTGGTTTTTAGAATTGTTGTTTTTTTTAACATCTCATTTATAATAAAATTCATTTTACCTGGATGAAGATAAATAAGTGATATCTAATTTTTTAAATCTGAAATAACAGCCTTCACTTTCACTTTGCCGAGAAGGTTTTTCAAGCTTTTCAAGTATGTCTAGAAATGTCTGTGTCCGTTTAGCAAATAAAAAATGGTGAGGTCAGATACTGATGTTGGGTGAGAAAGCCTTGCTTAAAGTTTAACATTTTATTTCCTCTTAAGCTTTGTACAGGCGCAAATCAATCAAATCACGTCTTTATGGACTTGAATTTCAAAGGATTTTTTACACCTGTGAGCAAACTCACTCACTCACTCACTTTCTTAACCGCTTATCCAATCAGGGATGCAGGGAGGTGCTGGAGCCTATCCCCGCTTTTCAATGGGCACAAGGCACACAGTAACACCCTGGACAGGGCACCAGTCCATCGCAGGGCAGATATACACACACCCAATCACCTATAGGGCAATTCAGTGTCTCCAATTAACCTGACTGCATGTTATTGCGGACCCGGGCGGGGATCGAACACAGGACCTTCTTGCTGTGCGGCGACAGTGCTACCCACCAAGCCACACCAAGCAGTAAAATGATCATTTAAAAAAATGGAAAAATAATAATTTTAAAACAATACATTTTTTTCTAAAAAACTTCAAAATAATAATACATTAATATATAAATTAATAATAATTAATAATAACATTAATTTTAAATAATAATACTATTCAAATACTTTTTTATTGGTCACTTTTTCAAATACCGCCTTTTCAAAATGTATTTTGGACTAAAAATTACAAATATTATTCATATTTTCTGAATGCTTGTAAATCTTAAGTGCTCAGCCTTAACTGTAATACCCAAATCAAATTTTCATGTTGGTAATTTGGCAGGTAAAATTTACATCCAGGTAAAAAATTTCCCAAACAGCTTATGCAGCTGATTCTGGGCAGTGAGTAATGAAACGAACAGCCTGTGCAACACTACCGTAATGATGCGCAATATTAAATCCAGAATCAGGTTACGCTTCATCATCTCAGCTCCATCTGCTTGTTAAAACGAACCTGGTACCTTATTTTTTTATTCCCGTTTTCAATTCTGTTCCCAGCCCACTGGCTATTTCCAATGTGGGCACATTTCAAAACGTTTTCCAAAGGTCACGATGCATTAATTATCCGGTGGCACATCATCTGTGTGGTTTTCAGGCCATGTGATTGAGTGCTTGTTCCTTTTCTGGGATTTCGGCATCTGGGCTGAATGTTAATGCAGGCTCAGTTAAAATGCTGGAGAAGGTAGAGAGGAATGAGCTGGGATTTGTTTGTGTTGGTGAAAGTCGGTGAGTTTTATTGAGCTGTGATTAGATTTGCAGCCAAATTTTGGTTGCTTGCATTATTAGCAGAGGAATTGCTCCAATATTTTTGTTAGTGTTAATCAGGCATTTCCTAAAGTTTAACCTTTTGAAAACTGTTGGCAGTTTATGTGTACACATGACTCAGAGAGCATAGCATTATTACCTTCAATTCAATCCACTATTAGGAGAAAAGAATACAAACTAGTAAGCATGTTAAAAAACAATTACAAAATAAGCTGGGCGTCACGGTGGCTTAGTGGGTAGCGCTGTCGCCGCACAGCAAGAAGGTCCTGAGTTCGATCCCCAGGTGGGGCGGTCCGGGTGGAGTTTGCATGTTCTCCCAGAGTCTGCGTGGGTTTCCTCCGGGAGCTCCGGTTTCCTCCCACAGTCCAAAGACATGCAGTCAGGTTAATTGCCCTACAAGTGAATGGGTGTGTGTGTGTGTGTGTCTGCCCTGCAATGGACTGGCGTCCCGTCCAGGGTGTTACTGTGTACCTTGCGCCCATTGAAAAGCCCCCCCCCACGACCCTAATTGGATAAGCGGTTAAGTGAATGAATGAATGAAACAAAATACGTTTTAGTAAAGTGTTGGGCCACCATGATTTGGAACTGGATGTCCAACAAGCTCATGATCTGATGTCCACATACTTTTGGCTATATAATGTATCATCTTTTTTATTCCATATTTTCTCTTTTGAGGTGCTAGGGTGACACAGCAGTCTATTACACAAGCCCACTTGTTAAGACCTGGATTAGAATATACTGTAAGTGGTGCTATAGGCCGACCAGGGGTCTAAACAGATATGACTAAGGGTCTGTCCAAAAACCTGGTGATCTCTCTATATAGACGCATTTTACATCATCATACACTCCCGAGAAGAGGGCATGTCTAAATTCTTAGATCCCTTAAAATGCTCCTACTGAGGCGCCTTAATCCTAAGTGATGATCTGACTGAATAACGAGGGAGCGTCCGATGCTTCCTCAGCGCTGAAAACAATCCCAGCATTCAGTGCGGCACAACTTTTCTCACAAAAAACTACAAATATGGCAGATGAATGCGGAGCAACCAAGGGAGACGTTAGCTGGCATGCTAGTAGGTTGTGCCACCTCAGCCTGTCGGTTTGAATGGACTGAGGCTAACTGTGTTAGCTTAGCAAGCTAAAACTGCATTGACGTAATCGCCACAATCTCTGTTTAAGTAGTGCGTCTAAATAATCTGCCTTATGAGTTCAATGTCTAATTAGAATCCTCTCTATTGAGGCAGCTGATTAGGTAGGTAAAAGGCAGCAAGGCAGCTCACTAGGTTTTCGAACAGACCCTTTGTATAAGGAGGGAAGCCACGACCCTGACCAGAATAAATCTGTGGAAAAAATAGTTTCTTCTGTTGATTTACTTAATTTATTTACTTATTTTCTGACCCCTGTGTTTATTGGTAAGGATTCCTCACCTCACAGTCTATCTTGCATGGCAGCCTCTAAGACCATGAAGCTTGCTTGACTGTGGACAGTGTCACCTGTGGTCAAGCAGCTTCTACTTCAGCTGTTTTCACTGGTTAGCAAGTTATATTAGACCATAAGAATCATTTCCTCTCAGTATAAGGTGTGTTTTCTCCTCGACCTTGACCGGACATCACTGTTATATGTAGTTTGTAATGAACGCAGTCACATGAGCTCAGTAAAGAATGATCATCCATAATGATGTAGGCTAGGTGTTGCTAGCAATCCTCAAACCTCACACTCTTCTTCTTCTTCGGCTAAGTCTATCTGACTTTCCTGCTAAGCCCAGTTTGCTGAGTCATGCTAACTCTGTTTAAGCTCCCTGGAGTTCAATTTAAATACATCAGATCAAAGTTTTGCGAGCTTAAACCTCTCGAGCACGTCTTTCGGTGTAAATTACCGCCTTTCTGGCACTTTGGCAGGGCAATTTTCCATCTTTCAGCAGCCGTTCCTTTATTTTGAAAGGCTACGCTGGACCTTTATGAGTCCTGACTGTATCTCAGCTCACCTTGTTACAGGCACAGATGCCTTATTAAACCACGTTAGCGTTAGCATCCCGGCGTTCCACGTGTGTAGCGACCGTAGCTGGATGTCCGAGAGTGTTGTTTTTGCGAGGCTGGTGTGTGTAATGCAGGATGAAGTGCTGCTTTACGTTGCAGGACAAATTACACCCGGACGTGTACGCCGGTAATCCTCGTCATGTTCCAGCCAGCTTTTCTTGTTCAATTGACTTAAGGACAAGAGATACAAAAAGCAGAGTAAAGAGGGAGCGGCATTAAAATGCATAGCCTACGACGGCGTCCGCCTCACAAGCGCCTCGGCTTTCAAACTAGGCTAATGCTTGTGAGAGGTTGTCTCTTAGAGGACGTGTTTACACAGGGCCTTCATTGAATTACCCCCCCATCCCCACCCCACCCGCACTCCAGTTCCACCCCAGGGAAATAACACACCTCGAAAACTGAGAGACATGAGCCTGTCACTGCTAAATCCTCTCTGATGACTTGACAAGATGAGAACTAATACCCTCTAGCCTCTGTCTACATGTTAGCATGGATTCTGAACATCAAAATGAGGGGGATGGATAGCAAACCTGACTAGTCAACTCAAACGGTGCAGTTGCATCTGACCTTGGTAAAGAGACAATTGTTCCATGCACTTTTTAAAAGTTAGGCTAGTGGGTAGAGTCTTGCGCTACATTTACACCTACATGTTCAGCATTTAGCCTTTATCAGGGTCGCGGGGGGGGGTGCTGGAGCCTATCCCAGCTTTTCAATGGGTGCAAGGCACACAGTAACACTCTGGACGGGGCGCCAGTCCATCGCAGGGCAACCACACACACACACACACACATTCACCTATAGGGCAATTCAGTGTCTCCAATTGACCTGACTGCATGTTTTTGGACTGTGGGAGGAAACCGGAGCCTCTGGAGGAAAACCACGCAGACATGGGGAGAACATGCAAACTCCGCACAGAAAGGACCCGGACCATCCCGCCCGGGGATCAAACCCAGGACCTTCTGGCTGTGAGGCGACAGTGCTAATCACTTAGCCACCGTGCCACCCGACACAGTACTGTGATAATATACAGGGGTTGGACAATGAAACTGAAACACCTGGTTTTAGACCACAATAATTTATTAGTATGGTGTAGGGCCTCCTTTTGCGGCCAATACAGCGTCAATTGGTCTTGGAAATGACATATACAAGTCCTGCACAGTGGTCAGAGGGATTTTAAGCCATTCTTCTTGCAGGATAGTGGCCAGGTCACTACGTGATGCTGGTGGAGGAAAACGTTTCCTGACTCGCTTCTCCAAAACACCCCAAAGTGGCTCAATAATATTTAGATCTGGTGACTGTGCAGGCCATGGGAGATGTTCAACTTCACTTTCATGTTCATCAAACCAATCTTTCACCAGTCTTGCTGTGTGTATTGGTGCATTGTCATCCTGATACACGGCACCGCCTTCAGGATACAATGTTTGAACCATTGGATGCACATGGTCCTCCAGAATGGTTCGGTAGTCCTTGGCAGTGACGCGCCCATCTAGCACAAGTATTGGGCCAAGGGAATGCCATGATATGGCATTCCAAACCATCACTGATCCACCCCCATGCTTCACTCTGGGCATGCAACAGTCTGGGTGGTACGCTTCTTTGGGGCTTCTCCACACCGTAACTCTCCCGGATGTGGGGAAAACAGTAAAGGTGGACTCATCAGAGAACAATACATGTTTCACATTGTCCACAGCCCAAGATTTGCGCTCCTTGCACCATTGAAACCGACGTTTGGCATTGGCACGAGTGACCAAAGGTTTGGCTATAGCAGCCCGGCCGTGTATATTGACCCTGTGGAGCTCCCGACGGACAGTTCTGGTGGAAACAGGAGAGTTGAGGTGCACATTTAATTCTGCCGTGATTTGGGCAGCCGTGGTTTTATGTTTTTTGGATACAATCCGGGTTAGCACCCGAACATCCCTTTCAGACAGCTTCCTCTTGCGTCCACAGTTAATCCTGTTGGATGTGGTTTGTCCTTCTTGGTGGTATGCTGACATTACCCTGGATACCGTGGCTCTTGATACATCACAAAGACTTGCTGTCTTGGTCACAGATGCGCCAGCAAGACGTGCACCAACAATTGTCCTCTTTTGAACTCTGGTATGTCACCCATAATGTTGTGTGCATTGCAATATTTTGAGCAAAACTGTGCTCTTACCCTGCTAATTGAACCTTCACACTCTGCTCTTACTGGTGCAATGTGCAATTAATGAAGATTGGCCACCAGACTGGTCCAATTTAGCCATGAAACCTCCCACACTAAAATGACAGGTGTTTCAGTTTCATTGTCCAACCCCTGTATATTGTCTAAGCAATTGAAGGTTAAGGGCCTTGCTTAAGGGCCCAACAGCAGCAATCTGGCAGTGGTGGGGCTTGAACCAGCAACCTTTACATTACTAGTCCAGTACCTTAACCACTAGGCTACAACTGCCTACATTATTATTATGGCCTATCAATCAAAAGGTTGAGCCACTGTTGGGCCCTTGAACAAGACTCTCAACCTTTTCAGCTCCAGGGGCCAGTAATAAGTCAGTAATACTAGGGCGCCCCCGGAGCTAAAGTACATCCTCACCCAAGCCTTGTGAGGAATATCAGGGACTACCTCCTCATAAACAGAGCAGGCTTAAGAAGGTAATCCATTGGATCCGGCTCGCAACCCTTAACACCGGGCCACAAAGCGAGCGCAATCCTGAAAAGCCAGCTGATCAACGTTGTCTGCCTACAGGAAACCAAGCAGAGTGGTGCAAAGCCATTGGGGAAGTGTACAAACTGCACCTAAATGGCCAAACAAACTGCTAAAACAGAGGGCAGTTGTAGCCCAGCGGTTAAGGTACTGGACTAGTAAGCAGAAGGCTGCTGGTTTAAACCCCACCACTGCCAGGTTGCCACTGTTGGACCCTTAATATCCACCTAATTTGCTGTATACGAGATCTGAGCACTTGCAAATAAAAGAGCGCCTACTACAGTCAGAAAGCAGAAACCTATTCTTACAATAATTTTGACCTTGTTAATTCTAGACGTTCTGCTGTTTGTCTGGCCTCCACATTCGAGACGCATCCTGTATTCGCCCGGTCTTGTCTTCTTTGCCTGGGCTCGTCGTTCTGAGCCTTGTGGCGTGACATCATCTGCATTGCACAGACTAGTGTTTATGGGTGTCTGGTTCGGATGTCTGGTGTTCCTGTATCCGTGGAGGGGTATGAACCACAGAGGCGAGAGTACAGAACCCTGATGGAGTCCTACCTCAATGCTAAAGGGTGTTGAGACTCCTGAGGGACGTTATTGCACAGCAGTTGGACCCATTCATCATGTTTCCGTTTGTCTATAGGCTCACGATGACGGTCAGATCTGCTCATGTGATACTTGATCAAAATCTCCAGATCTAGGAATGCTAGGTGGATGCTTTTTCTCTTACTGCGATAGTGTCCCGCCAGGAGACAAGCTGCATGGATGGCGTCTGATGTCTTGCGTCCTTTTACAAAGCTGAATTGATTTGCTGTTGGGGTAACGACGTCCTAAACGCGCTTGTCCGGTACCTGTTTGAAGATCTTCATTGTGGCTGCACGATTGACTGATGCCACATTTTCCTTTCCAAAAGAGCATCAATACTTACCAAAAATGCTGTTTTGTCCTTATCTGTGCACACACAGCGACCTCAGACTCGACTCTGACTCATTTCAAATGACTCTGACTCAACTCGTGACACAAAAAATGACTTGTGTACAACAAAAGTCAGCAACATTAGTTACGTGTGACAATTATATATACAGTGTATCACAAAAGTGAGTACACCCCTCACATTTCTGCAGATATTTAAGTATATCTTTTCATGGGACAACACTGACAAAATGACACTTTGACACAATGAAAAGTAGTCTGTGTGCAGCTTATATAACAGTGTAAATTTATTCTTCCCTCAAAATAACTCAATATACAGCCATTAATGTCTAAACCACTGGCAACAAAAGTGAGTACACCCCTTAGTGAAAGTTCCTGAAGTGTCAATATTTTGTGTGGCCACCATTATTTCCCAGAACTGCCTTAACTCTCCTGGGCATGGAGTTTACCAGAGCTTCACAGGTTGCCACTGGAATGCTTTTCCACTCCTCCATGACGACATCACGGAGCTGGCGGATATTCGAGACTTTGCGCTCCTCCACCTTCCGCTTGAGGATGCCCCAAAGATGTTCTATTGGGTTTAGGTCTGGAGACATGCTTGGCCAGTCCATCACCTTTACCCTCAGCCTCTTCAATAAAGCAGTGGTCGTCTTAGAGGTGTGTTTGGGGTCATTATCATGCTGGAACACTGCCCTGCGACCCAGTTTCCGGAGGGAGGGGATCATGCTCTGCTCAGTATTTCACAGTACATATTGGAGTTCATGTGTCCTTCAATGAAATGTAACTCCCCAACACCTGCTGCACTCATGCAGCCCCAGACCATGGCATTCCCACCACCATGCTTGACTGTAGGCATGACACACTTATCTTTGTACTCCTCACCTGATTGCCGCCACACATGCTTGAGACCATCTGAACCAAACAAATTAATCTTGGTCTCATCAGACCATAGGACATGGTTCCAGTAATCCATGTCCTTTGTTGACATGTCTTCAGCAAACTGTTTGCGGGCTTTCTTGTGTAGAGACTTCAGAAGAGGCTTCCTTCTGGGGTGACAGCCATGCAGACCAATTTAATGTAGTGTGCGGCGTATGGTCTGAGCCCTGACAGGCTGACCCCCCACCTTTTCAATCTCTGCAGCAATGCTGACAGCACTCCTGCGCCTATCTTTCAAAGACAGCAGTTGGATGTGATGCTGAGCACGTGCACTCAGCTTCTTTGGACGACCAACGCGAGGTCTGTTCTGAGTGGACCCTGCTCTTTTAAAACGCTGGATGATCTTGGCCACTGTGCTGCAGCTCAGTTTCAGGGTGTTGGCAATCTTCTTGTAGCCTTGGCCATCTTCATGTAGCGCAACAATTCGTCTTTTAAGATCCTCAGAGAGTTCTTTGCCATGAGGTGCCATGTTGGAACTTTCAGTGACCAGTATGAGAGAGTGTGAGCGCTGTACTACTAAATTGAACACACCTGCTCCCTATGCACACCTGAGACCTAGTAACACTAACAAATCACATGACATTTTGGAGGGAAAATGACAAGCAGTGCTCAATTTGGACATTTAGGGGTGTAGTCTCTTAGTGGTGTACTCACTTTTGTTGCCGGTGGTTTAGACATTAATGGCTGTATATTGAGTTATTTTGAGAGAAGAATAAATTTACACTGTTATATAAGCTGCACACAGACTACTTTTCATTGTGTCAAAGTGTCATTTTGTCAGTGTTGTCCCATGAAAAGATATACTTAAATATCTGCAGAAATGTGAGGGGTGTACTCACTTTTGTGATACACTGTATATATATATGATCCGACATCATTCTGATTGTGTCATTTTCTTAACCCACAACGCACGCAATAGGTAATTGTTCCAGCCAGCTTCCGGCGTAGTGATGAAGCGACGCTCCCTACTTAAAGTGGTGGAGTACCCTACGTAGTGCACTTCACAGTAACAGATAATGTGAATGGAACGCGCCTACAGAATTGGCGCTAATGATTGTAAGAACCACTTTCTGAACCAATCAGACCTTCTGATTGTAATTTTTAGTAAGAAATGCTGTTATTTGCATTTATTTAGTTTGTAGTGTCACACAGATGATTGTCAATAAAACGCTTGATTGGCTTTCTAACGAGTTCGTGTTTTACTTCACAACCGGGAAAATTTTGGAGGTTTTTAATTATAAGCACATTTACAAAATAAATAAAAAATAACGGATTCTATTCCTAATGGGACACACGGTTAAAAATGTCATAGCATCTGGAACAACATAAGCTAAGGTAAGCAGTATTATGGATTTTTTTGCTGTGTTTGGGATTTTGGCCGCTGTGCCGTAATTTGCAATTAAAACTAAACGTCTGTTTAAGCTTTTAACTGGTACCTAGGAAAGTAAAGGCACGAAGTAAAATGGCTAAATACAGTCACTAATCTGTTGTTCTACATTGCAATATATGTTTTGTGTAGATTATATTGACTCGTGACTTGACTCGGACTCTAGCCTAAAGACTCGTGACTTGACTCGGACTCTAGCCTAAAGACTCGTGACTGGACTCGGACTCTAGCCTAAAGACTCGTGACTCGACTCGGACTCGTATTTTGTAACGTAGGGCGTATCAAGAGATAGCAGTAATATACGTACAGTTCCTGGTGTCACATTTGATATAAATTTGATTGACCTGATTGAAGATTCTTTGACAAAGTCTCGGAAATGTTCATCGTAAGAGGAGCTCCACACTTACATTTAAGGCATTTAGCAGACGCCTTTACCCAAAGAGACTTACAGCAATGAACAAGACCACAATCATCACTCTTCCTCCAACCTAATCAAAAGCTCTTTACATAAAATGAACACAGACGTGCCGAGGCACTTAATATTTAAACATGACAAATCAGAACAGTTTTGGAAGCGTGTACTTTAGAAAGAGAAATCATAAAGCACTCTTTGATAATAATTCAGTTTGTTGAATCGTGAGAGAACAGAACACAGGCTGCGAGACGAACAGGGCCGACTGTACAATGTGTCGGGGGCGGAATAATGTGCTTTTACTGCTTTTGATGATCTGTACTGTTCCCCCTAGTTCCAGTAAAGATGACCTACTTCCTGTTCCTGCTTCAGCGTGATTGTTTGCTTCCAGGCACAAATAAAGTCCATAAAGAAAAAGTTTTGGAATAATTTGTCCGTCCAGCACAGAGGCCTTACCTTAACCCCGTCAAGCATCTTAGCATGTTGAGCCAGGCCTTATTGTGTTACACAGTGAGTCCATACAGTCCTGTTCCACAATCTAGTGAAAATCATTCCTAGGTAAATGTGATTTTTTATGTAGTGAAAAATAAGGTTTAAGGAATAACAAGAAATAAAATCCATGTGCTTGTTATATCCAGGGCTAAATCATTGTTATCAGACAACATAAGGAATGGAAGTCTTTTCTGATCATATTTACCTGCTACTGGGGCATCTGGGGATCCAGGGTTCGAATCTTAGCTATGCTACTGGCTTCTTTCAATGGGGTCTGTGTCTCCAAAACAGCCTAGCCACTGGGAGGCCGAACTCACGCCTGGACAGAAATATGAGCGCTGTGTCAGGAATAAGATCATATATACATTTTACATTTAGGGCTTTTAGCAGATGCTTTTATCCAAGCGACTTACAGTACTGTGACAGTATACTGTCTAAGCAATTGAGGGTTAAGGGCCTTGCTCAAGGGCCCAACAGTGGCAACCTGGCTGTGGTGGGGCTTGAACCAGAATTTTGATTACTAGTCCAGTACCTTAACCTCTAGGCTAAACTGCCCCCATATAAAAAACAATATTAAATAATATATAAATAATACAAAATAAAAAAGATAAAAATAATATTAAATAAAATGGAAGTAATATAAAATAATTAATATAAAAATAATATTAAATACTATATAAATAATATAAAATAAATAATTTTAAAATAATATTAAATACTATATAAATAATATAAAATAAATAATATATAAATAATATTAAAATAATATTAAATAATGTATAACTAATACAAAATAAATCATATAAAAATAATATTAAATAGTATATAAATCATATTAAATAAATAATATAAAAATAATATTAAATAATATATAAATAATATTAAATAAATAATATAAAAAATGAAATAAAAAACAGGTACCAAGTCTGGATTGACTATAGTGACCCTCCGTAAGGGACAGTGGTAGCCTAATGGGTAGAGCTTTGGCCTATCAATCTGAAGATTGTTGGTTCAAATCCAGGCTCTGCTATGCAGCCACTGTTGGGCCCTTGAGCAAGGCCCTTAACCCTGTCTGTTCCAGGGGTATCTTACAATGAATACATGAAAAAAGAATTTCATTCTGCTATATATGTGCATTAGACCTTTATATAATGTAACTTTGAGACTTAACTAGTTTAATTGAATCCTCCCGGACTAATCTAACTTTTCTCCCCTAAGTGTTACTGAAAAGTCAGACTTTTCTTCTTTATTGTTTTTTTTTTCCTGCAGGTAAATCTCAAATTCGTCTTCCAGCTGTGGGGATTGCAGTTAGACTTCCATTTCAAGTAGAGACATAGTCCTTATCCATTACCCTGACATAATGGCTGGTGTATTGATTGACTTTGACAGTGGGAGTTAGTCGGCAGAGTCGGGCCGAGACGGAGAGAGAGCGTATGAAACAAAGAGGAGGACGGGCGAGGGAAAGAAAAGTCTGGAGCTTTTCCACTCTGCTTTTTTAGACAGGATAATTGGATGTCTCATAGCTGCAGATTTTAAAAGCCCAGCACTCCAATCCTGTTTGAGTTCCTCCATCAATCTTCGCTCTGAGTGGCAGCATTAGCGGCTATCATTCCATAGCATGAGCGAGTAGATGGGAGTGTTGATCGACTGGCAAAGATATTTTGATGTTGATATGATGAATCTGGGAGATTCTATAATACCAAGCTATGAGCTACTTAAATCATGAATCTTGCACTGCTAATGTTTTCAAAAGTTTAGTGAACTCCCAAGTCCATGTTGTTGACATACACTTGATCATAAAATGATCATTTTATATTGTTATTATTGAGAAGTCACAACCAAACACATTAATATAGATGACCATTCAGCCTACAGCAGTGTATCCCATCCAGTCACGTTTTGTTAAAGTGCTTGGGTCATTTTTCATTTGATTTTCTTCAACTGTGATGGGTCTTATTCCACCAGTTCATCACTGGGCGCGATATTTCGCAGGGCTTTACCATCAGACTGTTATGGAATAAGAGATTTTATGCTTAATATTACCTAAGTATTATTATTATTATGCTGTTTTGTGCATGAAATACTTAGCGCAACTTGTGCTTGGGTTGTGGCGGGGAGTCTAAAGTACAAAGATAAGCAACATGCCTGTCATTATGCTGTTGTAAAATGTTGTAAGCAGATAAGAAACAGCAGTTAGCACAGAATGGAGGTTCCAACACCCAATGTGATGTGACTAAAGCAGTATAAAGGAAGCCCCATAGTTCTGTTCTTTGTTCTTCAGCTATACCACTGCTGTAAGAACCCACAATTGTGCCAATAAATTCTCCAATCCAGTCAACTGTAATCTTTGTTTTTATTTATCACCTTATTTTTCCATGACAATTAAATTAAATTCAACTTTAATGTCATTATACAATACAGTGTTGTACAGTATAACGAAACACTGTCAGGCTACATCTCCAGTGCAGACAACGTAAGACAATAGTGCAAAGACAATAGGGGAGAAGGGATGGGGGAGGGGAAAAAGGTGCATACATAAGGTGCTTAGACAAGGTACAAAGACAAAGGTGCAATGACAATGTGCATGGACAAAGACAAAGGTGCATTGACAGGCAAGGTGCATAGATAGGTCTGAGGTAGTGAATTAGCGGTTTCGGTTTAAGTAAGTAAACAAAGACATAGTCCCCCGATGGTGGAACAAGCTTCCAGCCACTACCAGAGCAGGGGCGTCCCTCGCTACGGTAAAGAAACTCCTGAAGACCGAGCTCTTCAAGGAACACCTTCTCTCCTAACACCTCTAACATACTAACACCTCTAACCTCATTTTCATTCCCTCTCCTCCACTCTTCCTCCTCTAGTTCTTCTTCCTCTTTGTCTATGCCACCTTTCTGGCCTGGTAATCTAGCAAATCATTTCGTTTATTTATTTTTTCTTTTCTTATTTTTATATTATTTATGCTGTTTTTAGAGATGTACTCCATTTATTGTAAGTCGCTTTGGACAAAAGCGTCGGCTAAATGTAAATGTAACATAGCCAATCATGTCTGTTCAAACCTGCATGTCAGCAGTGGTTGACTAGTATGACACCCTGCATGGTCCGTATTTCATTCAAAATTTTGTATTAATTAGGGGCGTCTGGGATTGAAATTGTGTTGTCATTTTTATCTGTCTGTCTGTCTGTCTGTCTGTCTGTCTGTCTGTCTGTCTGTCTGTCTGTCTGTCTGTCTGTCTGTCTATCTATCTATCTATCTATCATCTATCTATCTATCTATCTATCTATCTATCTATCTATCCATCCATCCATCATGTATCTGTCTGTCTGTCTGTCCGTCCGTCCGTCCGTCCGTCCAACCATCATTTATCTATCTATCTATCTATCTATCTATCTATCTATCTATCTATCTATCTATCTATCTATCTATCTATCTATCTATCCATCCATCCATCCATCCATCCATCCATCCATCCATCCATCCATCCATCCATCCATCCATCCATCCATCTATCTATCCATGAAGGAAGGAAGGGTATTGAATGTAGTATGGATTTGTGACATTCCCTGTGTGGTACTGTCATAATACAACACCTCCCCAGTCAATTGTAATTCCCACTGGGTCAAAAGTAAATGCTGTTATTATGAAATGGAACCTTCTAGAAGGAACAAATGTGTGTGATGCCCTGAGATTGACTGTATAATCTGCCTCACTTCTCCCAGAATGGGCTTCAGATCTACTGCAACCCTGACCAAGATATAAAAATAATTCAATAACAATAATACAAAAAAGGAAAATGCTTCATACTGAGACATGGTACAATTCAGACAAGTGAGCACTGAGTACTTCAACAAAACACGACTGGATGGGATACACTGCTGTAGACTTAATGTGTTTGGTTGTGACTTCTCAATGGAAATGTGCGTTGAGCACCTTGCTCAAGGGCCCAACGGTGCTATATTGGCTGTGGCGGGTCTTAAACTATCAAGCTTCCGGACACCACTTTCCCCCACTGGTTATAAACATCGACTTTTGCTTTACAGTGATTGTAATAAATTCCAGTAAATATTTCCTGACCATCTAAATTACACTGGAAATCATTTCCATTTCCACAGAGACAAAAGGACAATAATTTATAAAAGAGAGACATTCCATTTACTTTCTCTCCCCCCCAGTAATGACTCCAGTAATGTCTCCAGGGCAAGTACTGCCTGTTTCCTTTCCCCCTGTAATGGCGGGCCGCGTAGGGTGTTAATTACAGATGTGATGATTTACGATGTCAGTTATACCATCACAGAGTTGCAGCTGTCCTTAGTGGGCTTTCATTTCTTTTCCCAGCGATGATCTTTCTCTCTCTCACACAAACACACACACACACACACACACACACACACACCATATAATCTTCGTGTTTACTCCCGGGCCAAGCTCCGGCCGACAGGCAAGCGGATAATCCGGCTATAGCATGGGGAGTCAGGTTTGTTGGAGGAAGCACTTCCACAGAGAGAGAAAGCCAATACACACACACACACACACACACACATTAGATCTCATATATTTTTTTGTTTGTGTGTGTATGTGTGTGTGTGGTTGTGTGTGTGTGTGTGTGTGTTTGGCAGGACTTTCGTTCTTCTTGTTCCACTTTCAAACACTTGGTTCGAGCAACTGGCCGGATGAGCTCTCACAGTTATTGTACAGTTGTCAAGCACGTCACCCCAACAGTCATGCGAGTGTATTATTTATCAATTGCTACATTTAATGCTGTTACACTTGTCAGAACTGTCCACATCCAGCTTTCTCCCAGCTCAGGAGATACAAATCATGCGCCAAAAGACGGCAGCTTAACAATAGCGGTATGCATTCGCGTCCACAACAACTGTTTGGCGGAGACAGTCATCCAAAGCGACCTACTTTGACCTGAGATATAGCCTCGCTCCAGAGTTTCATCTGTTTTTAAGTTTTTTTTTTAAGGTTTGCAATTATTTGTTTTGTATTTTGTGTTTTTGTTTACTAAAATATCCCAATATAGACTAGATCATCAAGTACCATGTCAGCCAGTTTACCCAGCAGTCTAACCCACCACTGCCAGGATTTGTCCCGAGTTCAAGTCATGGTGACACTAACAGACACAATTGGCCATGTCTGAGGGAGGGAGGCTGGATGCGAACTCATCTTGTTACCTCTGCAACAGAAGCACCTTCCTTTGAGGCGCTGACTCAATAGCCAGAGTAAAACAAAGAGAATAGCTCGATCTATAGTACACGGTCCAGATTTTTGGAAGAAGTGTGTGGTTTTGATTTTTGTGTTTTCCTTTTACTAGAATATCACAATGTAAACCAGGTCATCATGTAACATGTCAGCCAGTTGGCGCAGCAGTATAACCCATCACTGCCAGGATTTGTCCCAAGTCTTAGTGACACTTCTAACAGACAGTTAGGCCATGTCTGAGGGAGGGAAGGCTGGATGGGGACTCATCTTGTTACCTCTGCAACAGGAGCACCAACGTTGTGGCGCCATAGCAATAGGCAATGCAAAAAACAAAGAGAATAGCTCGATGTACTGTACACGGTCCAGATATAAACCAGGTCATCAAGTGACATGTCTGTAAGTTGGCCCAGCATTCTAACCCATCACTGCCAGAATTTGTCCCAAGTTCAAGTCTTGTTGATATTCTAACAGACACGGTTGGCCATGTCTGAGGGAGGAAGGGTTGATAGGGACTCATCGTGTTACCTCTGCAACAGGAGCACCTACAGTTGAGTTGAGTAAAACAAAGAGAATAGCTCAATCTACACTTGAATTAAGTGTAATTACTAAAACCCAGTGTGAGTAAATTCTATTGTGGCTGAATGAAGTAAGTTCTCACAGTCATGATCCAAAACCTAATAGAAAGCCTTTTTAAAGAGAAGAAAGGTTTTGGAACGAGCACAATGATATGATTTAGGCATCTACAGTGTATCACAAAAGTGAGTACACCCCTCACATTTCTGCAGATATTTAAGTATATCTTTTCATGGGACAACACTGACAAAATGACACTTTGACACAATGAAAAGTAGTCTGTGTGCAGCTTATATAACAGTGTAAATTTATTCTTCCCTCAAAATAACTCAATATACAGCCATTAATGTCTAAACCACTGGCAACAAAAGTGAGTACACCCCTTAGTGAAAGTTCCTGAAGTGTCAATATTTTGTGTGGCCACCATTATTTCCCAGAACTGCCTTAACTCTCCTGGGCATGGAGTTTACCAGAGCTTCACAGGTTGCCACTGGAATGCTTTTCCACTCCTCCATGACGACATCACGCAGCTGGCGGATATTCGAGACTTTGCGCTCCTCCACCTTCCGCTTGAGGATGCCCCAAAGATGTTCTATTGGGTTTAGGTCTGGAGACATGCTTGGCCAGTCCATCACCTTTACCCTCAGCCTCTTCAATAAAGCAGTGGTCGTCTTAGAGGTGTGTTTGGGGTCATTATCATGCTGGAACACTGCCCTGCGACCCAGTTTCCGGAGGGAGGGGATCATGCTCTGCTTCAGTATTTCACAGTACATATTGGAGTTCATGTGTCCCTCAATGAAATGTAACTCCCCAACACCTGCTGCACTCATGCAGCCCCAGACCATGGCATTCCCACCACCATGCTTGACTGTAGGCATGACACACTTATCTTTGTACTCCTCACCTGATTGCCGCCACACATGCTTGAGACCATCTGAACCAAACAAATGAATCTTGGTCTCATCAGACCATAGGACATGGTTCCAGTAATCCATGTCCTTTGTTGACATGTCTTCAGCAAACTGTTTGCGGGCTTTCTTGTGTAGAGACTTCAGAAGAGGCTTCCATCTGGGGTGACAGCCATGCAGACCAATTTGATGTAGTGTGCGGCGTATGGTCTGAGCACTGACAGGCTGACCCCCCACCTTTTCAATCTCTGCAGCAATGCTGACAGCACTCCTGCGCCTATCTTTCAAAGACAGCAGTTGGATGTGACGCTGAGCACGTGCACTCAGCTTCTTTGGACGACCGACGCAAGGTCTGTTCTGAGTGGAACCTGCTCTTTTAAAACGCTGGATGATCTTGGCCACTGTGCTGCAGCTCAGTTTCAGGGTGTTGGCAATCTTCTTGTAGCCTTGGCCATCTTCATGTAGCGCAACAATTCGTCTTTTAAGATCCTCAGAGAGTTCTTTGCCATGAGGTGCCATGTTGGAACTTTCAGTGACCAGTATGAGAGAGTGTGAGAGCTGTACTACTAAATTGAACACAACTGCTCCCTATGCACACCTGAGACCTAGTAACACTAACAAATCACATGACATTTTGGAGGAAAAATGACAAGCAGTGCTCAATTTGGACATTTAGGGGTGTAGTCTCTTAGGGGTGTACTCACTTTTGTTGCCGGTGGTTTAGACATTAATGGCTGTATATTGAGTTATTTTGAGGGAAGAATAAATTTACACTGTTATATAAGCTGCACACAGACTACTTTTCATTGTGTCAAAGTGTCATTTTGTCAGTGTTGTCCCATGAAAAGATATACTTAAATATCTGCAGAAATGTGAGGGGTGTACTCACTTTTGTGATACACTGTACATACTTTTAACCTTGTATTGTACTTGAACACTAAAGGGTTTGAGACAGGATTCAGTCCTGAGATTGGAACTAACAATCATCTGATCACTAGAGCAGAACTATCTGCTGAATTTTCATTACCATTTCATGTATGGAAGCTAATTAGCGAGTGGACGACAACCAGCGCTAATTAAGATCCATCTCTCATATCCACTGTTCATTCAGCCGCTGTTTCTCTGAGAACGCATGATTTATGTTTTTATAGAAATGCCAGAAGGTCCTTTGTGTGAAGTCTGGGAGATCAGGTTTGCTATTTTTGCCCTCCCTCGTCTTACCCGTGCGCCTGGCAGCGCCTCCTTTGTGTCACAATGAGCCGAAAGCTCAGCTAATCAATAGCCCATCAGCTAGCAAGTGGAGGCCTGGTGTTTGTGAAAAGTGAAATACGCCCCTATATATCACACACATACGTCTCTTTCAGACACACAAACACACACACACACACACACACACACCTTGACTTTTTTCCTCTGTAATTGCACTGAGGTGACTGAGTGCCAGTTCACGTACAGCGATCCTCCTGTGAGAATAACTACACCCATCGGACTTTTGTATGTAAAGATTCCTCTCTCTGGATCAAAGGGGTGGGGAGAAAAGACAAAAACATTACGACAGGTTCAAATGTCAGAATCAAAGCCTGAACCATCCACCATAACCCATCTGTCTCTATTGTGTCACCAAATATGAGAAGGGGGGCACAACCAAGCTCTACTTTGGATTTGCACCCAGTGTGCAGTAATGACACATTATTATATTTCAACTGAAATACAAACTGTGGCACAGTGGTTCGGTGGGTAGCACTGTCGCCTCACAGCAAGAATTCCCAAGGTTTGATTCCCAGGTAAAGCAGGTAAAGCGGGTCCTTTCTTTGTGGAGTTTGCATGGTCTCCTCGTGTCTGTGTGGGTTTCCTCCGGGTGCTCCGGTTTCCTCCCACAGTCCAAAGACATGACCACAGCTTTTAAAGCATAGAATTAATTTTATACACTTGATAGACCAACAGGTAGATAGACAAACAGACAGATAGATAGACAGACAGAAAGATAGACAGCCAGACTGATAGATAGATAGATAGATAGATAGATAGATAGATAGATAGATAGATAGATAGATAGATAGATAGATAGATAGAGATGGACAGACAGACAGATATATATACAGTATATATACTGTATATATATATATATACAGTGTATCACAAAAGTGAGTACACCCCTCACATTTCTGCAAATATTTCATTATATCTTTTCATGGGACAACACTATAGACATGAAACTTGGATATAACTTAGAGTAGTCAGTGTACAGCTTGTATAGCAGTGTAGATTTACAGGCTTCTGAAAATAACTCAACACACAGCCATTAATGTCTAAATAGCTGGCAACATAAGTGAGTACACCCCACAGTGAACATGTCCAAATTGTGCCCAAATGTGTCGTTGTCCCTCCCTGGTGTCATGTGTCAAGGTCCCAGGTGTAAATGGGGAGCAGGGCTGTTAAATTTGGTGTTTTGGGTACAATTCTCTCATACTGGCCACTGGATATTCAACATTGCACCTCATGGCAAAGACCTCTCTGAGGATGTGAGAAATAGAATTGTTGCTCTCCACAAAGATGGCCTGGGCTATAAGAAGATTGCTAACACCCTGAAACTGAGCTACAGCATTGTGGCCAAGGTCATACAGCGGTTTTCCAGGACAGGTTCCACTCGGAACAGGCTTCGCCAGGGTCGACCAAAGAAGTTGAGTCCACGTGTTCGGTGTCATATCCAGAGGTTGGCTTTAAAAAATAGACACATGAGTGCTGCCAGCATTGCTGCAGAGGTTGAAGACGTGGGAGGTCAGCCTGTCAGTGCTCAGACCATACGCCGCACACTGCATCAACTCGGTCTGCATGGTCGTCATCCCAGAAGGAAGCTGACGCACAAGAAAGCCCGCAAACAGTTTGCTGAAGACAAGCAGTCCAAGAACATGGATTACTGGAATGCTCTGTGGTCTGACGAGACCAAGATAAACTTGTTTGGCTCAGATGGTGTCCAGCATGTGTGGCGGCGCCCTGGTGAGAAGTACCAAGACAACTGTATCTTGCCTACAGTCAAGCATGGTGGTGGTAGCATCATGGTCTTGGGCTGCATGAGTGTTGCTGGCACTGGGGAGCTGCAGTTCACTGAGGGAAACATGAATTCCAACATGTACTGTGACATTCTGAAACAGAGCATGATCCCCTCCCTTCGAAAACTGGGCCTCATGGCAGTTTTCCAACAGGATAACGACCCCAAACACAACCTCCAAGATGACAACTGCCTTGCTGAGGAAGCTGAAGGTAAAGGTGATAGACTAAACCCAATTGAGCACCTGTGGCGCATCCTCAAGTGGAAGGTGGAGGAGTTCAAGGTGTCTAACATCCACCAGCTCCGTGATGTCATCATGGAGGAGTGGAAGAGGATTCCAGTAGCAACCTGTGCAGCTCTGGTGAATTCCATGCCCAGGAGGGTTAAGGCAGTGCTGGATAATAATGGTGGTCACACAAAATATTGACACTTTGGGCACAATTTGGACATGTTCACTGTGGGGTGTACTCACTTATGTTGCCAGCCATTTAGACATTAATGGCTGTGTGTTGAGTTATTTTCAGAAGACAGTAAATCTACACTGCTATACAAGTTGTACACTGACTACTCTAAGTTATATCCAAGTTTCATGTCTATAGTGTTGTCCCATGAAAAGATATAATGAAATATTTGCAGAAATGTGAGGGGTGTACTCACTTTTGTGATACACTGTATATATATATATATATATATATATATATATATATATATATATATATATATATATATAGAGAGAGAGAGAGAGAGAGAGAGAGAGAGAGAGAGAGAGAGAGAGAGATAGATAGACAGACAGACACAGGCAGACAGACAAACACAAAGATATATAGATAAATCAATAGATAGACAAACACAGACAGATAAATAAATAGATAGACAGACACAGGCAGACAGATAAATAGATAGACAGACAGACAGACACAGGCAGATAGATAGATAGGCAGACAGACAGGTAGACAGACAGACAGACAAACCCAGAAAGATATATAGATAAATCAATAGATAGACAAACACAGAAAGACAGATAGATAGATAGACAGATAGAATTCCAGGCTCATCACGCCACTTTTGGTACAACAGTAAACGAGAAAGTAAGGTGTGACCATGATGTAGGTGTAGAACGAGTGCGGAAACCAAATCTGAACCCTTGTCCGCCTCCGTTTTCTTGTCGATTTCCCCGCCTCATTGTAAGCACAGATCCTGTGTATGCACAGGTAATTTGAACCACAGTACATAAATCCACAGCAATAAAAACATGCCAGCGAAGCTGTAGAACGGGTTTAGAAAGGAAAGGTCAGCAAAAAAAATAAGGACTAACAATCATTAACCCAACTGTTTCTTCACATCTCGAGTGGTGAAGTCTCCTCAGAATGATGGTCTGCTCATAAACGGCTCCTCTAGTGCATCCCGGATCATCTCAGGATCAGGGTTTTTTTCACTGGTTTATGCTTTAAGATTCTTAATCAGTCCCTGAGCTGGATCCACCAGATTTTTTCAAATTACCGAAAGTTCAGCATGCCTCCGGTTGGTGCGAATTAGCATGAAGAGGAGGATTTATTAGCTATTTATTTATGTATAACGTTCCACCTAGAAAACAGTGATAAAGCGACGTGTTCTGAATGCTCGGAGGCTGAGCCTGGGCGCTGAATCAGTCGGGAGAGGGTCGGTGTATTTGTCCTTGAGAATGCTAATGGTCACGCTCGCTGCAAATCAGAAGGAAACCTCGTCTGAGTCCTCGTCAAGATTTAACCATAATAAGCTATAATTGTGACTTAATATACTCGTCTAATTGTGCCCGAGATCATTTGCATTGGTGATGTGAGGTGGCCGCTCTTCTAAAAGCAGCGCTGTGTACAACGTTCGGATGCAGATTAAGAAACTGAAGGAAGTGGTTAATTAGAGGACTTGTTTTCTTCTAAAGTCACATCCGCCGGTTCTAATGTCCTTTATTATGGTTTAATTACAAGACTAAGAAGGTTGCATCTTGTACTGAAACAGTATGCAAAGGTACAAATGATTAAAATCAGGGTTCAGGGCGCTCGGGTGGCTGCAGGCTAATGGAGTAACCGGGATCGCTGAGATCCCAGACAGGCTATCGATCTGGTCGGCACCCAAGCAGACACAATTGGCTGTGCCTGAGGGGGGATGGTCCAGTGGGTCTCATTTCCACTGTGCGAATGTAAATTCATGCATCGTGTTTTTTCTACTGGTCTACTGGACTCGCATTTTACATCATCCTACACTCCAGAGAAGAGGGCGTGTCTAAATTCTTAGATCCATAAAAATGCTCATACTGAGGTTCCTTAATTCTGAGTGATAATCTGACTGAGTAACGAGGGAGCGTCCGGCACTTCCTCAGTGCTGAAGACAATCCCAGCATTCAGTGCTCTCACAAAAAATGACAAATATGGCGGAGGAATGTGGAGCAACCAACTGAGTTCTTATCAAATGTAAATAAATCCTCACTGATTTTTAATCTGTATAAAGGTAGAATTATACAAGTGTCATTTATTTGTAAATTCGGGCTCGTCAGGGACAGTTTAGCCATTTTCGGTACTCAGAGGGAGACGTTAGCTGGCGTGCTAGTGGATCGTACTGCCTCAGCCCGTCGATTTGAATGGCCTGAGGCTAACTGTGTTAGCTTAGTAAGCAAAATCTGCAGTAACAGAATTGCCGTAATCGCTGTATAAGTAGTGCATCTAAATAATCTGTTTTATGAGTTCGAGGTCTTATTAGAATCCTCTCTACTGAGGCAGCTGATCAGGTAGGTAGTAGGCAGCAAGGCAGCTCACTAGTTTTTTTAGACAGACCCAGTATGTGATACCACCTATTTTCTTTCTCCTTCCAGTTTGTAGATCAGGTAAAACATACAGTATGTGCACTACATAAAATATGTGCTTTAATTCAACTGTAGAATAACATAAATGATGCAGGGGCGCTGATGTTTGGGCAAGGTGCCTGCTGTGCCACTTGTTTTATGCAGCTGCTGGTGTTAAATCACAGAACAGGGTAAGGAAAGACCCTAAGGATATCTAGACAGCTTAAAGTGCATAATAAGCATGCATACAGTGTACACACAAGCTTAATACACCCACACAAACCCTTATAGAACATCAACTTCTCCCACCAGTGGTATGAAGTGAGGAATAATGCAGAGCTCCATGATGCTTTTTATTCAAGATGCCAATTTGGCACAAAACACATCTATGTATATAAATGAACTGAATATACGCTGTACTGTTGAGGCAAAACACTAGGACCTCCTGCCTAAAATACTGTCAAAACATGGACTCCACAAGACATCTGAAGAACTCCTGTGGTTTCTGCTACCAGAACATTACCAGCAGGTCTTTCAGCTTCTGTCACCCATCCTGGTGCCAACTCTTCCGTGAATATATGATCCACATGTGCCCAGCATTCCACACTAACTGGGAAAAAAACATCCAGCTAATATTTACACAATATGGACAAAAGTATTGGGACACCCGTCCTAACTTTTTGAGTTCAGATATTTATGGTGAGTTGTTTACATTGGAATAAAGAAATTTGAAGGAAGTGACATGATCTCTTTCACAAATGTGTTTAATTTCTTCCAGCAGAGCCAAACGCTAAGAATGTATTTTCCCCGATTACATTTTTAACTTAAATTGTTATGCTGATGTTATAATTTGTAAGTAAAAAAATCCTGTATTAAATATCAGCAAAATGCAAAACAGAATCACGTTCACGTGCGCTGTCATACCTTTAGTCCCCACTCTATAAGATTAAGATTAGATTAATGACTGTGAGATCGACGACCTTGCAGTGGCAGGACGAGACAATGACGCTGTATGATATTCGGAAATTTTTAGACACCGGCGCGTATAATAAATGACCCAAATCTGCTTCTGTGCACTGCTTCAGATCATCTAAAGCTTCATCAGTTTTTATTCAGAACAGAAAAGTGAAGAAGATGTCAGTTTTAAGGACTTGCCATAAATGCTATAAGTTTGAAAATATATAATGGATATATTTTTTTATGCATTTTCTCCCTTTTTCTCCAGATTTTTAGCGCGTCCAATTTTTACCAAATTGCTTTATGCCTCCTCGCTCCTGGTGCTGACCCCCGCCCGATTGAGGAGAGCGATACACGTGTGCAGTAGCCGACTGCATCTTTTCACCTGCACGAGGCGAGTTCATATGCAGACTAGCCCTGTGCACAGAGAGCCACACCCTGATCAGCATTATTCCTCCACTCTGTGCAGACGCCATCAACCAGCCAGCAGAGGTCGTAATTTCACCAGTTATGAGGAACCTGGTGCGGCTCCCTCCTGGATGAACAACAGTCAAACGTTGTTCATGTAGCCGCCCAGCCCAGCCGGATGGCAGAGCTGAGATTTGATACGATGTATTCAAAATCCCAGCTCTGGTGTGCTAGTGTATTTTACCAGGCGTATTTATTTTCAAGGCCATTGAAGGTAACAGTGCCTTGGCTGAATGGAGCTATTTTGCATCTACAAGAAGTGGCTGATGATTAAAGAATGATTGCGAGGAATGGTAACTACTAGCCATGAATATTTTATGGTCGACACGCTGGACTTGATGGTACCTGCTTCCCAGCAACAACATTTAGTCTTAGCGCTCTCGTAAACTACCTTGTGGCCTCTTAATTCTGGTCAAAGCTAGCACATAGACTCTCATATCTCTCATAATCTACAGTTTTCATTTCAACATATTAAACATTGCAAGAAATGATCTGCACACTGAAGCGACTAATGGAGTTTGAAATGCAGACCTGGAATTCACCACTGATCCAGGCTATATAACCAAATGAAGTGAGAAAAACACAACATTTAATAGGCTGCTTGGTTAAACAGCCAACTGGTAGGATTACAGACAGTCCTACTGTGTCAAACGGATATAAAAACCTAAACAAAAAGCAGTTAGTTGAATATGAATTATTTTGTTATCTCTAAGTTAACAAGGTGTTTGAAGCTATTTGACACGCCCGCTGAAAGCTTTTTCTTGTATTAGCTGATTAAAATACCCACCTTGAGTTTTGTAGATGCTGAAGAACTGGTTTGATTGTTAGATTTCAACAAAATCTGGTGTTAAAGCTGTTGTGGAATCAGAAAAAACTTTACATTTTTATTACAAAAGGCTTTAAACCTGATTTAGACCTGCATAATGAAACATCTCTGATACAAATTGCCACATGGACAATAAAATAACAAAGTAAAGAAGAAAAAAGTTGAGCTTGTGCGTCAATCCCTGCAGTAAATGGCAATTTCTGGAAATACTCAGTATTCGAGGGTAAAACTCTGTTATTTAGCCAGAACTGATTGTGGTAAGAAACGTTTTGTGCTTTGAGGAGCAATTTCTAGCCTGATTCTGTAAGAAATCAGTGGATTTGGAAACAACACAAAGGCTCCTGTACGTGTTCTGTTGGTGGCTGGTGTGTTTTCGGTGCCGCCGCTCAGACTGATGACTCGAAGCTCCATTTGGAGCTTTGTGAACTGCAGACAATTTCAAACGAGGCTAAAAAAACCCTTCATGTCGCTTTTGCCCTAAATTAAGGCACCTCCTGCGGAGCCGAGGAGCGGGGCTGCAATTCAACACATGCTTTGCAGCGTCACTGTGCTTGTTTGCAAATGTTTGCTCGACTTCTTGAAAAACTCGACGTCGTCTGAGGTCATTAGGATGCCGCCGCGCTTTCTCCTCTCCTCCGTGTCCTCTGTGTGCCGCAGTATCGCTAATGAGCTTTCAGACTCAGCGGAAAAGAATCTGGTTTGATGCGTTGTCTCTTTTCTTTTACAATTGTTTGCCCTCCCAACAGCCTTTAAATAAAATTACGCTCATTTGAATGAAACCTGCTGTGAACTGTGACTCTGCATGACAGACTATCAGTGTGAAAAATAAATAAATATATAAATAAATAAATAAAAATTTGAAGTTTCCAGTTACAATACTTATTATACTTACATACTATTAAATTCCAAACTTGATAGATGAGCACAAATGCATCTCAGAGCTAGAAATGTTAAAAATTACCTGATTAATTTGATTGAAATAGATGGATAGATAGATAGATGGATGGATGGATGGATGGATGGATGGATGGATGGATGGATGGATGGATGGATGGATGGATGGATGGATGGATGGATGGATAGATAGATAGATAGATAGATAGATAGATAGATAGATAGATAGATAGATAGATAGATACTCTATTTATCCCGAGGGAAATTATAGCCTGAATAAATGTGTTGGATTCATGATAGAAAAAGTGAGAAAAAGTGACACAAAATAAAGAATAAAAGAATAAACACAATAGAAACGCTATAGAAGTACAACACTGACGGAGCTACTACTGGAGAGGCTGCCATTCACAACGGCGTCTAGACTAGACTATGACGGCGCCTTTTAACTTTTAGTTTAGTTTAGTCACGTCAAGTCAGATTTATTTGTATAGCGCTTTTTACAATAGACATCGTCTCAAAGCAACTTTACAGAATCCAGGACCGACAGACCAAAAACCCTTGTTGAGCAAGCCGAGGGCGCAAGTGGCAAGGAAAAACTCCCTTAAAAATACAGGAAGACTCAGCAGGGACCCCATCCTCCTTGGGTGGCCTGGAGGATAATTTGAATAAATAGGATTTACACAAATCTTGCAAACACAAAATTAAACTAAACTAAAAGTTATAACTAGCAAAAAATAATAATGCAAACAACTTCGGTTCGAAACTCGGTGTTGCCACCGTTCGGCTGGGCGCCATCTAGCGGGCATAATTGGCAGTGCCTGCAGCAGATACTAATTG
The DNA here is from genome assembly GCF_030014385.1 of Trichomycterus rosablanca. Taxonomy (NCBI): domain Eukaryota; kingdom Metazoa; phylum Chordata; class Actinopteri; order Siluriformes; family Trichomycteridae; genus Trichomycterus; species Trichomycterus rosablanca. The sequence goes on from NC_086011.1 coordinate 3,113,784, forward strand.
GCCACCGTATCTGCAGGGTGGGGGCCGGACTATGTGTGGGTGGGTGGGTCTTCATATACTGTGTAAGGAAAATAATTATAACATAACTAAAAAGGAAGCGCGAGCAGGTAACCAAGTCATGAAGTCAGAATCAGATGAAATCATGAATGATACAACATTAAAATAATAATCTGCGATTTTATTCATTCAATTTTAAACATTAAAACTTAAAACGTTCAGTTTTCATTTAGCGGGTAATTGGGTACGCAGTAAAATCCCAGTACTGACCAGTAAAGTTGTGAACTGCAGGTTTCTAAGACAAAAGTCTCTTTATTCTGAAGTGAATCTGAAGTCTTTGTGTTGTTTGTTTGGTGTCTAGATGCATTAATCTTCTCTTCATAAAACGTTTACGGCGGTTTACGTAGACGTTGGGGAAACCTGGCTGAAGAGATGACTGGAGCGTCTCCATTTCTCACCAACGCGGGACGTTTCAAAAACGTGTGGACAGGCGAAATGGGAAAACCAGAAAGATTGAGAGAGACGCTTCCGAGACCGAGAATGACACGCGAGATGACAGGTGAATATTGGGGAACAAAACGTTCTATTTTTCAATGTCAATACGTCTTCATATGGCTCCGGGTTTGGCCCACGATGCCTCTTGTATCCTCCCCCCGCCGCTTCCTCTGCGGTACGTCTCTGGAAACAATATTTCAACCCGGGACCATTCGTAAAGTGTCAGCGAAGCCTGTCGTCGCGGCCGCACAACAAATTAAACATTGTCAGGTAAAGCTACGAGCAGTATTTTTAAGAAATAGAAACTTTTGGCACTCGCCTGACAACATATTTTTCATTAGACGAATGAGTAATGGAAGAAATGACATTTTGATTTGTTGTTTTTTTAGCTGACTTTTTCCCCTCGAGAGTTTTCGGTCTCCGGTGTATTCTGAGCAGCTTTCATTAACACATTGGCGCAGGACCAAAAGTATGTAGACTTTAATGAGTGGTGGATTCAGCAATGCAGTCTCCACTGGCAGTAGAATGAAGAGCTCAGTGTGTTTCACCACTGACCTAACAAATCAGTTCTTTGAGTTTCTGCCCTGAAAAAGAAAGGCTATAAGTGCTGGTGCTTTAAAATGGAAACATCTATGCGTAAGCACAGCTCGACACCAAAGTCAGATAAGCTCAAAGAATAAAAAATCAGTGTGTTAAAATCTATACCTTGTAACTCGACGTCCCCTAAACTCGAAATCTTTGAACTTCGACCACTTTCATGGGTAAATTTGTGCCCTTAAACTCAACAATCGTACGATGTAAACAAAGGGGTAAGTGTTAGGGTGCATTCACATGGGAAGCGTCAAAACCGCTTTTGTACTGCTGTGCTGTTGTTTTTCTGGCGAGGTTTTATTGTATTTTTTTAATCAATTTTTAACTGTTTATTAATTGTATTTCAGTGTTTATATTATATTTGGGTTATAGTCAGTGTACACGTGTCAAAAAGCCCCATTATTTTACATTAGCCTAAAATATATGCAGTTCCACGGGACCATGGAACACATTAACAGGTTTCCCAAACATCCTTATAGGAAAAAATAGCTTGAAACTCAACGTCTTTTAAACTCGACGCCACTCCCAGAACCAACTGATGTCAAGTTTCAAGGTACCAATGTACAGCAAAAAATCTGAATCAGAAACTAAATTTCCGAAAAAGTTTTGACATTTTGTAAAATGTAGAAATAAAATCAAGAACCAAGAGCAAGGAACATGGGCTGGTCTGCAATCCAAACCTGAATAGCTGAGGATGTCAGTTCAAACACAGCGATTTGAAGCCACTTGGCTTCCATTATAGACTGCAATGAAAATTTAATGCCTCTCTATGAATGGAATATAATCATATTACTAAAAATACCTAAAAAACTGAAGACATAATGTATTTCTGCACAATGTGCATTCAAGGTGAATCTACAGCCGGGGCCGAAAGTCTGAGACCACCAGTGAAAATTATTTATTTGGCTATTTTCTGTCTGTCTGTCTGTCTGTCTGTCTGTCTGTCTGTCTGTCTGTCTGTCTGTCTGTCTGTCTGTCTGTCTGTCTGTCTATCTATCTATCTATCTATCTATCTATCCATCCATCCATCCATCCATCCATCCATCCACCTACCCACCCACCCACCCACCCATCCATCCACCCACCCATCCACCCATCCACCCACCCACCCATCCATCCATCCATCCATCCATCCATCCATCCACCTACCCACCCAACCACCCATCCACCCACCCATCCACTCATCCACCCACCTACCCATCCACCCTTCCACCCACCCACCTACCCATCCACCCACCCACCCACCTACCCATCCACCCACCTACCCATCCACCCACCCACCTATCCATCCATCCACCCACCCATCCATCCATCCAAGACCTATCTATCTATCAGGGCAAGCAGTAGCCTAGTGATTAGGGTACTGGATTAGTAATCTGTAGGTCACTGGTTCAAGTCCCACCACTGCCAGGTTGCTGCTGTTGGGCCCTTGAGCAAGGCCCTTAACCCTCAATTGCTCAGATTGTATACTGTAATAGTATTGTAAGTCGCTTTGGATAAAGGCGTCTGCTAAATGCTGAAAATGTAAATGTAAATATCTATCATCTATCTATCCATCCATCCATCCATCCATCCATCCATCCATCCATCCATCCATCCATCCATCCAACCTTGGCATTTGTATGTGTACGATCTTCTTTATGTTTCCTCCTGCTATGTTGCTTGTAGAGTTATATGTCAATTGTAGAAATGTTAAATGTTTATTATGTATTTAAGGTGTGCTGTTGTGGCACCATGATGCGGTTGCTTTTGAACGCTCACTACATTCGATATACATCACGTCATGTCACGTCAATATGCTGTCATTGCTTTGTGATGGTCGGCTGCACAGATCGGTCATCATTCTTCAGTGCTTGTGTCTCATGTCGCTTGTAGCAGACACCCCTGATAATACAATGCATGTCATGATGTTCACGTCAATCCAGCTTATTCTTGGTCTTCCTTCAGCCCAATCGTAACACTGCCTTCAATGTTGTCATGTGGGCACCTCATCACACGCTTAGAATATCGTAATTTGAGGAACTTAATGTGGTTCAGTGGCTCCTTTTCTGTTCTGGCCATCTTGTACGCTTGCTCAGTGGTGATCATCTTCCTCCATAAGACAATTTCAGTAGTCTTCTGATGCACATGTTTTCATCCATGTGTGGCTACTTCATTAATTGAGGGGCAGCACGGTGGCTAAGTGGGTAGCACTGTCACCTCACAGCCAGAAGGTCCTGGGTTCAATCCCCAGGTGGAGCGGTCCGGGTCCTTTCTGTGTGGAGTTTGCATGTTCCTGTTCTGCGTGGGTTTACTCCGGGTGCTCCGGTTTCCTAAAGACGTGCAAGTGAGGTAAATTGGAGATACTAAATTGTCCATGAGTGTGTTCAATATAACCTTGTGAACTGATTAATCTTGTGTAATGAGTAACTACCGTTGTAATGTAATGTAACCAAAGTGTAAAACTTGCTGTTAAAATCCTAATAAACAAACAATACTTCATTAATCATAGCCTGGTGATGTTGAGAAAAGCCAAGCATTCAGCAATATCACAAGATGCTCTTTGGAATATTGTGAAATCATGCTGGGAGAACATGGATCAATGAATGAGATTCTTCTCCAAACCTGCACCAAGTCACAATTCCTACAACATGCAGTGTGAGAGACGTAGCGATTTATTTAATCTGACAGAATTTATTAGCAAGTCTAGGTGAGTGTGTTGTAACAGCTCAGGAAAAGAGGAACAGATGTGCTGGTGGGGCATTAAAAAGGCAGAATAGTCGCCTGCCGAAAACACAGCTGGCTCGCCTTTGTCGGTCCTGAAATGGAGAGGATGAGAACGTAGCAGCTCGTGGCTGCGATTGAAAGGCGCGTTAAAGTGCGATTTGATTTACGCTCCAACAGAAGAGACGAAAGGATTGTCATAAGTAAAGGCGGGGTGGATGAGAGGAAGCTCTTGATGAATCATTGATGTCTGAATGAATGTGTACTCTTCACTCTCCAGTTGCGACCTGTAGAATTTTGTAATGTCTAATTGTTGTTTTATTTTCGGCTCTCGGCGCTCTGGGGTAATCGCTGTTGATTGGGGTGAAAGTGCAGGTACTAGGAATACAGAAAAAGCGTCTGCACTATGAAAGTCTTCTCTGAAGCTGCTCTCGGTGCTGCTCTGTTTACATACGGTGGGAGTTCTGGAACGGTTTATTCTGAGAAACCAGGCGCACCAGACGATCTGTTAGAAGGGGAAGTTACGTTAGAACGTTTTGTTCTTTTTACATTAAGCTGTTTTACTTAATGCATGGTGGGGAACAAGGAACAAGACATTATGGAAAATATTTCACATTGTATAGATGCAGACGTTCAAGTTACATCTCATCTTTATTCTATAGTGTCTTGGGTTTCTTGCAAACAAATGATAACTGGATTGAAATGTTAGTCTGATCATCTGTGCTGGCTAATGTGTAGGAGTTTTCAACTAGACACTTTCCTATTTAGTTTAAGATGAATAACTGTGAGCTATTTTTTAAGCTCTTAAACCTATGCCAAGCTATTGACAAGTAATGCTAGCTTTATTTATTTTTCTATTTTATTAATGCATTTCCTCCCAGCTGGTGGATCCCTGATTGCAGTCGAGGTGGGTATATTGCTGCTCACGCCTCCTCCGACCCGTGCACAGCCCTTAGCAGAACCATTTTTCACCACAGGCACCTCTCTATCTACCAATCAGGGTCCTTACACAGCGCTTGAAAACCCCACCCACATAGTCCGGTTCTATCCCCATAACCCCACCCTAGCAGAGATGTGTCTGCTGCAGGCACTGCCAAATATGCCCGCTAGATGGTGCCCAGCCGACCGGTAGCAATGCCGAGTTACGAACCAAGGAGCTCAGAATCTCTGCGCTGGTGTGCTAGCGGAATATTCTGCTGCGCCACCTGGGTGCCAAGTAATGCTAGCTTAAGACCACACCCATAGACTAGTGTCTGAATAGATTATGTTTCTTTTACCCAAGGTGTTCAAGTTACATGTTGTCTTAATTCTGTATTGTCTTGCAGTTGTAGCGTAGCGGTTAAGGTACTGGACTAGTAATCAAAAGGTTGCTGGTTTAAGCCCCACCACTGCCAGGTTGCCACTGTTGGGCCCTTGAGCAAGGCCCTAACTTTATTCCACTTTCTTTATTCATCTTGCTTTATTTACCTAAATATCTTTTTTAATATCACACCCTGTGCACAGTATTAAAGTCTGAGACTCAACAAGTAATAAGGGAGGCACGGTGGCTCGGTGGGTAGCACTGTCACCTCACAGCAAGAAGATCCTGGGTTCACCCAGATGGAGCCGGTCCTTTGTGGAATTCGCATGTTCTCCCCATGTCTGTGGGGGTTTCCTCCGGGAGCTCCAGTGTTCTTCCACGGTCTCATTCCTATTGCCATTCTTGACTTTACTTCACCAGCACACTTTGCAGTATACACATGACAATAAACCTTAAAGATGAATATAATGCCGTTCTCCTGGCTGCCACTATCTGGCAGTAACTAAAGGAATTATAATGCATGTCTGTATCAGAGCCTCGAGTCAGCGTAACTGGCACGTTTGCTCCTTCTGTGACTTTCCTACCACGCAATTATTTCACAACTGAATATAAATGGCTTCGGCTGAAAGATGATGAATGTCTCTTTTATAACTGATATTTGTTTTGAAATTGCCAGGAGGTACTGATGGTAGGGATGGAAAACAAGACCAAGCATTTAAAATTGAGGGAGGTGCACACAGAATTTAAATAAAAGGCGTGTTTGTGAAAACTCAAGATAATAAGCATTTCCTACATACATATTTTCACAGAAAGGAAAGCACTTTGGAACAGAATGAGCCTTGGCTTGTCGCTGGAGTGATATTCCCAATCTTTTGTACCTTTATTTTGTATGGTTATATAATTTATTTTGTGCCGTGAGGTCATTAAGGTACATAACACACCTTAATTACTTCTATAATCAAAAGTATGTGGACATCTAAGTGAGCTTGAGCTTCTTGGACATCCCATTCCAAAACCATGGGGTTTATTATAAGCCTCCAATATCCTACACTAACTGTATGAGGTGTCATACTAATATTAAATGTTAAAAATCATCCCAGTGGTTTTAAACGGTTCTTTATGGGCCGTGCTTTGTGCTCATGGGTACATGCTGGAACATGTAAAGGATCTTTTCCAAACTGCTGCCATGATGCTAAAAGTATCAAATGTATTGTATACAGTTGATTTCTGTGGATGGTGCACACCGAATTTAAATAAAAGGCGTGTTTGTGAAAACTCAGGATAATAAGCATTTCCTACATACATATTTTCACAGAAATGGAAGCACTTTGGAGCGGAATGAGCCGTGACTTGTCGCTGGAGTGATATTCTCATTTTTTTGTACCTTAATTTTATATAGTTATGTTGTTTATTTTGTGCTGTGAAGTTTTAAGACACACAATACACTGTTGTGGACATCTGAGTGAGCTTAAGCTTTTTGGACATCCCATTCTAAAATCACTGGCTTTATTATAAAACTGCCCACCTATTTGTGACTAGTTAAGCCACCAGTAAAGTCATTCAAATACAAAATAAACTGTTGATTGAAGGTATGTGGACATCTGAGTGAGCTTGCGCTCCCATTCCATTATTAATTGGCCATTCTATTTGTGGCTAGTTACACCTCCAATATTCTGCCCAGGCTGTATGAGGTGTGATACTAATATTAAATGTTAAAAATCATCCCAGCGGTTTAAACGGTTCTTTATAGACCATGCTTTTTGCTCAGGATCTTTCCCAAACTTCTGCTGCAATGTAAAACGTATGTAATCTATTTTATACTATTGGTTCCATACACTTATGAACATTTGATGTGTCCGAAGGATTGTTCACATACTTTTGGCCATATAATGCACATTACTTTACACAGTATAATAGAAGAAAATGTATTTCACATCACTCGTCAGTTTCCAAGAAGCAGACTAAACAAAGAGAGGAGACACAAGGTGTCTGAGACTAAAACTGTACCTTCCCCCCACCCCACCCCACCCCCACCCCACCCCACCCCGTCTGGCTCTGACAGTCTACTGTAGTGTGAATGACGTTCAAAAGCTTTTAACTACAGGACGCCGTGATAAAATGTACTTTCTCTGGGGTGCATCAGCGCTTTCTAACAGATGTGGGTAGTTACACGCTTCATTTAGATTTACAGGTGATGGACAAAATGATGGAAACCCATGACAGTATATTAACGTTACAGCATGTTCACATCAGAACGGGATTTAAACCTTCATCAAACGCTCTCATACAAGTCATGAAGAGTTTGTGAGATAAAGGAGGGGCTGAAAATACTTAAAGCTTAAATGATGACAGTACAGGCCATTAAAAGAGCTTGTTTTAACTGTGTGCTTATTAAGCCGCTTTTGAATAATGTATGTATATGTAGGAATAAATTACCAGGGAATATAGAAACATCTGCGCCATAGGGTGCACCCTGATCTATTGAATGTCCTTACACACTGTATTTTTGCCACCTTTATGACCATATAAAGCAATCACTAGACTTAATGATTTCCATTAAATGCTATATTGTGTTTCATTACAATAGCTGAGCATTAAAACCATAAAAATGCTTTTACAACCACTGTAGAAATGTTAAACCTACTGTTCCTTGAGGTTTACTTTACACTTACTTACTCACTTTACCTGCCATTCCAATTAGGGTCGCGGTGGGGTGCTGGAGCCTATCCCAGCTTTTCAATGGGTGCAAGGCACACAGTAACACCCTGGACGGGGCGCCAGTCACAAGGCATAGGGCAATTCAGTGTTTCCATTAAACCTGACTGCATGTTTTGGACTGTGGGAGGAAACCAGAGCGCCCGGAGGAAACCCACGCAGACACGGGGAGAACATGCAAACTCCACACAGAAAGGACCCGGACCGCCCCACCTGGGGATCGAACCCAGGACCTTCTTGCTGTGAGGCAACAGTTTGGTTTTTAACCAAACACTTCTTCACCTTCTTTAGTTTAAGATGATTAATCTGCGAGCTATATTTGCTGTTTAGCTTTTTAAACCTATACTAAGCTACCAAGTGTTGACTTTAATGCAAGCTTTAGACCACACACGAAGACTTGTGTCTGAAAAGAGCAAGTATATTTTACCAAAGGTGAGGAAATGGCCCTCAAACCTGCAAAACCAAATAAATGAATAAATAAATAAATGAATTAAAAACTACTGCTAACTTGCTACCTCAGTAGTTTTAAACTAAAAACTTCCCTACTCTATGCTACTTAGCATCAACCACATAGCTAGCATTAGATTCTTTTGTGAAAAATAACCTGCAAACTATTAAACCCTCTGTTTCTTTAAGCTAATCAGCTCTGGGTGTCGGCAGTGTCGAGGTGCTGCTAACCACGCACCGATTGTTTAGATAAACAGAATAAAAATAGAAAATTAAGTACAACGAGAGGAAACCAAAGACGGAGATGCTGAGAGATAAAAAAGAACAGATACTCCCAGAGCGCCCGGTCCTCCTGTGGTTACCATGGAAACCGTCTTCTCGGACCGGGGAGAGCTGAATTTCATATAAATACATCAGAAATGCTAGCGGGCTAAAAACGCCAAATTACAGGGTGCACTGTAATACACTGCTTATTGTCTCTGCTGATAAACGCATTGTTCCGAGGGTCCCGTCCTCGGCCGTGTCGTGTAATGCTGAGATCTTTTTTTTTTTATTGTTCAGTATCAGTGAGATTCTGGCTGAGGAAATATTGTTGTCAGATTCACGACATCCATCATAAATCCAGATTTATATATATATATTTTATTCTTACCTAATGTTTACAAAGTGCGTCTTTGTAGCTACTTTATTAAATAGATTATTATTATTATTATTGTTATTATTATTATTGTTATTATTATTATTGTTATTATTATTATTATTATTATTATTATAATTATTATTGTTATTATTGTTGTTGTTATTATTATTATTGCTATTATTGTTATTATTATTATTGTTATTATTATTATTAATGTTATTATGGTTATTAGTATTATTATTATTATTGTTATTATTATTATTATTATTATTGTTATTATTATTATTATTATTATTATTATTATTGTTATTATTGTTATTGTTATTATTGTTATTATTATTATTATTATTAATGTCATTATGGTTATTATTATTATTATTGTTGTTGTTATTGTTATTATTATTATTTTATTATTATTGTTGTTATTGTTATTGTTATTATTGTATTATTATTATTGTTATTATTACTGTTATTATTATTATTGTTATTATTATTACTGTTATTATTATCATTGTTATTATTATTATTGTTGTTATTATTGTTATTGTTGTTATTATTATTGTTATTATTATTATTAATGTTTTTATGGTTATTATTATTATTGTTGTTGTTGTTCTTGTTATTATTGTTATTATTATTATTATTATTATTATTATTATTATTATTTATTCATTCATTGTCTGTTTATTCTGGTCAGAGTCGAGGAGGGTCACACTGGGTCACAGACAGGAAATATTGCCTATCACATAAATTCACACTAACGTATTGGCTAGTTTAGATCAGCCGGTCCACCTAGCAGCATAATTTAGGTGATGAGAGAAACCTGCAACACAAAGGAAGCAACCAACACTTGGCAAGCTCCAAAAAACAGTACGTTTAAGATCAAACCAGGGCTCTAGAGCTGTGCAGCACCAATTCTGCCTGCTCCACCGTCGTGCCGTGAAGTGGATTTCCGATACTCGTATTAAAAAGGCACATTAATAAAAGATAACGATTAAAAATTACAGCTCTGGTTTACACTCGGAGAGCTGTCGTCATATTTTAGCCGGTAGGACGTTCATTAGTTCCACACGGGTCTTTTCCTATTTTCTTAATGGAATGGATTCATTGCTCACACTGTTTCTCATGCAAAATAATGAAGCCGTGTCCAAAGATCAAATTAATTGAGCGCTTGGCTTCAACCTGGTGGAATTAAGCAGAGAGTTTGATTGCTATTCAGACCTCGGGGTTAAAATATGCAGGATTCGAGGGAGGATTATCTTTCAGCCGAGTTTTAAGGTGGTGCTGGCCTTTCGTGGACAGTAGATAAACACCGTAATATTAGGCTGTCATTTGTCAAGGTAAGGACTGAATAAAAATCATCGCTCCAGGGGTCTTAGGCTGGAGTTTTTCAGGAGGAGACTGGGTAATTATATGCAGTCAGATATCAGAAGATCTAGGGTTTAAATAAGTATTCAGACCCCTCATTTATTTTATAAAACAAAAAGTGTTTTTTTTTTGGTCTACAAAACATATTTATAGCTATTTTTATATAGCATTATTCTGCTTACTCAATTTGTTAAAATCACCTGAGTAAAACATTTGTTGATCATCTATTTTCAATAATTTCACAGTGATAAACAAGCTTTTCTGTATAAAGTCTAGCAGTTGTTTGATACATGCTGTCCACTCAACAATGCATCGGAATATCAAAATACAAGCAAATATAAAAAGTAGATTTAAAAGCAAGTTAAGCGTCCAAACATAGAACAGCACAGACCTGTAGATGAACGCAAGACTAAACACACTAAACATACCCCAGTTTATAGCTCAGTTTAGTCCATCATGCAAAAAAGTGCATATAAAACTACAACCAAACTGCCTTGGTCAGACCACTTCTCTAAATTAAGCCAATAAAAATAAATATAAAATTTGATTGAATGGTTAGTGTGAGTCTGGTTGTGTTGCAGGACGTAAAAAGTGCTGCAAGAAGAAAGAAACTGTTACTTTGAGGATTAACTACACATCCAGAAAAAGTGGCAGACAGTGTTTGTGTCCTAATGTGATATACACAGGTGAAGTGAATAACACTGATTATCTCTTCATCACGGCACCTGTTAGTGGGGGGGATATATTAGGCATCAAGTGAACATCATGTTAGAAGCAGGAAAAATGGGCGAGTGTGAGGATTTGAGTGAGTTTGACAAGGGCAACTGGGTCAGTATCTATCAAAAGTGGTCCAAGGAAGGAATGGTGGTAAACCAAGGGTCATTGGCCGTGTGGTCCAACAGACGAGCTACTGACTTCATGCCTCGATGAGTCAGGGCCGTTTTGGCAGCAAAAGGAGGATCGACACAATATTAGGAAGGTGGTCATAATGTTATGCCTCATCAATGTAAGTAGAAGCTTGAATGCTAAGCATTGATTTTAACAAGGCACATTAGCCAGATACTGTGAAATTTGAAGATGGTAGCATTATGTTATGGAGATTTGACATTTGTGGCATTTTACAGATGCTTTAATCCTTACAATCGTGTTTAGGGTGCTGCTCAGGGGTCCAACAGCGGCAACACAATGCTGATCAGGTTTGAACCAGTAGTCTTTTTGATTATTAGTCCAGTAACTTAAACACCTGAGCTATTACTGCCCACATTTTGCAGAAAGGATTGGCAGTCTGGCAAGGATTGATGGGAGAATAAATAATGCACAGTAACACCACGGAGTTTCATAAAGAGAAAACAGTGGCTTAAACAAGTCCTAAACCAAGGAGTTTACTTAGGAATTGTTTTATTACACTTTGTTTACTTTCATGAATTAGAGAAAATGGAATTAAAATCTAAAATCTAATTAAAAACAATTATAAAATCTCTAGGCTCCGACGAACGTTTGTTTAAAAATGTGAATAAAATAACTGTAAGGCACTGTATACCAAACACAGCCGTTTGTACCATCTGAAATAACTGAGCCCTAAATGAGTCACAATGTGAGTCACAATGAGCCATAATTGCTAAATTCGCCGCGCGACTTCCCGGGAGGTTCGCATTTATTTTACCCAGAAGAGCCGAAAATCCGACGGCTTTGCCGCCGAAACAATTACCATCACCCGGCAAAAACCCTAATAATGCAGCTCGCGCACAGTAAAACCACCCGGTGTTAAATTAGCAGCCGTCACGTGATTCGCCTGGATATAAAATTCTGAGTCTATTTAACACCAAAAACAGCTTCATTTTCCATCTTTCTCCGCTAATAGTCTTCATAAAAACGAGCTAAAACGGATTGCAGGAGTGCACTTCCTTCCAATTAACCTGCTTTATTGGTCGCGCCAGGCTCATCTGCATTCAGGTCATGCCTTCGCTTTACGGCTTTGATCTTTTCTCTTCAATCTCTTTTCTCTTCAGTCAGAAAGTTCCTATCTGACTGTAACGGCATCCTGGGAAAAAAACAAGGCGGTGGGAGGGGATGTGGTCGCAGCCCACCCCACAACCCAACGCACAACCCACCTCACATCCCACTGTGTGCCTGAACATGAACGTGTTTACAGAATGCAGGGAATGTCGTGAGAAGGCTCAGGTGATAACGAGACGTTTCGTTCTGACATGCCTTCATGGCCGTCTGGAAATTTTCTCCGAACACGTAATTCCATTAGAAGACCAGAGGAAAGGAATACCGTATTACCTGGCCATTCATCAACTCTTCAGACAGGACGGGGAATTTCAGGACCATGTGTTATGTTGTAGAGTCGCTGGGATTTCAGAATAAAATAGGCCCAAGTTAGTCTAATTATCCTGATAAAATCTTTAACGTTGATTGGTTTTGACATGCAAATTTGCCTTGTCGACAAATATCACAGCTGCTTATCTGTGTTAGTCTTTTTTATATTACAGCACAAACCAAAAATAGAAAAAATAGAAATAAGTGCAAAGCTTTGCAGTATATATACAGTATATATATATATAATATTTTATTTTTCCTATAATATTTTATGCATTTTCTTCCAATTTATCGTAGTCAATCTATCTTCCACTGCTGGAGGATCCCTGATTGCAGTCGAGGTGGGTATATTGCTGCTCACGCCTCCTCCGACTCGCGAGCAGCCCTTAACTGAACCCTTTTTCACCCATGCATTGTGCACAGGCGCCTCTCTATCTGCCAATCGGGGTCCCTACACAGCATTTGAAGACCCCACCCACATAGTCCGCCCATCCCGCCCTGCAGGCACTGCCAATTATGACCGCTAGACCGGTGGCAATGTCGAGTTTCGAACGGCGGAGTTCAGACTTCAGACTATCTTCGGAATATCTCGCTGCGCCACCTAGGTGCCCAATATGTATATTTTTATTTGCAAAAATGCTTAACAGTCAGAGGATTAGATCAGAGGACTAGTGGGTTCTCAACCTGTTGTTTTTTTTCTCTTAGACCCCCCGTGTTAAAAAATAAATATTTGGAACCCCCTTGAGAACTTAAAGACCTATTTATTTTCACAGGCTTTTAGGTTTTCATGGCTTTTTATGTGCTACATTGATTTTTATTTTGCTATATATATTTTTTTTACTTTATTTTATGTCATTGGTTTGTTTTATTAATATTCTGATTTTATCAGACAGTGCCTTGGACGACACTTGAGGTCTTCGAAGGCGCTTTATAAATAAACCTGACTTAACTTGACATGGGTTATGATATTATTCTTCCACTTTGATATACATCAACAACTGAATTGGAATCGTTCGTAGTCGCCGTCCGTTGACCTTTGCACTGTTGTGGTGGGCAAATCAAATATGTGTCCATTCTCAAAGACCCAGCGTAGGGTATCGGCAGGTTGAAACAGATCTATACGTATGATATCATAAGAAATCTCCCGTATACCAGTAGCCTATTGATTTCCTGTCCCATCATGTGTGATTCTTTTTACTCTTCTTAATTAAATGCTGAGGACCCCTGGTTGAGAACCACCGGATAAGATGATTTCGTTCGGATGCCGAGTTACCTAGCACCTTGTTCTTTTATTCCATTGGCCATCTCTAACTGGCTGACGAATGACTTTAGGGTGTGTTGGTGAACCTTTTTAATAGATGAAAATATGGAAAACACAACACCAATCAGACACCAATATTCATTGATTCAGATCAGTCAAGTAAAAATGATGGAGAGGCTAATCAATCCTCTACAACACCAACCTGAGACTAAAAAACATTACAGTTTAAAGTAAATTATAATTTTACCAGAAATGTGAATATAAACGCAGCATTAATCTGAAGTTGTGGATATAGGGCAGTGCTGCAGTGATGTAAAGTACCTGGATCAGGATAAAGGTGGCCTTCATGCATTCCACCGCTTAACACGGTATGTGTATTCAACAAATAACAGCCTTGTTTCTAAAATCCGTCCCCACATTCCACATTCTTTAACCCTCCTCACGCAGATCAACAAGCACACAAAGAGGCTCAGTTTGTACCGCAGCCATATAAGCCAACATACACCTTCATTAACGTGCAGTTAGTTTAAGCCACACCAGCTCTTTCACATTTCACATTCCTCATGCATATATACAGTATATATACTGTATATATATAATTACTTTCTAACAGTTTTCTAAAAAAATCAACCCCATGTTTTACATAGTTCATGTTTGACATAAAATATATGAATTAGACCTAATGACCTAATTGTTGTTTTTTATGCTCTAGTTTTAGGCAGTCAAACATTTACTTGTTTCTACTTAAGTGGAGTGAGGTGTTTCTGTTTTTCTGTTCTTGAGTCCCACTTTGCTTTTACATTTTCGGCATTTAGCAGACACCTTTACCCAAAACGATTTACAGTACTGTGACAGTATAGTGTCTAAGCAATTGAGGGTTATGGGCCTTGCTCAAGGGTCCACCCAGCGACTCTTTGATTACTAGTTCAGTGCTTTAACTGCTAGGCTACACTAGGCTACAACTGAAATACTTTATGTAACCATTTATTACCATTATGTTCTTGTTGTTTTCATGGCTTTTCAGCTACATTATTGTTTCTTGTTAGTTAATTATAATGCACTTTCAGGGTTAATCCCTCTAAGATTGACACCTTTGACACAAAGAGCTGATCACGCGGTGATTTTTTATATAATTTTAAAATACAACCAAGTTGGTCAGTAAGGAAACATTGAAAATCTTTTATTTATACTTTTGTCAGTTAAATAATGACTCAAATGATAAATGATAGCATCTTTCTCACCACAGGAACTGTAGGCATGGTGCAAATTGCGTATTCGATTATTACCTGCTTTTCAGACATAGTGATATGTTGCAAACAACAGTTTCTAATTTACTACAAGGTCTTAAATGTATTTGCAATGACACCACGGTTTATTTTACAAATATTTCGAAAAGAACACGCCAAAATACCTAAATCAGACCTTCAAGTCTTGATGATAAATGCTTGAGTTTATAATCATAAATCATTATTTTCATTGCATTTATATTGGTGTATATGGAGGTATAACAACATACTAATGCTGGAACATATACAGAATAAACCACAAGATTAGAAAACACTACATGCACTCTTGTGTATCTACCTTCAGACTTTCTCTCGTCATATAAACTATTTTTCATTTAATTGCTCTTTAAATGATTCAGTAATCTTCACATGGTTCATCCACTGAAGCAAAAGCTGTTAAATCTGGGCCAGAGTGAAATATGACTGAACGCTGGTCATGGCTAAAAAAAATAAATAAAAAAATACCCTGCAGTCCAGGAGCAAATTTTCTTTTGTGTCTAACAGTGTTAAGAGGCTTTTAGATGGTGCTGGTGTGGAGATCAAGAAGAAAGAAAGAAAAGAAAACTTAGGCTTGTGCTTTCCTGCTTTGAACATAGATTATAGACTTATATTATAGACTTAGATTTATCATTAAGAATTGTAGGTCTGATTTAGGTATTTTGTCATGTTCTTATTAAAGTATTTGTAAAATAAACTGTAGTATTAGAGCAAATACATTTAAGACCTTGTAGTAAATTAGAAACTGTTGTTTGCATCATATCACTATGTCTGAAAAGCAGGTAATAATCTAAAACGCAATTTGCACCATGCCTACAGTTCCAGTGGTGACAAAAAGGTGACTGTGTAGTGACTGTAGTCCATCTGTTTCTCTACATGCCCCCTTTATGCTGTTCTTCAATGGTCAGGACCCCCACAGAGCAGGTATTATTTGGGTGGTGGATCATTCTCAGCACTGCAGTGACACTGACATGGTGGTGGTGTGTTAGTGTGTGTTGTACTGGTATGAGTGGGTCAGACACAGCAGCGCTGCTGGAGTTTTTAAATACCGTGTCCACTCACTGTCCACTCTATTAGACACTCCTACCTAGTTGGTCCACCTTGTAGATGTAAAGTCAGAGACGATCGCTCATCTATTGCTGCTGTCTGAGTTGGTCATCTTCTAGACCTTCATTAGTGGTCACAGGACGCTGCCAACGTGGCGCTGTTGGCTGGATATTTTTGGTTGGTGGACTATTCTCAGTCCAGCAGTGACAGTGAGGTGTTTAAAAACTCCAGCAGCGCTGCTGTGTCTGATCCACTCATACCAGCACAACACACACTAACACACCACCACCATGTCAGTGTCACTGCAGTGCTGAGAATGATCCACCACCTAAATAATACCTGCTCTGTGGTGGTCCTGTGGTGGTCCTGACCATTGAAGAACAGCATGAAAGGGGGTAACAAAGCATGTAGAGAAATAGATGGACTACAGTCAGTAATTGTAGAACTACAAAGGGCTTCTATATAGTAAGTGGAGCTGATAAAATGGACAGTGATTGTAGAAACAAGGAGGTGGTTTTAATGTTGTGGTTGATCGGTGTATGTTCATGTGGACATTAGGAACACCAATCAAGCCCTGGGTAACAGATACGTTTCTTTTTTACGTATGCACACACATTAAATTTGGCTAGGGCCCTTTCCAGTTCTAGATTAACTGGTTCCCCTGTGTACAAAGCAAAGTACATAAAGACCTGGTTGGTCTGCACTGAGCCTTAACCTCAACTTCATCAATAAACATCTACCAGATGATTGTGAGCCAGACTTTCCTGTCCAAAATCAATGTCTGACCTTGGCACAAATCTCTTCAATCACAGTCCAAAAAACCTCAAGGAAAGTGAAGACTGTTATTGCTGCTGCTGAGGGTTTGAATCTCCATATTAAAAAATGGTTATACTTACTCACTCACTCACTTTCTATACCGCTTATCCAATTAGGGTCGCAGGGGGGTGCTGGAACCTATCCCAGCTTTTCAATAGGTGCAAGGCACACAGTAACACCCTGGATGGGGCGCCAGTACACATACACACACCCATTCACCTATAGGGCAATTCAGTGTCTCCAATTAACCAGACTGCATGTTTTTGGACTGTGGGAGGAAACCAGAGCTCCCGGAGGAAACCCACGCAGACATGGGGAGAACATGCAAACTCCACACAGAAAGGACCCGGACCGCCCCACCTATAGGGCAATTCAGTGTCTCCAATTAACCAGACTGCATGTTTTTGGACTGTGGGAGGAAACCAGAGCTCCCGGAGGAAACCCACGCAGACATGGGGAGAACATGCAAACTCCACACAGAAAGGACCCGGACCGCCCCACCTGGGGATCGAATCCAGGACCTTCTTGCTGTGAGGTGACAGTGCTACCCACTTAGCCACCGTGCCGCCCTTATACTTAAAGGGATGGAATTAAAATACTAT
The DNA here is from genome assembly GCF_030014385.1 of Trichomycterus rosablanca. Taxonomy (NCBI): domain Eukaryota; kingdom Metazoa; phylum Chordata; class Actinopteri; order Siluriformes; family Trichomycteridae; genus Trichomycterus; species Trichomycterus rosablanca. The sequence continues at coordinate 3,131,371 of NC_086011.1, forward strand.
TTCATGAACGTGTAAGCTCAATTTTATGTTTTTTTTTTTTTATTTATGGTCAGGATCATGGTGGGTCCTTAAAATCTCTGGCAGAATGCAGTAGTACACATTCTGGATTGGACGCCAATCCACCGTACACATCTTTTTAAACTGAATATGCGAATATTCACTCCGTATTTATAATCTGACTGAAGCAGCTTGCTGTATTTGCCAAAACTCCATCTTGACATATTTAAGTGAGTTTTTCTTTTCCTTTTTCTGGGCAATAAAGTGCTGAAGAGAATCTGAAAACCTCCCGAGGGTTTAAATAAGCATGAGTAAGTTCTATTTTGATTTATTCATCCTAGTTATTTTTAAGCCAACGGAAAGCCAAGAGGTCCTTCAGAGCAGTGCATATTGATCTAATCAGTCTTTGATTCGAGTGCTCTCTTTCTCTTTCTCACCCGGCCATGGTTGGGCTATCGACAGTCAGGCGTTTTTTTTTTATGCATCATGCCCTTTCAGATTCTAAACCAGCTCATATGCAGTCTTGAGAAAAAACTGGTGTATCTGTTATTTCTGCTTTTATTTTAATGCATGACCAACTGACTGCAAGTTCCAGGTTTGATAGAGACTGTAATCAAACCAGTTTGCCACTTTGACCATCAATTCATGCCAGACGAATCATGGCTTGTCTATAATTCCCATATGAATGTATGACTGTTCCATACTGAGGAATACACCGATCAGTCATAACATTATGACCACCTTCCTAATATTGTGCTGGTCCCCCTTTTGCTGCCAAAACAGCCCAGCAACTGTGATGCTCTGTGTATTCTGACACCTTTCTATCAGAACCAGCATTAACTTCTTCAGCAATCTGAGCTACAGTAGCTCGTCTGTTGGCTTGTCTTCCCACGTGCATCGATGAGCCTTGGCCGCCCTTGACTCTGTCACCGGTTTACCACTGTTCCTTCCTTGGACCACTTTTGATAGATACTGACCACTGCAGACCGGAAACACCCCACAAGAGCTGCAGTTTTGGAGATGCTCTGACCCAGTCGTCTAGACATCACACTTTGGCCCTCGTCAAACTCGCTCAAATCCTCACGCTCGCCCATTTTTCCTGCTTCCAACATCAACTTTGAGGATAAAATGTTCACTTGCTGCCTAATATATCCCCCCCACTAACAGGTGCCATGATGAAGAGATAATCAGTGTTATTCACTTCACCTGTCAGTGCTCATAATGTTATACCTGATCGGTGTGCATTTGCCTATATTTGGAGTATAGTAGCGGCTTATGCAATTCAAGCCATCACCCTCTGGAATGTTTCAAGTTTGGATTACCGTCTACTACTTTTTGTCTGGTCCACTTGAGACAAAGCCTCTCTTGGCTTAAACCGGGCCTGTAAATATAAAGGACGACTCCAGTTCAACCTTGAGAAAAGCCGGACTATATTGTTCCAGACTGGAGATACTCATCCCTCTCGTAGTTCTGGATATATGGTTTTTAATTGTTAATCCATCACATTACCCGTTCCATAGAAACCTTCTAATTAACAGACTGTACTGTTTAAGAATTCCTATAGGGAAATTTATTGGCACCACCAGTGAGAAATAATTGAACTGGGGTGCTATTACCATTTTAATGATGCTTATCTTTAACACAAGCTGAGATTTCCATCTGTGGAAGTTGGACTTTATTTTTAGCAGGAGTGGAGGTGTACTGAGCTGTACTGCACATAGCAAGTAATACATTTTGCATGTTATTGCGCAGACTGCAGACGTTGGACGTGGTGTGTGGTGGTACAGTGGAGGTTTAGTTAGTATGTGGACACCTGACCATGAGCTTGTTGGACATGCTATTTCAAAGCCTTGGGCATAAATACACCAATCAGGCATAACATTATCCTCCTAATATTGTGTTGGTCCTCCTTTTGCTGCCAAAACAGCCCTGACCTGTCGAGGCATGGGCACCCTGACTGTTCTGCGATTATACAGCCCCATACGCCACAAACTGTGCTGCATTGTGTATTCTGACACCTTTCTATCAGAACCAGCATTAACTTCTTCAGCAGTTTGAGCTACAGTAGCTCGTCTGTTGGATCGGACCACACGGGCCAGCCTTCGCTCCCCACGTGCATCAATGAGCCTTGGCCGCCCATGACCCTGTCACCGGTTTACCACTGTTCCTTACTTGGACCACTTTTGATATATACTGACCACTGCAGACCGGGAACACCCTACAAGAGCTGCAGTTTTGGAGAGGCTCTGACCCAGCCATCTAGCCATCACAATCTGGCCCTCATCAAACTCACTCAGATCCTCACGCTCGCCCATTTTTCCTGCTTCTAATCAACTTTGAGGATAAAATGTTCACTTGCTGCCTAATATATCCCCCCCACTAACAGGTGCCGTGATGAAGAGATAATCAGTGTTATTCACCTCACCTGTCAGTGAATATTATTATAATCTTATGTCTGGTCGGTGTATAAAGCAGATCCATAAAAACATGCTTTGACAATTTTGGTGTGGATGGACTCCAGTGGCCCGTACGAAGCCCTAACCACAGACCCACCAAGACGCTTTGGGATGAACCGCAGTGTTAGTTGCAAGCCAGGCATCAGAGCCTGACCTCATTAATGCTCTACTGAATAAACGGACACTAATTTCCACAGACATCTTGTGGAAATAGTTGTCCAAATTCCTGTGGAAAACCTTTCCAGAACGAGGAGGCTGAGATTGTTTCGAATGAGCTTCTCTACAGTAAAGCCAAGCTCATGGTCAGACGTCTACATACTTTTGCCCATATAGTGTAAAAAAGCTTCATCATAATTCTTCTCCATCTCTTTAGTCACACAGTTTGGGTAGTGAAGAGAGGCTACAGTGTCCAGCTCCAGGCAGAGTCCATTTAGTCTATTAAATCACCAGTAAGACAATGTGCCTTTGTGCCAAATTGACAACACGTCTTACTTTATCTTAAGAGGGTGCAACCAGCTGTATCACAGTCAAAACAGAGCTGCTTTTTTGTTTACTTATTTGACATTATTTCCATAAAGGCTTGCATAGTTGCATAGATCTTCTATTTGAACACATGTGGGTGTCTTGATGGCTTGGTGGGTAGCACTGCTGCTTCACAGTAAAAAGGTCCTGGGTTTGATTTCTAGGTGGGGCGGTCCGGGTCCTTTCTGTGTGGAGTTTGCATGTTCTCCCCCTGTGTCCGTGTGGATTTCCTCCCACAGTCCAAAGACATGCAGATCTAGGGTGTTTCCTACCTTTTGCCCAGTGAATTTTACCCACTGCAACCCTAAATAGGATAAAGTGGTGGTAAAACAGTGAATAAATGAAGAAACAGAACTAAAAATATATATATTTTTTACAATTCTACAAGTCAAATCGAATAGAAAAAAACATTTAAAAACCCTCTGTGGAAAGATCTGATCGACTCTAAACAACACAGAGTAGATGTAAAATTAATGAAGACCCGAGCTTCATGGGAGAGTTCCACTTTGGTCCACAGCTCTTGAGAAGTTGTGGTTTCCGCCCCGTCGGGAGACTCGCTAAGCCGTTACCGGATGTCTCCGAGTCCTTCAGGATCTCCGAGCTTAATGAGGTGTACATCAGACTCCTGCAAAAACCACTCCACCATGAGAACCTTCTGTTCTTATTTATACATCCGGCTTGTATCACACAAACACTTCCTATCTGAAGTCCTAATTAAGCTCTGACAAGTTCAAACTCAGCCTGTTTTACTTTCATGTCTGGAAAAGTGACTAGGATGAAGTAATTCATTCATTTATTTATTTATTCTGGTCATAGAGCATCCAGAACCACTTTAAACCCTGGGTGAAAAGCTAAAATATATTGTTTTCATTACAGCGCATCTCACACGCACATATTCACATGTAAACTTGTACCTAGGGGCGGTTTAGAGCAGCTTATTCACCGAAAACCCATATCAACACTCGGAATACACATTTGTGCATGTTCTCCCAGTGTCTGTGTAGGTTTCCTCCAACAGTCCAAAGAGGTGCAAGTGAGGTGAATTGGAGATACTAAATTGTCCATGACTGTGTTTGATATTAAACTTGTAAAGTGATGAATCTTGTGTAATGAGTAACTACCGTTTCTGTCATGAATGTAATGTTAAACATGACGTTAAAATCCTAACAAATAAATAAATGCTGTGAATGAGTGTACCTAAATTTAGTGTTCAAGGTTGTATTTGGGACAGTGGTTGCCTAGTGCGTAGAACTTTGGGCTATCAACGGGAAGATTGGCGGTTCAAATCCAGGCTCTGCTATGCAGTCACTGTTGGGTCCTTGAGCAAGACCCTTAACCCTGTCTGCTCCAGGGGCGCCATACGATGGCTGACACTGCGCTCTGACCCCAGCTTCCAAACAAGCTGGAATATGCGAAGAAAGAATTTCATTGTACTGTATATGTATATATGACAAATAAAGTAAATCTTCTTCTTCTATTTTGCACCCAATGTTTCCATACAGACTAAAATCCCAATCAGGGTAACAAAATTTCTAAATATGATTGAATAAATAAAGTAATGTTTTGTTTTTAACCTTATTTAGGAAACATGAGCACAAAAACTCTCTGCAGCAGCTAAATATATGATTTTTAAGTCAGGTACCTCTTAAACACTTACATGACGCCATCACAGTTGTTCTATAATACATTAACACATCTACCATGGTGTGTTTCCACCATGGATCCAATGTTTCCAGCAGCACCGGGCCCACCGCAACCCTGACCAATACTAACAAATTGCAGCCTGACAGGTTCTTTTCTTTAATTTCTTAGAAAGGTTTGGGTCATTGCAGGCAATCAGGGGTTTGGAATGCACTTCACCTACCTGAGCACTTCCTGTGTGTCTCGCATACTGCTACACATGTACAAACACACTCTCACACACTTCTTTTCTGGTCATTACTCCGGCGAGGGAAACAGCTTCATCAGAATTCACCCCCATCTCCTGGCCCAGAGAGCCTCTCGGTAGGGCTGGGATTGGACAAGGTTCATTACCCGTCTTTGATGTGTTTCTTCTTTCAATTTTACAGCCCTGCACCTTTTCCCTAGTCAGGATCAACTCTTGGTACAGATAAAGAGCAACACTTCACACAGCAGTCATGAAAGAAAAAAAAGAGAGAGAGCTCTTTCCTCCAGCTTTAAGTTTTCTTTCAAGCGAGCCATGAAGATTACTTGAATTCAGGTGCCTTCTTTGGCTAATGCGCAGAATCACATGGTGCCTGGTACAGTTTCTTTGTAGAGGTCCATATTTGGTCTGATCCTGTAAAAACCAGCCCACGGGACTATCATGTGAACCTTAAAAAAAAAATAAAATGGGGCCTCCATGGATTGGACTTGTTTGTCCAGCACATCCCAAAGATGCTCGATTGGATTGAGATCTGGGGAATTTGGAGGCCAAGTCAACACCTCAAACTGGTTGTTGTGATTCTCAAACCATCCCTGAAGCATTTGTGCTTTGTGTCTGCTGAAAGAGGCCACAGCCATCAGGGAATAACGTTACCATGAAAGGGTGAACATGGTCTGCAACAATGCTTAGGTAGGTGGTACGTGTCAAAGTAACATCCACATGGATGGCACGACCCGAGGTTTCCCAGCAGAACATCGCCCAAAGCATCACACTGCCTCCGCCGGCTCGCCTTCTTCCCATAGTGCATCCTGGTGCCGTGTGCTCCCCAGGTAAGCGACACACATGCACCCGGCCACGTACCCATTGTTGGCGCTTTCGGCGGTGGATGGGGGTCAGCATGGGCACCCTGACCCATACGCAACAAACTGCAATGCACTGTGTATTCTGACACCTTTCTATTAGAACCAGCATTAACTTCTTCAGCAATCTGAGCTACAGTAGCTCGTCTGTTGTGCATCAATGAGCCTTGGCCGCCCATGACCCTGTCACCGGTTTACCACTGTTCCTTCCTTGGAGCACTTTTGATAGATACTGACCCCTGCAGACTGGGAACACCACACAAGAGCTGCAGTTTAGGAGATGCTCTGACCCAGTTGTCATATATATACTGTATATAATATGTATACAAGGGTATCTAACTGCAGTCAGATGCAGAACACATAACTTTCGAAGACAGATCAATATTTTGGAAAGGCTAATTGACAATGAGCATCTTAAGCATTATCATTTAAATTAAAATGGCATCATTTGTTATGGACCTCGTTCATGAAGGGCCCGATTTCTCTATCCATTAGATGAACTTGGCAGACTGTTGGAGGAGGATAAAGTCATTATTGCCATATTGCGTCTTAAGACCTTCTGTGAGACGTTAATCATTTAAAGAAACAATTTTCAGTGATCACTTCATCAGGGTCACAGTAGTTCCAGAGATGGAGGACCGGCTGCAAGATTAAAATACACTTTGGATGAGACGCTAGTCCATCAGGGCGGAAAACAGTATTGTAAAATATATTACATAATAAGGATTGTTAGAATTTGTGACTCAGTGGTTAAGGTACTGGACTAGTAATGAAAAGGTTGCTGGTTTAAGCCCCACCACTGCCAGGCTGTCACTGTTAGGCCCCTGAGCAAGTTGTGTTGTGTTTTTTTGTTGTGTACGTTTAACCTCCTAATACTAAATCAAATGAAACTGAGACAACAAAGACAAAGCAAAAGCTGGACGGGAATTGTTTGGAGTGAAAGTGCATCACTGGGATAACTGTCGAGCCGTATACTGACCACAGCAAACAGTCCAGTGCTGCCTGGGACCCAACGCCATGGCAATGCAACTGGAATTCTGTGGCTCTTTGTTTGCGGTTGTTGTCGTGTTGGAATGTCCAGATCAGGTTTCCATGCCTTTAGGTTGTAAACAACAGAAAACAACAATAACAAGAGATTTAGTGGGATTTTTAGGGTCGTCCAGGAACTCTGAACTGATGAGTTTTGGAATCTTTCAGTTGGATGTTCCTGCACAACCTTTCTTTGTCATTTTGCACATTTGCTTCACTTTAAATTGCTTCTATTTTATTATAATTTAAGATTCTATGTTAATTTTACATTTTCTAATTTTCTACACTTTTTACTTGTTTTTAATATAAATATAAACATTTCTTAATGGGGCAGTTGTAGCTTAGTGGCCAATGTTGGGCCCTTGAGCAAGGCCCTTAACCATCCATTGCTTAGACTGTATACGGTAAGTCACCTTGGGTAAAAGCGTCTGCTAAATGCTGTAATTAGGACAGTGGTAGCCTAGTAAATAAAGCTTTGGGCTATCAACTAAAAGGTTAAGAGTTCAAATCCCGGCTCTGCCATGCAACCCTCTCTGCTCCAGGGGTGCCATACAATGGCTGACCCTCCGCTCTCACCCCAGCTTCCAAACAAGCTGAAATATACAAAGAAATAATTTTGTTGTACTGTACACGTGTTTATGTATATATGAAAAATAAAGGCATTCTTCGATTCTTCTTGTTAAAAAGACCCAATGGTCAGCACATAGTTTTGACCTCAACTACACTGATCACCTTTGGGATGAGTTGGAACGTCAACTGCAAGCCAGGCATCATTTGCCATTATTACCTAATCTTATAAATGCTCTATTATGGGCACAATGTCCAACATACATGGGAAAGCTGGTTCCACGCAGTGAAAGCAATGGGGTGGGCAGCTCCACATTAATGACCAAAGTCTTGGTGTGTGATGTTCAACAAGCTCCACAGCAAAATCTTAAGTTCTAATCTGTTTCAGTAATGTCCGAGGCGGCATTCTCGCCCACTCCCTTAACAAGCCTGAAATGTTTGGGTTAAGGAGCGAGGAAAATGAATTGGTGACTAAGCTGTGAAGCTTGCTTTTTTAATTTCACAGGTCCTGCCTCGACCAGCTCCCCTTTGCAAAAAGGAGGATGAGATGTGGCCTGATGAGGTCACATTCAGCACTGTTGCCTCAGCAACGTGTAATTGCTTTGCCCTGTAAAATAAATAAATAAATAAATGAATAAACACACTGTTTTGTTTATCTCGCCTCCCTCCACCTTCTAATACATTCAGTCTAATTTCTAAAGGGTTCAGTAATCCTTCTGTCAGACCTCTAATTTCTTTTTTTTTTTGTGGGTGATGGTTTATGCTGAGTAGCATTTTTCTATGTTCTATGACAGCAGATCTAGGATTGTAGGAGTCTTGCATCATTCAGAAGGATGGATGGGTAGGTAGATGACAGGTAAATAGATGATAAGTAGGTAGGTAGGTAGATAGGTAGGTAGGTAGGTAGGTAGGTAGGTAGGTAGATAGCTAGATAGCTAGATAGATAGATAGATAGATAGATAGATAGATAGATAGATAGATAGCTAGATAGATGGATGGATGGATGGATGGATGGATGGATGGATGGATGGATGGATGGGTGGGGTTGGTTGGTCGGGTGGTTAGTTAGGTAGGTAGGTAGATGATAGTTACATAAATGATAAGTAGGTAGGTAGATAGATAAATAGATAGACAGACAGACAGACAGACAGACAGATAATTATAGTATTTTTACTAAGGTCTGGTTGTTGACAAACTGTAGAACTGTCAGTGACTTCAAAGCACCTATCACAACGGTGCACATGCAGCCTTTTGCTGGATGAGCGAAGCTTCAAATTCCATCCATTTGGCTATGAAATAAACTTCCTGGCCTTCGGTTCACCCATGGTCCTTCAGAGCCAAGAGGAGGGGTCAAGTATGCCAGCTTTGGAGGAATGCATGGGAACAATGAAGGGGAGTCGTACCTCCCACAACAATTCTTCATCCAAGCAAGCAGTCCAGCAAGTACAGCTGCTTTAGCACTTTTCATCAGAGGAACAATAAACCCTTACAGACTCGTTCAGTCTTCAACAGCGTTACAGGAGATTAAGAGAAAGGAATTGTTGAGAAACAGTTCTTAAGGTTATTCATTCAGGCTTTTCATTCAAGTACAATGAAGTAAATATAATAGAGAAAAACTGACAGTCTATTGTTATATAAAAATGATGATATTTTATAAAGACCTGAATGAATTTTACCACGTTCAAATAATCATCATGTGCAGTTAAATTTACCACATTAGATTCCTGTGACTTAATTTCCATGATTTTAGCTATTAAAAGCATTAAGTATTGGACCAATATGTTGAAATTATACCATTTTAAATTCCTTCTTGCTTTACTGAAGCCCAGACTTATACGCATGAGCTTATTAATGACCTGCACATTGTAAACACACAGTTAAGTGATACTCTATATCATGCCATGTTGCCTAGTTTGGAATACAGAACTATAAGTCTTGTTATTAAACTTATACAACTAAATGCACTCATTTAATTTTAAATTAACAACAAATATCGCTTTGCTCAGCGCTCGGCTTGAGCTGTGAGGTAAAACGTCATCAGTGTGCATATGAGACGAATCTGCATTTGTGTTGAATAAGCGACAGATCCAGTCTGAAAGCTCCACATGTATCTGTGTTTATCTGGTTTTTCCTCCCTGTTTCACTTTTAAACTTGTGTTACAGCTCAAGGTTCTGAGACATTGTAAGAATCAGTTTTTTATTTTAGTGCTTTATATTATATCAGTGTTATTTTCAGTGTAAGTGTCAAAAACAACCCCATTATTTTACATTAAACTAAAATATATGCAAGTGTACGGGACCATGGAACGCATTACCAGGTTTCCCAAACATCCTTATGGGACCACTGTATTTGGTAAATGTTCATACTAAAAACGTATTGTTATTGTTGGTTTTATTTATTTATTTATTTTTTAGAGCTTTTTCTTGTCTATTTTACCACATTTCTGGAATCAATGGTGCACAAGGGCTCAACGTTTTCATGGCTTTGCTATTCATTCAACAAGGAATGTTGTTCTTGCCATAAATGGCATCAAGTCTTCCAAGCTGACTTTAACATCTTCCTCTCGCTTCACTGTGTCCTCTCATGTCACCCTGTCTTACCTAATAATCCTAATAATGTACCAGCTTTTATTTACAAATAATACCTACTAGCATGTGTGAATGGTGTAAGTCTCTCATCAACCCGTCTAGATAAACATCTCCAAACAAGAGCTGTGCTGCATGGTGGGAAAGAATGCAGCAACATCACGTATCCCCATCTCCAATCCAGTGACTGTTCTTTCTCATTCCAAGTGGCCTGTCCTAACACGTCGAGAGCTGTGAGGGAATTCTGAACACAATGGCTGTATTTAGCATCACAAGTTGGCTGAAAGATTTACAGTCGGATTTATCTAAAGCCCCAGGAATGTGTTCCAATTTCAGCTCCCCAATCAGTCCGGGCTATTACAACAGCCTCGTCTGTGCCCCCCCCGAACCACGCTCCTCCCCGTCCTCCGGTGCCTCCCCACACGGGCGGTATCAGCGTGAGCCTGTCGAGCAGAGCGCAGGTGTCCGTTCAGCCATACCTATCAATTTCTGTGGCTGCATCGGCAAGCAGGCGCGAGATAAAATTAGGGGGCACAGCAGTGCCCCCATAAACATTTTACAAGTATGATTACTGACTGGTTAGACCCGGGAAGCTGCCAAGCAAGCTAAAATCAATCTCCAGCATGTCCCGAACCCCCCATCACAAATCAGCAGGCACGGTTTTCCCTCTTTAATATGTTCATTAGTACTTTATGATGCTCCGTGCTCCAGATTGTGTGCAAATGCTGTGGCTTGGACGTGGGCGGGTCTCATTTCGAGCCGTTTGATGCAGATGCTGATTTGGCTGTATGCTCTGCGTCAGAATGAATGCTGGTCCCACATCAAACAATTTTTGCGTGTGCCAAAGATGTTAATCAAAATAAAGAGCCAGTAAGCTTCTTCCAACAAAAAAAAATAAGACTAAGACCAAAGACGAAAAATTATAGGCATAATACATACCTGACTTTCTAATTTTACTGATTCACATGGGTTCTGTTCGGAGTCCTCAGCGCTTGCTGAACGTTTAATTTTTAAAACCATAAACATTAATATAGAGTCCATCTCCATGTGCTGCCATAACAGCCTCCATTCCTCTGAGAGTGATAAAACGTGATAAATCCTGGCTGACAGTCAGTGGTCCAGTTAATCCTGACGGTATTGCTGGAATTAAAGTGGAAGCTCTGTGCAAGCGAGGCCATGTCATCCACACCAAACTCATCAAAACGATTCGGCTTACATCAACACTCGGAGTGTTCGGTCACATTTCCATCTTACGGCTGGTGCTCGGGTGGCGCAGGGGTCTTTTACACTAGCCCACCAGCATTACAATCTCGGTGGTGCTATCAGCCAGCTGGGCTTTAAACCGACTTTACACAGACACGATTGGCTATATTGGGGGGGGGGGGGGGGGGGGGGGGGTGTATTTGAAGTCCTGAGATGGATTGGCACCCTGTTTGGGGTATTCTCGCCTTGTGTTTTTGGTGGAACCAGACCTGCCACGAGCCTGACTAGTATAAAAGGGTTGATATACTGTAAGTAACAACAGATTAGAAATACACAATTTTAGCCAACATGTGGCATTGCACCTGGTTATCTTAGGCTTGTGTGCATTCTTTCAGTCATATAAAACTGATCCATGAAGCTTTTGATTAGATAGGCAAAGTGAGTTCTCTAAAACTGGCTTCATGGGCAATTGGGAATGATTCCATAAGCATTGCAACCAAGTAGAGGTATTTTTGTAAGCTCCTGTAGTTTTAAGGCAAAACTATAACCCAAAGGCAACCTTGATATTTGATCTCAAGGATATCTGGCCATTACTTTTGTATTTTAGGCTTATTAACCTTATACACTTAATACCATTGCAAAGATGTGTTAGTAGTTTTTAGTACCATCTGAGTGTGGCTAAAACAATGGTAGTGGTATCTCAGCGGTTAAGTTACAGGACTAGTAACTGAAAAATCACTGGTTCAAGATTGCCAGATTACCCATTTTTGGGCCCTTGAGCAAGGCCCTTAACCCTCAATCGCTTGAAATGTATATGGTCTCAATTGTACGTTGCTTTGGATTAAGACGTCTGCTAAATGCGGAAAATGTAAATGTTAAACACTGACCTTAAAAGTGTAGCTTGAAAAGAAACCCTGCAGTCAAGTTCCAAAATCTAGTAGAAAGCCCTACTTGAAGAGTGGTGGCTGTTATAGCAGCAGGAGGGACTGTTATTATACGTATATATTAATGCTAAAATGTTTAAGCATGATGGTGCCCGTGGACAAAGAGCCAAAAAGACATGAGAACGAACTCCAGTGACCTGTAGATCCCAAACCTCAACCACACCCTTGTCATCAACGTGTCTAAAGTCAAGGATGTTCTTTTGGTTGAATGGGTACAAATTCCTAAAACACACACTTTAAAACCCTGGGAAAAGAGTTGAGGAGTGAATGCTGTTATAGATGCAAAAATCAAGCCAACCATAAAATAATACCAATGGTGCCGGAATGGGATGTTCAGCAAGCTTATGGTCAGGTGTCCCAATACTTTTGGTAGTACAGTGTATATGATAAACTGACACAGACATTCAGTTCAGTGGAATATAGAGCCGCCAGCTCTGTATCTGGAGGGAAGAAGAAAACATTGACGTGTGTATGAGTGAGACAGCGAGGACGTCCTCTGGGAGGACGGGGCTGAGGTTGAATGGCTCGCAGACGCCGGGTGACATTAAATTTATGCTGCAGAAGCTCCAGGCTCGTGGCTCTCACTGACAGGTGAGCTGAAATTATGAATGAGCTGGGCGTGCGGATCACGCCGAGACCGTGTGGAATTGTTTAACTGGAGGTGAATTAGTGAATTATTTATAGCAGGGACAGAGGAACAGGGCTGGATAAAATTGCCGGCTCAGACTTGAGTGACCTTTAACCTTAAACACTATAGGTACACGGGTACATCTGGGATATCTGCCCACCGGCGTGGGCAGCTTCATCTGCTAGCTTTAATACTTTTATTCTGACCTTTATTTGAGTAAAGGTGAAGCTGAATATTTTATGTGAGCCGTGTCCTTAAAGGTAGGGAAACTAGTTTTACTGTGAAGTAAGGTGGTGGTGGTATAGATAATTCTACAATTAACAAATAAAGCATTACATAACAGTAATAGGAAAGTAATTAGGAACATGGTGGTATGATCCACGGTGTGTTATGCCAACCATTCATTTATTCACTTTACTAAGCACAAATATGTTCTATAAACATACAGAGCAACACACACAAATAATTTGGAACAGCTAATTTACCTACTGGCATGTTTTTGGGAGGTGGGAGGAAACCGAAGTACCTGAGTAAGTATCCAGATTCATATTAAGCCTGTTGTGCCACTAGTTTTGGACACTGAATCTTCTTTAGTTTTAATAATAATAATAATAATAATAATAATAATAATACTATTAATAATAATAATTATAAAAATAATAATAATACTATTAATAATAATAATAATAATAAAAATAATAATAATAAAAATAATTATTATTATAATCAAAATATAACAACAACAATAATAATACTATTAATAATAATAATAATAATAATAAAATAATTATTATTATAATCAAAATATAACAACAACAACAACAATTATAATACTATTACTAATAATTATTATTATAATAAAAATAATAATAATAAAAATGATGATGATTATTATTATTACAATAGTTGGTGTCCCTGTGGTGTAGGCGTTGTGAGTGCCACACAGCAACATGGGTGCTGTGGCCTTGGATTTGATTCCTTCTTTAAGCAATGGCTGATAAAAGGGTTTAGCATGTTCTCCACATGTCTCTGTGGGTTTCCTCCAGCAACTCCGGTATCCTTTTACCTCCCAAAACATGAAAAAGTAAAATTGGACAATTATTTTTGATAATTTAATAATAATTGCTAACAATAATTTAGCTTTTGTCCACCTATAATTTTATGTTATTTATTATTATTCATTTACTGTGAATTGTGCTTGGATATTTTCTAAATTTTAAGAAATGATAATTTAGTTGAAGTTTAGGTTTATATAGATCAGTGGTTAGGGTATTGGACTAGTAATCATAAGGTTGCCGGGTCAAGCCCCACCATCACCAAGTTGCCACTGTTGGGACCCTTAACTCTCAATTGTTCTAATTGTATTCAGTGATGTGAAGTGAAAGTCAATTTGGATTAAAGTGTGTTCAGAGCTGTATAAATGCTAATAAAAATTATAATTAAACAATTCATGCTAAATAAAACGTTCACGTAGTCGTGTTGTTGTGTCCACTTTTACACCCCTCAGTAAACACAGTGTAAGTCAGTGTAACGCTCTCCGACGCACTTCGCCGTGGAGAACTCACCTACAGCAGTCAATTTTCCACGTTGATGAACTGAAGCTTCTTTGGCGTGATTAGTTCTAGCAGTGAGTTATATATTCATCAGCTCCCCAACACGGCCAAACGAAAAGTGCCGAGACGGCGAGAGAGAGAGAGAGATTTAATTAAATCTGCATATTTCTATATAAGAAAGCGAGCTATGGTACAGTGTCGAGCGGCCACGTCGTACGACTCGTATCATATTGAGTTCGCGAACGGAACTACAAACCTCTTTGATCTGTGAATTGCTGTAAGGCTTGTGAAGAAAAGGTCTGCATTTTTGTTAGAAGGAATCAGGTACAAATGCACACCTGAGTAAAAATTAGCATTTTAAATGTTGCTTGAAGTTACCCTTGTTTAACATTCACTTCCTCGCTTTTTACAGGCGCTTGTAGGAAAGATATTTATGTCAGTTTTATGGTATGAAATATTTCTGCTACTGTTATGTTTCTCTGACTTATTGGATGGATTTTATTCTGAATAACAAATCCTGTATTTAAGCACATAAATCCCACTTATATTCTGTTCTTGAGATCTGCAACAAACCTTTGTTGAGCTTTAGGGTGTCGGTTTTGGGGCAATGGGCTTCTTCTTTATGCATGGTAGACTTTAAGCTTAGGGCAATTATTTATTTATTTATTAGTATTCTAACGTCATGTTTTACACACTTTGGTTACATTAATGACAGAAACGGTAGTTACTGCTTACACAAGATTCATCAGTTCTAATTTTAATATCAAACAGTCATGGACAATTTTGTATCTCTAATTCACCTCACTCGCACGTCCCGAAGCAGACACGGGGAGAACATGCAAACTCCACACAGAAAGGACCCGGATCGCAACACCTGGGAATCGAACCCAGGACCTTCTCGCTGTGAGGCGACAGTACTACCCACTGACCCACCGTGCCGCCCCGGTTAGAGCAAGTCAAACTGACAGATTGGGTTTGATTTCTTTTGACCTTGTCAAAGACCACTGTTCCTTTTGAATAGGTGTGGTCAGGCTGGATATTTGCTAACAAGGAATACAAAGGCCATGACACGGAGTTAGAAGCTATTTCAGAGCGATTTACATCATGAACTTGATAATCTGACTTGCTGTACACATCATATGGTATACACTACATGGTCAAAAGTATTTGGACACCTGACCTATCAAAAGAAAGTGACGTCTATGAGATCTTTTCAGCTATTCTGGGAAGGTTTTGTGTAGATTTGTGCCCATTCAGTCAAAAAAAGCATTTGTATGGCTGGGCACTGATGGTGGTCAGTGCCCCACTATACTGTATATCAAGGGTTCTTCAAAAAGTTTCCACACTTATAAAACTCTATTTATTAAGAATTTGAAAAACAAATCACATCACTTTCCTACATCGTCACCTTCCGATGCATTTTTTCCAGCGTCGTACCAACATTTTAATGGCATCAGCAAATAATGTTTTTGGTTCACATCATCATCACATGAAAATCTTCCTCCATTTAAAGCTTCTTTGAGCGTCCAAAAAGGTGGAAATCAGATGGAGCGGTTACTCCTCCTCCAGCCTCACACAAAAATATAAAAGTGTGGAAACTTTTTGAAGATCCCTCATATTATTACTGCAAGTCTGAGCAGGAGAATAAATAACTGAGTAATGTAAAGCAATCAATCGATACTGCAAGCTTTCCATTCTTTTTCCTCGATCAGAAGCAATGCTTATTCTACTGTTTATGCATAGCCAATTAAAAAAACATGTGCTGCCACATTAGTTCTTGGGATCTGACTTCTCCTCCTATATGATTCCGCGCACTGTGTTGCCAGCCGAAGCCTCTCAGAATCCATTTCTGCAAAAAATAATCAATATTGCGCATATCCAAAGTTTCTGTATAAGCATTGGCAACTGGAATTACTCTGCATCAGAGTTTGCGGGTGTACATCATTTTAAATCCAGCTCCCAGCCCAGCTCAAACAGCATCGGATACAAAGCTAAGCCTTCAGATCCACCACATATAATCTGAGATTTATCTCCTCGGGCTCATGTACCCGGGCGGTATTAAGCTCAGATTCAGCCTGCACTGGTGCAGAAATATCCAAGCAAACTGGCCAAGCCGCCTGAATCAGAAGGGGGTAGGGGGTGCAAAAAAAAAAGAGCCGGGAGGAATATATGAAGACGAGTAGTCATTTTATTTTACTTTTCTAATAAAAACAGAAGTGGAAGTACTTCAGAAGCTAGCATATGGCTTAATAGAATGTAAATATAGTGCTGTTCATGAGCCAACCTGCTTTTGTCTTATGACTCACTAATGCACACTTTATTAAGGTTAATGAAGTGACATCTTACACTTTTTTATACTAATTATCGAATTCAAAGCTCTGCAATTTAGCCGCTAACTTATAATTAAGAAATGCATCAGTATATATGCTAGGAATGTTATTTCTATCCTGACTTGTTGTATGCAGGTGCTAGACTAGCTTTACAGGTGATCCAGTCAGATAATAGCAAATACTGCTTATGCATTTTGTTCACACCTTCAAGGTTGTCAGATTTTACTTGTGTAGAGTTGTTGGTACAGCTAACCTTTAGTTGCAGTATTCTAGTCTTGAGATGATGAGAATTGTGGTGGTTTATAAGAAGCATATTTCTGATGTGGTAGTGAAATCTACATGATAAGGGCAGAACAGCAACTTAGTCATAGCTGGGTATCCAAAACTTACATATTATAAACCTGTACCACGCAACCTCTTGCTCGTCTTGATTCTCCACCCAAAACGGTACATTTGCTGGGAACAAATGTGCACTTATTAATCTTCTATATGTCCCAAAATAATAATAATAATAATAAGATTTGTATAAATGGACTGTTTGTCTACTTAAACTAGAGTAAAGAAATGTTTACTGTGGAAGCTCTTCTTTAAGTCACTCTAGATAAGAGCGTCTGCTAAATGCCGAAAATGTATCTCTAGAAATATCATTTATAATACATTTTGTCTTCCAGACAATTTTGACGTCTTCGATATTGGATATGATACCAAATTGAGTTAGTGTATGTCAGAATGTCAACACCATGCATCTCAGTGTACATCTGAAACAATGTATGGCCCAAACCTTGTGGACACATGGTGCCCCAGTATCACCTTAGGTAAACCCAGACTGGGGCGACAGTTCACCTCCAACACAAGCCAAGCATCATTGAGTTCCCCAGCCAAAGCCCCCGGGACCTGAAGACTGCAGTTCACCGACTTCCGGTATCCAATCTGACAGAACTTGAGAGATGCTGTCATGAAGAATGGGTTGAACTGGCAATCCAAGACGACTTGCAGATATATTTGCTTTTATATTTGATTTTATTCCGGTTTTAATTTTTAATTCATTAAAATAAACATTTGCTGCATCGTCATCTATTCAAAATCAAATCAAAAGTAGGAAGAAAAGCATCAAGACAAGCATCCTTGAGTTCTCCAGCCAAAGCCCAAACTTAAACCCCATCAAAAATCTGTGGAGGAACCTGAAGATGTCAGTTCACCGACTTTCAGCATCCAGTCTGACGGAGCCTGAGAGGAACTGTCATGAAAAATGGGTTCAACTGCCAATCCAGGAAGACTTGCAGCTGTAATTGGTGCCAAAGACATAGTGAATACTTTTGAGAGTATGAGACTTTATTTTATTGTTACATTATTCAATTTATTTTCAATAAACATGTTTTTCATGCGTCATCTGCATCAAGTGCAGAAACGGTCAAAGGCTCTAAATATATCCTCAATCCACTTTATATATATATATATATATATTTTATTTTTTTTTATCAAGAAAACACAACACGGCCGCTCAGGTGGCGCAGCGGTAAAACTCGCTAGCACACCAGAGCTGGGATTTTGATTACATCGTATCGAATCTCAGCTCTGCCATCCGGCTGGGCTGGGCGGCCATATGAACAATGTTTGGCCTGTTGTTCATTCAGGGAGGGAGCCGGATAGGGACAATGCTGATCAGGGTTTGGCTCTCCGTACACAAGGCTGATGGCATGTGAACTCGAAAAAATGCAGTCGGCTACTGCACACATGTCGCAGGAGGTGTGTGTCAGTTCGCTCTCCTCAATCGGGGCGGGGGTCGGCACCAGTAGAGAGGAAGCATAACGCAATTGGGTAAGAAATTGGATGCGCTAAACATTTGGGAGAAAAAGGGAGAAAATGCATTAAAAAAAGAAAGCCCAAAACATTTTGTGTTTAATACTCCAAGCCATTCTTCAAAGGTCTTATTTTCTAAGGAGATATTTTTCATGACCTCGACATGATAATTCCAAGCTTCAGTGTTAGTACATGAACAAAGAATCTGTACATACATTCCTCCCTCACAGACCCCTCTTGACGTGTCATGTTTTTACCTGAAATTTTTTTCCTTTTATGTAAACATGTTGACGTTCTTTCAGGATTTTTATTTTACCATTACGAGGCTTTTTGAGTTGTTGAAACAGCATCACCCTGCATTAAGCTTCACTAGAGCACAATGCATTACCAAGTGTGTGTTTGATTTGCAAAATGCTCGGTGATTTTAGCATTCATTCTTCATCTGAATGTACCTGTATTTTCAAAATGCCACAAGGGCCAATAAAAAGGTGACTTCTCCTTTTCTGTCCCCACTGACACAAAATAGATGTTATGCATCCCCGCTGATTTCGCAGCACCAGCCATTTTGTGCATTATAAGCCAGAATGGAGGACATTATCATCAACGGAGCGGCGCAGTAGGCATATACTTTCGACTTTTAAGGGCTCCTCGGACGCTCGTGTCATTACTTTCTTTTGGTTGCGGCTTTTTTTTTCATAATTACCCCCTGCTTATCTCTCAGCAGCTCTCAAATTGACGCCTCCCAATCATGAATCACGCTCTCCCTTGGCATTCATATCATCCAAACAATTAATGACAGTCAGGTCTAATTAAGGCTTTACGAAAAAGCCCAAAAAGTAGGCTGGGGGGAACCAACGTACCGCTTTTAGGAGAGTCAGAAATTGTATGGAGCTTTATCATCACCAGTGTCAGCTGTTCTCCGAATCTTCTTTATATTTATTCATTCGAGCTTTTCCAGGTATTGTGATAATACTCAGCAACTAAAGCTCATGACTTATAAGCTTTATACTATAAATGCACGTTGTCCAAAAGTAATATAGGCAACAAATAGACATCTAGAGCTACTCTGGTCGGCTTGGTTATTGTGATAATGCCCTGCAACAACAACAGCAGCTTAACCAAGCTTACAAAACAATCTATCCATGACGGCAGCACTTAATGCTGGGTTCCAAACTACCTGTGGTAATAATGTTAACACACAGAGAGTTCATTAGTAGCTTAATGGATTGGGGCTCAATGGTCAAGTAACAACAGAAGATTAAGCTCATCACACTCAATGCCAAGCACAGCTAGTATTAAATCTTAGAGCAGCAATAATGTGTTCTTACCACACTGTTAGACCAAAACATGGAACATCTCAGGGGTGGCACAGTGGCTTGGCGGGTAGCACTGTCGCTTTACAGCAGGAAGGTTCTGGGTTTGATTCCCAGGTGTGTGGAGTTTGCATGTTTTCCCCGTGTATGTGTGGGTTTCCTCCCATTGTCCAAACACTAACATTGCTCTAGGTGTGTGTGAGTGTGTTTGCCCTTTGATGGACTGGCAACAGGGTATTCCCTGGTGAATTGTACCCACTGACCCTGAGTAGAATAAAGTGGGGGTAGAATAAAGTGGTACATTCCATAAGCCCTTCAATGCCCATATAACCAAACTATAACCATACAGTAGCTCTAACTGTGAAGTATTGTGGAGGTGAAATAGGTCTAGGTCTTTATTTCAAAATACGGTTCAGATCCAGATTCTGCTATGCAGCCACTGTTGGACCCTTCAGCAAGACCCTTAACCCTGTCTGCTCCAGGGGCGGCATACAATGACTGACCCTGTGCTCTAACCCCAGCTTCCAAACAAGCTAGAATATGGGGAAAAAATTTACTGTACTTTTTTATTTGTATATGACAAATTTCTTCCTATTTTGATGGTTTCTTCATTAGTTCCAGTGAAGATAAATCTTTATGCAAGACTCACAATTTCCTTTTTACAGAATTGTGTGCATTTCATGTTTTGGCAACATTTTGGGGAATCTACTATGGCATGGCACAGTTAGATCTGAGGGTTAAGGGCCTTGCTCAGGCAACTTGACAGTGATGGGGCTTGAACTGGCAACATTTCGATTACTAGTTCAGTACCTTAACCACTGAGCTACCTGTAAACCTTCATAGATTGCATTTTTATAATCAATTATCTGCATGGTCAGCATTGAGCCAAAACTGCATCTCCTACCTAAATATAATAATCATCTCACTAATGCTGATATTATATGAGTGTTTTGGAGAAAATAAGTACCACAACTTGATCTTTCCACTCTATGAACAGGAAAGGCCAGACCTGCAGGTCTCTCAGGGCCTCTGAAAGCTTTGCTCGGTGGAGGACGTGGCTTTGATTTATGAGTTTAATAACGTAAAGGAGCAGTAATCCAGAACTAATTCCAAATTAGCCATCTAATACTAGCGCCTATATTACCAGTATGTGTGCTGTGCTTAGGGTCGGGCAATTATTTTTCAAGGTGGCCGAGTGCCAAACTGGTCTAAAATGGAGATTTTTTTTTTTCATTTTCTTTAACCACCCACTGATTTACTGAATTAATCATCTTTATAAAAGCTTTGTGATACATCTGGAACCTGCTTGAAAATACTCAGCAAAGGGCAGAAATACACGCTGATCTGGGCAACAGGGCCACACACATCAAGAGTTGCCTAATGGCATGGTTTAGGCAGGTTATCTATAATGTAAAATGTGGCACTTTTCTTTAAAAATCTGTGAAATTAAGTACATTTTCCCATGAATTTAGTGGAGCCATATGTATGGCAGGACTGGTGGAAGGATTCAGAAGACAAAGAAGACCAAGAATAAGCTGGATTGACAACATGATGACATGAATTGCATCATCAGGGGCATCTGCCACAGGCATCACAAGACAAACTGACCTGTCTGTCATTAAACTTATCATACTGACATTTTTAAACCCCCAGATTTAGCTGTTGTATGTATATTTATGACGCTGCAGATTATGACAAACCAAATACATATACAAAGGAATTCAAATTCTTTCACTTTTTTTACATGGACATCATAAGTGTATCATTTAATAGAATAGAATGTCCTTATTTGTATGTACAGAAGGTTTAAAGAGCATGTAAGTACAGCATTTCTATTTATGTCCTGAAGACCTTGTCCGTTTCTGAACAACCTGACATTACAAAGGCTTCCCAAGAAATTCTCCTCACAGAGTGACTCACTAATAAAATCAGACTCTCCATTATTGACCTTAGCACTTCTGTGAAAGATGTTTACAGCTTTTGTTCCTGAACTGGATTCACTACTTAATAGCAGTTCATACTGTAGTCGTATGAGAGGGATGATGCATTGTGGGTGAATAACTCATGGTCAGGGTTATATAACCCAAACACCTTAATACATGGGTTCCTGGAGTTCGGCGTAACAGTTTCTCTTGCCGATTGTATAATATAATACGAAACAAACCTCTGTTTAATGAAGCCAGAAGTGATTCTGTAACAATAATATACATCTGGTGAAAGATGAGAAAGTGTTTGCATTAAAACGTGGGTGGAAACATTAGAAGTAAAGTAAAGCCAAGAAAAGTCAAAAGTTCAAGATGATTTACTGTTGTTTCAGCTATATACGTCTACATACTGACATATTGAAACAAAACACTGTTCCTCCAGGACCGAACACAATAAAAAACAGAACAATACATACGAGGACCTACAATAAATACACAGTTCACATCTGTGCTTATGATTATCAAGGCTAGAAACACATTTTAAAAATTGCATTAATTAGATGTGATTTATTAAGAGCCTGAGCCAACAAACGTGCAGCTGTAGCCTAATGGTTAAGGTACTGGTTCAGTAATCAGAAGGTTGCTGGTTCAAGCCTCACCACTGCCAGGTTGCTACTGTTGGGCCCTTGAGCAAGACCCTTAACCCTCAATTGCTTAGACTGTAAGTCACTTTGGATAAAAGCATCCACTAAATGCCAAAAATGGAAACCAGTCTCAGCTGTTTAGGAAAGAATTTGGAACTAAACCAAACTGTTATAAGAGTATAGAAGTCTATGAACTTGGGAGTGCACTAGAGGACAGACCAGTGGGCAGTAACATGATTAAATATGCTAAGTATATGTAATAAATTCCTGTGTGATGAGAGTGTAGAAATAATAAAATAGAAACCATGATGTGATGAGCTCTTCTTCACTTCTTAAAGCAAGCCACAAGCCACACAGCCGCACGCCACACAGCTGGAGGGTCGAGCCATAAAACATGACATGTTCAGAATTTATTGGACGCTTCCTTATCTGAAATCCTCAGTGATGTTCCTCCACCCTGTGTTTGCTGGGTGTAGGAACATGTTTGGTTAGCTCAAGGCGCTGAGAGATAAACCTGAGAAGAGATTACATCATGATTTTTATGTTGTCTTTGTAATGGAATAGGCACTTAATTACGCCGAGCTGAACATTATTGTGATGAGGATGGTTTAGTCTCTGCAAACACATTACAGCCAGCATATTTTTTATTGGCTTGTTTACCTTTTGAAATAAGACGTTCGCCAATTACCAGCGGCCAAGTGCGGCTCCACCACCCGAGATTAGCCACGAGCGGGATGAAGCCAATAATTATTATTATTATTAGAACCGTTAAATTACCCAGCCATCATCACTGTGTGTGTGTGTGTGTGTGTGTGTGTGTGTGTGTGTGAAAGCTTGGTGATGATGTTTAAACAACCAGTTTTGGGTGTTTATTTTATTCATTTCATGAAATAAGATTAAAATAAGACACTAAATGGGACACTGGTAGCCTAGTGGGTAGAGCTTTGAGCTGTCAATCAGAATCTGCTATGGCCCTTAACCCTGTTTGCTCTAGGGGTGCTGTTCAATAGCTGACCCTGTGCTCTGACCCCAGCTTCCAAACAAGCTACCAAACATGTGTACATGTATATATGACAAATAAAGGCACTTTTAAATGGCCAAACATATATAGACGCCCCATCCAATCAAGTGATTGAGCTAGAGGGACAGTGGTAGCCTAGTGGGTGGAGTTTTGAGCTATCAATTGTAAGGTTGAGAGTTTGAATCCCAGCTTTGCCATGCAGCCACTGTTGGGCCCTTGAGCAAGGCCCTTAACCCTTACATCCCTGTATGCTATGTATGCTATGCTGTATTTTTGGAGAGCTAAGAGTGTGACGCTGTTTTTGATGGTTTCGACTAGGACAGTTGGCGACTGGGTGGCTCGGTGGGTAGCACTGTCACCTCACAGTGAGGGTCTTGGGTTTGATTCTCATGTGGAGCAGGGTGTGTCCGTTCTGTCTGGAGTTTGCATGTTCTCCCCATGTTCCCAAGAGTTTTCAACACACAACATGTAAAACATCACCTTAATCCTTTAATGGTCTGCTCATCCATTTGGTTGAGGTTACTTTGAGTCTTAATACTTTAATAATAAGTTTAAATAATCTTGTATGGGCCGTATCTACTGCTTGGTTGACATGTGTTCAACTCAAAATTATTGGTAAATGGTTTTAAGAAAACAACCTTTCTAACTGATTTGTCAACCTGAAGCTGCAGCTGAAAAATCATCCATGAAAGTTGAGTTTTGGTAGAGGCTCATTAAAAATACTGTGTGCACTAGTAAAAAATATTGTTTGTTGTTGGTAAAGTCCCAAGAAACTAAGAAATGCAAAGAAATATTGCTTTAAAACAATATTTTTTTGGTAGGACCATTAAAGGGTTAAAATCCTAATAAACAAACAAATCCTTCACTTTCTGTTCATACATTCAGATAGATTAGATATTTTTCCAGGTGCCGGAAATAATCGCAAACTTTTGCTTTCAACCCAGTTCCATAATACGTGGATGGTGTAGAAACTATTAAACTGAGTTGAATTGATTCTCAGGACGTTTCTCGGAGCATGTGTGCTCATTAGTTTTAATACACATCTCAGGAGGTGGTGCATGTTTTCAAAACTGGGACACTGCAGTACATCACCAACATGTGCACCAGCAGTGCAACTAACATTCTGCATCAAATATGCTGAAACAAATACGCTGATGTTTAGCTTTATATCCTTTGTGGACTGTGGACTGTGGGCAGTGAGTGAGGGACAGTGGTGGCCTAATGGGCTTTGAACTATCAATTGGATTGTCGGTTCAAATCCAGGCTATGCCATCCAGCCAGTGCTGGGTATCTATCTGTCTGTCTGTCTATCTGTCTGTCTGTCTATTTATCTGTCTGTCTGTCTATCTACCTATCTGTCTGTATGTCTGTCTGTCTGTGTGTCTGTCTATCTGTCTGTCTGTCTGTCTGTCTGTCTGTCTGTCTGTCTGTCTGTCTGTCTGTCTGTCTGTCTGTCTATCTATCTATCTATCTATCTATCTATCTATCTATCTATCTATCATCTAGTAGTAGTAGTAATAGTAGCGGTAGTATTAATATTATTATTATTATTTATATTATACCAGTAAAGGTGTGTTTATTTAAAAATCACTCCGTTTTTAATCCAGAACCATCACTTTAACTGCTGCTGTTGTCCCAAACTGGACACTCAGTAAGCAGTGAATAATTACTAAATAACAAAAGTCTCTGTTTGCCTCATTGAAATAATTGATTTTTTTATGGAGTTGGAAGTTTTTATGCACCAGAAGACTTGCAAGGTCCCCTACCGTGGTCAGCCGGCCCGGGACATCCACCGGGCTGAGGAAAAAGTAATTAATTGGATCTGATTAAAATTAATGAAGTAATTAAGGAGCTGCTGGGGCCGGTTCCAGGCTTGCATGGATAAACCCGGCATCACTGGGATGGGAGGACAGGGACCGAGAGGAGAGCCAGACACGTCAGGGCTCACAGTCTTGCTGGTTTGTTATTGAGCTGCCTGACTTGGCTTGTTTTCTTCCACTGAGCTCTCAGTATCTTAAATGATCTGAATAAAGTGAGGTTCACTCTGTTGTGGTCTGTGGGATGTCTGTGGAACATAACTGAAAATAAAATAATCGGTTGTGGACGTGGGCATTAACGTGCAGCCTCCAGTGTCTGTCCAGGTTTCTACATACATTTTGCAACATGACTGTGGGAATTTAGTCTCGATCAGCATGAGTGAGGCTAAGATGGTCTGAGGTCCATTTCAGGATTATGATTTAATAATCGGTAGTTAGTCAAGCTTGAGTCTAATGCTCTGGAAGACAGTGGTCAAGGTGCTGGACTAGTGAACAGAAGACCATTTTAATCAGGTATTTACACCAATCAGGCATAACATTGTTTCTACCACCTTCTTGTTTCTACACTCACTGTCTATTTTATCAGCTCCACTTACCATATAGAAGCACTTTGTAGTTCTACAATTACTGACTGTAGTCCATCTGTTTTCACCCTGTTCTTCAACGGTCAGGAATCCCACAGGACCACCACAGAGCAGGTATTATTTGGGTGGTGGATCATTCTCAGCACTGCAGTGACACTGACATGGTGGTGGTGTGTTAGTGTGTGTTGTGCTGGTATGAGTGAATCAAACACAGCAATGCTGCTGGAGTTTTTAAACACCTCACTGTCACTGCTGGACTGAGAATAGTCCACCAACCAAAAATATCCAGCCAACAGCGCCCCGTGGGCAGCGTCCTGTGACCACTGATGAAGGTCTAGAAGATGACCGACTCAAACAGCAGCAACAGATGAGCGATCGTCTCTGACTTTACATCTACAAGGTGGACCAACTAGGTATGAGTGTCTAATAGAGTGGACAGTGAGTGGACACGGTATTTAAAACCTCCAGCAACGCCGCTGTGTCTGATCCACTCATTCCAGCACAACACACACTAACACACCACCACCATGTCAGTGTCACTGCAGTGCTGAGAATGATCCACCACCTAAATAATACCTGCTCTGTGGTGGTCCTGACAATTAAAGAACAGCATGAAAGGAGGCTAACAAAGCTTGCAGAGAAACAGATGGACTACAGTCAGTAATTGTAGAACTATAAAATGGACAGTGTGTGTAGAAACTAGGAGGTGGTTTTAATGTTATGGCTGATTGGTGTATATCATGGTAATCCTTAAATCCTACATTTATTACAAATTTTAAATGTAACTCTGTGACAAACTTTGTGCCAATTTCGTATTTCTGTGCCAGTTCTGTCATCTACTGATGCAGCCCTGAGAGATTTCCTCCAGGAAATGTAGCGTGTAATGTACATAACAAAATGAATCTTTACTTCACTGCTTCCGTCTCCGGCTTCTTTCCCTTCTGCACTCGACCCGGGGTCGTGCTTCGCCTCAGCTCCCTGACTTGAAGTGGCATGCTGGGAGATTTTTATGCCTTGACCCCTTTAGTTAAGTGATAAAAGTCGTTCCCGGCATGCGCTCACCAAAAAACCCCATCGCCGTAATTCCCATCCTTCAACCTCCCACCATTCTGCGCTAACTCAAGCCTGAGGGAGTTAGCATATTTCAGCCTGATCGACACGCCAACGGCCGAGAAATCAGCTTCCGAGCCTGCCTACTCAGATAGGGAACATTACGCTTCTGCGTTGGCTAGGTCTTGCGGAGACTGGTTCTACCTCGCAGGCTTGTGGAAAAGGTTTCTTCTGAGTTTCATGAATGTGTGGGAGTGATAAAGCGTTACAGTACACATGGAGAGGGATGTGGGGGGGGGGGGTATACATAAAGTGAGAGAAAGCAAGTTTTAACCATTTTTGGTTTTTGTTTTAGTTTTAACGTACAATGATCAGCCAAAATATTAGGACCGACCCTCACAAACATGTATAGCTCTGCCTCTTTCATAACACCCATGGGCACTGAGGTATTACATATTTGGCTGATCGTAGCAGGCGTGTTGAATGAGCAGGTACCCGACTGAGACGATGGCACCAGGATGCTCTGTTGGACGATACATCTTGCAGTGTACAAGAGTTGAAGGATCTGTTGGTGATGTCCTTATACCAGATACTACAGGGCCACTTGGTGCCATCTCTTCCACAGATGAACAATGCACATGTGCCCTAATAATGTTCCTCCTTTAATAACCTTAATGCGGGTCTGGTTTTGTTGCAGAGGGGTTTTGTGTGGGCTGTAGGAGTGAAGATGAATTTATTGCTTATGTGTAACTGTTGTTACTGCTGCTTTCAGGTCATTTTGCTTTTTTTAATTGACATTTCTTTGGAAACTGTTTGTTTGTGTCACGCCTCCTAACCAAGCGCCTGTCTCTAGCCGCTCTTCAAGCATCAATCTGTCTATAAACTCTGAAACTCTCAAGATGCCCCTTCACATCACGTGACTCCTCCAACCAATCAGCATTCACTTGACAGATCACGTTCGCCAACACACTGATTACTTTCACCTGTTTTCTAGTGTATATAAACCCGGTTAACACTGGCTATCATTGCAAAGTATTGCCACCGACTTGTTGTAAGCATACCGAGCGTTTCTATTGTGTTGAATATCCTGGTACCAATTCTCTTTGTTTATCGATTTACTCACTTTGTCTTTGCCCTATGGTTGTGGTTGCTGGTCTGATTGCTTTACATTGCAGACTTTCGCTTGTTTACCCGTTTCGCTTTTGCTTGTCCCTTTGTACCTCTGCCGGTTCTGTGGTTTGTTGGAGTTTGTGCCCGTTCTCCTTTAATAAACCCCGCTTTAACCTTTTAATCCGCGAGCGTCTCATCTGTTTGTACAACGTTACAGTTTGTTGGGTTTGGGGCAATCCCATATTACTGCACATGGTTTGGGTATGGGATAGAATACTGGTAGAAGATCTGTTGGTGTTTAACCCTAGTGATTATTTTATCCTGATCAGGGTTGTGGTGGGTCTGGCAGCACCTGGGAAGCTTCTTTCTTTCTTGCTTATTGCTGGTTTGAGAGCGTGTCGTAAAACCATGCATGACAAAAACCAATCACACTGGATCGTCAATGCCATCTTCTTATATCATAAAACAAGATGCAATTTGCACAAGAACATGAATTTGCATGAGCGTCCTAATACTGTTTACCTTGTCCATATTAGTTTTTAAATAGTGTTTCGATGCTTAGAAACTTGTCCGCATTTCTAAAATAGCTAAGAGAAAGAATCATTTAAATATATTAGTCTTAAAAGAGTTGCACAGCCATGTCTAAAGCTTTTGGACTCCAGCAGCAACAGAGGCAAGAATCTCTCTAAGAATCACTGATAGATTTACCAGTAATATTGGGGTTGCCAAGCATGCCACCTTCATGCAAACAAAGAAAGTAGTTGCAGCTGTAGCAGTGAGATTTCACTGACTGGCTGAGTTTCCCCTATTGCAGCAGCTACCTGCCTTCTCGGAGGAGTTGCTGTAGAGCCGAAACATTTGTTTACCACTGTATTGTATACTCGACAGAAGTTCTACAAGCATCCATCGCTGAAAAAAATCCTGGAACACGAGCTCAGCTTTTCACTACACTGAATACAGTCAGACATACAGTAGGAACTACTTTTTCTCCTGTTAACAGCTTGTAGGTTAAACAAACAAGGTGACTCGTTTGACGCGACAGACAAAAGCCGCTCAGAATCGCGAGCGACGGGCGAGACGCGCCCTGCTGCGCTTATTAATTGAAAATCCACCGAGGCCTCCACCTGTGCTGGAGGATCTGCATTTCAGAGGCACTTCCTTTCCACATGGGACGCGTATGTGCTGGAGTGCTGGCTTAGATAACATTCCCTCGGTGATTTGCAACAGAACTATTTTCCTCCCGGGAGATTCGCTGATGATTCCAGCTTCAGCCTTCAGTGCAAAAAAAAAGTTATATAAGTGTAAGATTTGTTCTCGAGTGCCGACTGAGGTCGTTGAGGGGCTGCAGCAGAAGAAAAGATAATTCACTCGGTGAAAAGCAGGAAACAGGGCAAACTCGCGCATACACACACATAAACACACACACACTTGGAGCTTGACTTCAATGCTCTGAACCCTTTTGTCCAGCATCAATGCCTGACCTCACAGCTGACCGCACAAATTCCTACAGACATTTTCTACAGACATTACAGAAAGCCTTTCCAAAATAGGCTATGACATCTGCAATGTAGGGTCCCAAAACAATACGTCTGCCCATGGTTTTAAATTGGGATGTGTCCACATAGGGCAGCACGGTGGCTCGGGGGTAGCACAGTTGCCTCACAGCAAGAAGGTCCTGGGTTTGATCACCAGGTGGGGCGCTCCCGGTCCTTTCTGTGCTGAGTTTGCATGTTCTCCCTGTGTCTGTGTGGGTTCCTCCCACAGTCTAAAAACATGGTCAGTTTAATTAGAGACACAGAATTGCCCTATAGGTGAATGGGTGTGTGTGTGTGTGTATGTGTGTCTGCCCTGCGATGGACTGGTGCCCCGTCCAGGGTGTTACTGTGTGCCTTGCGCCCATTGAAAAGCTGGGATAGGCTCCAGCACCCCCCTGCGACCCTAGTTGGATAAGCGGTTTGCAGGTATGCTGTGTTCTGTTGTCCTTGTGTATTTGTGTATTCTGGGTTCCACCCATCTTCCAAACTACGCAAAGGTGGCCCGACTACTCTACATCACCCCTGAGTGTGAGTAAACAGTAAGTGTGTGTTGCCCTGTCATGTTGATGCCTTGTGCCCAGCGTTCCCAGATGCTGCCAGACCCCCGATAAGCCTGGTCAGGATAAATGAATGAAGGGTAATGTTAATAGAGTTAAACACAAGGTCTCTATGACAAACAGTCAAATGTATGTGGGCACCTGACCAAGAGCTTGTTCAACATCTCATAATACAGGGCTGCCCCCAAACGCCAAAACAAACAGTTACCAAGGGGGCTGTTTATTCCCAAGTAAAGACAAAATATTTAGAAGCAAAAGTGCTACAAATGGGCCACTGATACCCAGCAGCAGCTGCTTCATCTCTCAGGCATTTTGTGGGCTCTCCTTAAGGCTCTCAGTGTTGGCACCAGGTTTCTCTCAGATTTGCCAGCTTATCATTCCCGGCCAAAGTAAAGAGGGATGAAACCTCACACACATAACCCAGTTTTTGAATACCTCAATCAGCTTCCCTTGAGGGTCCGGTGGGCCCCAGCACTAAACCTCACCATTCAAGAATGAATAGTGTGATATCTTTAGCTGTGGACAGACCCTCTTCATCATGGCAGCTGCGAGCGAGGCCATGCTTTGGGCTCTCACGCAGACTTTGGATTTGGCAGCAGCCTCAAGTGTTTGTTCCCTCTCTTTCAGCATGGATTTGAAAGGCTGAAACTCTCCAAGCATTTTGAGAGTTTTGGACTCGATGGTTATTGTGTCTCTTCTTTGTGCAGCCAGTAAAATGAGAGACAATCAGGAGCTCTGGGGAGGGAAGGCTGGCATGGTTGTACATGCTGTATTTCCTGACCCTACTTCACACTGGCACTGATATCTTTGTTATAATGCCCAGAAAATATACACCAGTTCTTTCTATTTTAGCCATTCACTTAATCTTGGTCATGGAGAGTCCTTGGGACTACCCAAAACACTGGGTATAAAGCAGAAACACATACTGAATGGCGCATACTGAGAGGTGACCAGACACTTAACTATTTACTCACTCACTCACACCTTGGGCCAGTTAAGGGTAGCCAACCCACCTACTAGCATACTAGGACAGCATTTAAAACCAGTTCCTTGGGCTTTTGGTCCAGACGTACCACCAGACTTTTTGCTTGATTTGCCTTTCATCAAACATAATTAGATCCTTGTTTAAGTTCTAATTTTGTCTTGTCTGTCCATACATCATTATCTTACAAGGTTTCAGGAACATGTCAGATGTTTTTCCTTGATTAGCAATGATTTTCTCCTAGTTTTTTATATATATATTTATATATATATATATACGTATATATAGTCTGGATGTTTGTGACCTTCTGGATGAGTTGTCACTAGGCCCTTAAAGAAATTGGCCACTCCGAGGTAGATTAACCTCTGTCACAGGATTCCTGTGTCTATAACACTCGAATTTCCCCCATGAGGATCAATAAAGGAATTTTATCTTTTCTTATAGAAAGATTCTCTCACTGTGGTTTGGTGGAGTCCAATGGCCTTGGAAATTGCTTTTTAGACTATCATCTTTTCTGGATTGTCCTTATATTGTTAAATAGTGTACATATAGTGTTTCTGTA
This sequence comes from Trichomycterus rosablanca, assembly GCF_030014385.1. Taxonomy (NCBI): domain Eukaryota; kingdom Metazoa; phylum Chordata; class Actinopteri; order Siluriformes; family Trichomycteridae; genus Trichomycterus; species Trichomycterus rosablanca. The sequence goes on from NC_086011.1 coordinate 3,162,831, forward strand.
GAAACTTTAAGGTGACTGCCTGACTTTAATAGCGTGGTTAAAAAGAGCAAGAAGGGGCGGCACAGTGGCTAAGTGGGTAGCACTGTCGCCTCACAGCAAGAAGGTCCCGGGTTCGATTCACAGGTGGAGCGCTCCGGGTCCTTTCTGTGTGGAGTTTGCATGTTCTCCCCTCGTCTGTGTGGGTTCCCTTTGGTCCAAAGACGTGCAAGTGAGGTGAACTGGAGATACAAAATTGTTCATGACTGTGTTTGATATTAAACTTGAACTGATGAATCTTGTGTAACCAGTAACCAAAGTGTAAAACATGACGTTAAAATCCTAATAAATAAATAAATAAAAAGAGCAATAAATAGCTGTTATGGATCATTTTGTTCCTTAAATAAATACAGCTGTGCTGTGTTGTGTTTACTTAGGTTAATTTTGTGTTATAGGTTTTGTTTAATAAACTGTAATAATTAATTGTGACAAATATGCAACAATGTTGGCAATCAGAAATTACGTTTTAACACCACTGTATTTCCAAAATGAAACATAGTGCTTTGTTAATCAAATGAAAACAGGAACAAACATCACACAGCTATGTGGCTTCAAAGCGATTAAAGAACATTCTTTTCTCCACCCAGACCTCTCCTTTATTCTTCTGGGTCACCGAGTGGCCGGTTCCCCCGGCCAGAGCAAGCATGATCCCACGCGGTATGTTTTCCAGCAAGGCATTTTTCAGAGGTGTTAAACGCATTTGTCTGTGAAAAGCCAGGAGATTATGAGGATTATTAACGGGGCTGCAGAGCTCGTTAGCTTCACAGCGCATTTCCATTTTTAGTATGTTTTCAAAAATGTCCGGCAACATGACAGAGCTATTTCCTGTTATCACCTTGGCCCATATAGATAGAGGATAATAGGCGTCAAGGTGGCTATGGGCATTATTAAAGGAATAATTGTGAGCGTTATCTGGCGGAAATGGTGTTTGAGAAAATGGTGTTTGAGTGTTTGAGAAATGGTGGTGTGAGTAAGAAGTTATTTATTAAAACAGGTGAGGTAGGTGTGTGTATGTAGAGGTGTGTAGCTTTAGAAATTAACAGTGTTAACAGCTGATGTTGTGAGGGATTTGTACATTATATGGCCAAAAATATGTGGACACTTGACCATGAGCTTGTTGGATGTTCGATTCCAATATCGAGGTGATTTTTTAACCACTTTTAAAATCGCTTTACTTAAGTACATTTACAAAAATACATCAACATGTATGGTGTTCTTGATGAAGAGTATGGTGGCGGCTAAGACGATTATTCTTCTTTGTTGAAGATGTCCCCAGCCCCCCTGTTTTAAAAGACACTATCTGAGATGTCCGTGATTTCTCAGATTAAGAGGTTAAGGTGTTCTGGTGCAGCCGCATTGGGGAGTGCAGAATTAATATGGAATGCATTTATGGATGTGTTAGGGAGGCCATAGGGAAACTATTTTGTTTTTCTTCTTTTTTTCTTGTTATAATAATAATAAATAATAATAATAATAATTGATTTTATTATTATTGTAATTATTATTATTTTATTATTTATTATATATTACATTTTTAATTGTTATTTTTTTATTATTTTTATAATTAATTAATTATTCTTATTTTCTTGTTATAATAATAATAATCATATTAATTGATACTATTGTTATTGTAATTATTATTATTTATGATATATTATATTTTTAATTGTTATTTTTATTTTTTATTTTTTCATAATTTATTAATTATTTTTTGTGTAATTTAAATCTTTACTTATTTTAATTTATTCTTCATGTACATTATTTTTTTTTATTGTAATACTGGGTAGAAGGTTATTGATGTTACTGATGTATTGATGTTCTTCTTGTACTTGTTGTTCTTAAAAATTAAAAATAAAATATATATTTTATTATATATTTATTTTATAAATATTTTATAAAAGCGCTTTACTGAAAAAAATGTTCCTGCAGCGGAACCAAGGACAGACCATGTTGTGCTGTGGCACTCTGTGGCTGTGCTGTTGTTGTTCCTGTACATTTCCACTTGAAAAGCCTATAGAGTTTGCCAGAGCAGCTCCGCCCGTACAGAAATTTGGTAAAATGACTTGATGGATGGGTGACATGCAACGACAGTTGTACATAAATCACTTAGAACAATAATACCTCCCATTTTACAGCCAGTGTTTGTCTATGGTGATTTCATTAGTAAAAACTGTTCGCTACAGTGCATGCAAACCAAAACCAATTAGAGAAATGTCCTAATTACATGTTTCATGTCCTTTACATCAAATGAACTGTCAGGTGCTTTAATGCTGTAAATAAAGATTCGGGTATTTTTCTGAAGTCATAATGGGTGAGTATCGGCTGTCAAGCTGTCAAGTGGTGTGCCGCTAGAAGAAGCTGCCACCATGCTGTGAATATCTGATTAAAATTAGAATCATAACACACACACACACACGCACACACACACACATATATACAGAGATCACTGAGTGCATTTACAGGCGCACTAAAATTTTGATCTGCATCTAATTTCAGCATTTAACTGATTATTCAAGTGGTAATGAAAATGCATCAGACAGTAGCGGGGCATCACCCATGCACTCGCCCACTCACTCGCTCACTCACTCAATCACTCCCACTGTATTTAGGGGTCGCCTCAACAGTTCAGGTTTGCATACCAGACTTGGCATAGTTTTCATGCCATGCATTGACTTTTATTTTTAATTGATTTTTAATACTAACGACTTTCTTAATCATAATCCTGCAAATCAGATCAGTTTATAAGACTGACAGGCTAAAAAGGTAAACAAGAATTTCTACACATTTGTTAAAAATGGCAACCCGAACTATACTCTGCCGTTGTTAACTTGTCTGCACCACAGATGTGTTTGCATGCTGGATTATTTTTAAACACACAGGATGATTCCTAAATGTCTGTCGTATTTACTGCCCACGCTCTCCACATGACAGTAAAATCCGTCTTGTGTGATTAAAAAGTACCATTAATTAAAACAAACAGATTACTACCCATCGCAGGTAAATCAAGCTGCGTTCACCAGTCTGCATCAGCCCAGTTTGCAGAAACGGCATGAAGCCCGACCTGGCAGACTGTCGGGTCAGGGTTTAAAAGTGGTTATCGTCAAACTACACCCTGTATGGTATCATCCGGGTGCCCCCTGCGGTGTGTAGTTTGTCACTCTGTGTGTTATTGTGTGATGTCGTGGAAAGTGGCAGAAGGTAGAAAGTGACCCGGTGTGTCCTTCATGCTGGATGCCGTGTGTGTGTGTGTGGTCTGGAGGTGGACGTGAAGACATACAGCCAGAAATCTCTTTTCCAGCTCCTGCTGATCACAAATCAGTGTCTTGTCACTTTCTGGCTTCGCCTACAACGCACGACAAACCCGGTCCGCAATCAGAGCCTAAAACGCTTTGGGACCCGACATAACTAGCATGGTACTGGCTATTATTAATCAGACCTGTGCTCACTGACATATTTGGGCAGGGTGGATGTTACTTGCAGCTGTCTCCCGGCTCCAATTACGGCCCGTTTAAAATCAGGGCATAAAAATAAATGGAGGTGAGAATGCTCGGAGAGGGAGCTGCGTGGAGGCAGGGAGTCTGACTCGCAAAAGCCGAGACGTCGGACCAGAATTACATTTCGGCTGAGGGAGCGACGATAGCTCATCTTATCGGCTGAAATGACTTAGAAATGAAAAGCGGGAAATATTTTAATACAATCAGTGTACCGTTGACTTCAGATACACTAAAAGCCTTTGTTTACCAACATCATGACTGTAAAGTGTGTTTTTTTATTGTTTAATTTGTGGGTTTTCTGGAACCAGGAACTGGATAAAGCAGAGCTGTAGAGTTGTGCTCTAGCTAGGAATAAATTTGAATAAACTTTATGGCATTTAGCAAATTATTCAATCCAAAACGAATTACAACTGTGACCTTATACAAACTGAACAATTGAGGATTAAGGGCACTACAGTGGCAACCTAGCAGTTATGGGGCTTGAACCCAGGCCCATCTAATTACTAGTCCAGTACCCTAACTGGTGAACTACCACTGCCCAGTGATGATCCTGTAACATATAAAACCTATTTTACTGCCCATGTTTGTCTATGAAGATCGCCTGACTATACTTGATTTCATACTCAAAGAGGAAGCTGCCTGGAGCGTTTAGAAGAGGTGTCTACATACTTTTGGCCACGCAGGGTATATTTATTTGTTCATATTTAATGCTTACACATTAATCTTGACACTTTTATAGGTGTCTGTAAATGCTGTTTGTTCAATCTGTAAAGTGGAATCAACTCTCATAAGATGCTTAATTGCGCTGATCAAGGTTTATCGAGCGGCTCTATAGCACTATTAGCATGAGGTGAGTGAAACTACTGTAGCGGACCCGACTGACCAAAATAAAAAAAAACACACACACACACACACACACACACACACACACACACACAGTCACAGTGTTCCAGCATATTTCAATTGCTGGCAGACCTATTTTTATTGGCGTGTGTCTCTTGGATTACATCTGATCACCCTGGCCCAATTTCTCATGGTATTATGTGACATTTTATGTTTTTTTGACCAGCATTGACATGAGGCTGCTGTTTGTTGTACTTTTTTAATTAGTGCAGTCAAACTAGCCTTATTAATAATCAAAAATCACTCATTAAAATAATTAAAATATCAAGACATACACTATATGACCAGCTATGAAGAGGACTGCTTACATTTTACTGCACTCAACTGTGACGTGACAGTAAAGGATCTTGAATCATGACTTTGTTGGACATTCTATTTAAAAACCATGGACATTAATATGAAGTTGCTGCGATCCCTCTAACCCTTTGGCTATAAGTCTGAGGGAGGCTGTGTCTAAGGGAATTAATGCCTATTCAGTCAGAGGAGCATTTGTAAGGTCAGACTGATGTTGGACGAGAAGCCTTGGCTCACAGTTGACGTTCAGTTGGGTTGAGGTCAGGGCTCTGAAAAGGCCACTGAAGTTCCTCCACACCAAATTCATCAACCCATGTATCAGATTACTATCTGCTCATGACCCAAATTTATTACACACACATCTGACATTTAAAGAATTGCTTTCGGGTTTGGTAAACCAATCTGCTGCCACTCAACGGAGCACTTGCATTGGCGTGATGATGAAAAACAGAAACAGATCATTCTTGTTATTTTGCTCTTTGGGTGAGTTTAATCCTGTAAAAAGGCACATTTTTGGTTTCTAACAGACCTGGCTGTGTTGTTTTTAAAGTTACACATTCAAGCAGTGGTTGAGAAAGCAGAGAATGATGGACGGCTGACCTGGCTGAAGCAGATATGCAGTCAAAGGGAGCGCTCCAGGCGACACCTAGGTCACCTTAGACTCCAGGCTTAATGGAGGAGATTTGTCATGCTCCCCTTTCTGTTTGGATGTTATTTGTGCTATGGAGAGAGATGCAGTACCAGGAAGTAATGGGTGTGCTATCACTTTGCTATGAGCTCATATGGCCTCTCGCTATTTGTAGAAGCTCCGTGCTGGAGCAGTGTTACTGCAGACTGCTTTTTCACTGCACATCTTTAACTCATGTTATTAATCATTCATAAACTAAAATGACACATTGATTATGAAACTGCCAGTACCATTTTTCCCACAGGTAAGCAGGTTGTCAGGATTACGTATAAAAAGTGCAAGAACCACTCAAGAGAAGGCTCGGTAATACTTAAAGTAAGGGACTTTAGAACACCAGGCATTTTCTTTGGTGTTTTCCAGTTGGACTGAGATTCCCAAGTTACAAACTTTACTTGATTCCCCATTTAAGAATTGAACACAGCCGAGCAGTTTTCTGAATGTTATTAAGAAATATACACCGATCAGCCATAACATTAAAACCACCTCCTTGTTTCTACACTCACTGTCCATTTTATCACTTTGTAGTTCTACAGTTACTAACTGTAGTCCATCTGTTTCTCTGCATGCTTAGTTAGCCCCCTTTCACGCTGTTCTTTAATGGTCAGGACCCCCACAGGACCACCACAGAGCAGGTATTATTTGGGTGTTGGATCATTCTCAGCGCTGCAGTGACACTGACATGGTGGTGGTGTGTTAGTGTGTGTTGTGCTGGTATGAGTGGATCAGACACAGCAGCGCTGATGGAGTTTTTAAATACCGTGTCCACTCATTGTCCACTCTATCAGACACTCCTACCTAGTTGGTCCACCTTGTAGATGTAAAGTCAGAGACGATCGCTCATCTGTTGCTGCTGTTTGAGTTAGTCATCTTCTAGACCTTCATCTGTGGTCACAGGATGTTACCCAGTCCAGCTATTCTCAGTCCAGCAGTGACAGTGAGGTGTTTAAAAACTCCAGCAGCGCTGCTGTGTCTGATCCACTCATACCAGCATAACACACACTAACACACCACCACCATGTCAGTGTCACTGCAGTGCTGAGAATGATCCACCACCTAAATAATACCTGCTCTGTGGTGGTCCTGTGGGGGTCCTGACCATTGAAGAACAGGGTGAAAGGGGGCTAACAAAGCATGCAGAGAAACAGATGGACTACAGTCAGTAATTGTAGAACTACAAAGTGCTTCTATATGGTAAGTGGAGCTGATAAAATGGACAGTGAGTGTAGAAACAAGGAGGTGGTTTTAATGTTATGGCTGATCGGTGTATACCTTCCCAAAGAAAGATCAGCAATTGAATCCATAAATAAAGACTTTAGGTTTATTTGACCATAATCTCATTTAAAAATATTTTTAATTAATTCTACAAGGCCGTATAAAAAGAGCCATGACTGCAAACTTTCTCCTGCGCTCATAAATATTCATGACTTAGCTTGTGTAAATTCATACTAATTTGCAATCATGAGAATACGTTAAGTATTTAATGCATAAACATTATCATAAACCGCTACAGAGGATTTGGAGGATCTGCTGAACCCTTCTGAAGGATCCGGTGTGCCCTTGAGCAAAGCTCTTGAACCCCAGATTTGTTCTTCATAGAATCAAACGTAGCAAAATTAGCTACAGACGTGAATCCATTTCTTTTCATCTAGCTTAATTTTTCTGTTGGAAACATGCAGAATGTGTAACTGTGCACCGGTAATGATGTCTCATATACACTGATCAGCCATAACATTAAAACCACCTCCTTGTTTCTACACTCACTGTCCATCTTATCAGCTCCACTTACCATACAGAAGCATTTTGTAGTTCTACAATTACTGACTGTAGTCCATCAGTTTCTCTACATACTTTTTCAACCTGCTTTCATGCTGTTCTTCAATGGTCAAGACTCTCGCAGGACCACCACAGAGTAGGTATTATCTGGGTGGTGGATCATTCTCACTGAAGTGACAAAGACATGGTGGTGGTGTGTTAGTGTGTGTTGTGCTGGTATGAGTGGATCAGACACAGCAGCGTTGCTGGAGTTTTTGAATACCGTGTCCACTCACTGTCCACTCTATTAGACACTCCTACCTAGTTGGTCCACCTTGAGAATGATCCACCACCCAAAAAATAGATGCTCTGTAGTGGTCCTAGGAGAGTCCTGACCATTGAAGAACAGGGTGAAGGGGGGCTAACAAAGCATGCAGAGAAATAGAGGGACTACAGTCAGTAATTGTAGAACTACAAAGTGCTCCTATATGGTAAGTGGAGCTGATAAAATGGACAATGAGTGTAGAAATAAGGAGGTGGTTTTAATGTTATGGCTGATCAGTGTATGTAATTATGTACACTGTAAGGCCTAAAGTACTTGGATACCCGACCACGAGCTGGTTGGGCATCCAGTTTTAAACCACAGGCATTAATGTGAATGTGGAGTCCCACCTCCCTCTCTGTGCCTATAACAGCTCTCACTGTTCTGGCAAGGCTGGAACTGGAACAGAAACCGTACACACTGGAATATTTAACACTGGGGGTTAAATAGAATGATTGGTACCTGGAATTGGCACCTTTAATACGTAAAATAGAGACTTTGATATCTTAATTTTCAGAGATTTAGAGCTAGAAAAGATGGAACTGAAATCGAAAGTGTTGGTACTACATCTACAACTTAAAGCTTGTTACTGGAACCAGGTTCTTTTGTACTGGAACTGATTGTTTAATTACTGGAACTGTGGAACTGGTGTGTGTGTGTTGCTATTTGTGAGCTATAAGCTAAAAGATTCTGTTTATTCTTTACTAGAACAGAAGCCTTTAGTACTACGACACCAAACAATGGTACTAAATTGCTAGTCAATGTTCTAATTCCATTTCTGCAGTACTAAAAGTTTTGGGACACTATGCAGTAAAACCTTGCACCGAATTCAGTTGGCTCCCTTCATTTGACTCGACACTGAGTATACATTAATACAGGAATCAGAGCAAACTCAGACGTCAGATTCGAATTATTCATCCGGATTAGACTACTGCAAGCTGGTTTAAGTCTTAGATTAGTACACTGAGTCTGAGTGTGAGCGGCTGTGTCTGCAGGCCAAGGTACAGATTGTTCCTCTTCATTTCTTCAAAGGCTTCCGAACTGTTACATCTCCGTCATGATTTATGACGATTGCATTTGCTTTTCTCCGGAGCTTGAAAGTCGAAAGTATTCAGACATGCATTCCGTGGCTTTGAAGACGTGACAATAAAACCGAAGCTCATGCTGAGCTCTTGGTTGAATGTCAAGATGTTCTGAATAGGATTCAAGATGTAAGATTTAGAAAATTCCTCACAGTGTAAGAATGTATTGAGCATTTCAAAAACTGCAAGCGGCTTGTTTAAACACGTTAGTTTGTTGCTTGTAAATATACACTGATCAGCCATAACATTAAAACCACCTTCTTGTTTGTATCACCTTGCTTATCAGCTTCACTTACCATATAGAAGCACTTTGTAGTTCTACAATTATTGACTGGAGTCAGTAGTCCCCCCCCCCCAGCACAGCAGCGCTGCTGGAGTTTTTAAATACCGTGTCCACTCACTGTCCACTCTATTAGACACCTCTACGTAGTTGGTCCACCTTGTAGATGTAAAGTCAGAGACGATCGCTCATCTATTGCTGCTGTTTGAGTTGGTCATCTTCTAGATCTTCATCAGTGGTCACAGGACGCTGCCCACAGGGCGCTGTTGGCTAGATATTTTAGGTTGGTGGACTGTTCTCAGTCCAGCAGTGACAGTGAGGTGTTTAAAAACTCCAGCAGCGCTGCTGTGTCTGATCCACTCATACCAGCACAACACACACTAACACACCACCACCATGTCAGTGTCACTGCAGTGCTGAGAATGATCCACCACCTAAATAATACCTGCTCTGTGGTGGTGATTTTCTAACTGTTATTTCACAAGCTCTGATACCTACAGCTACTTAGATTATAAACTTGGTGGAAAAGAAAGGTCTTTAATGACAGTGAACTTTATGAATTGCCTCCCAATTGCACTTTAGTGATTATTAATAGCTGATAATAGCTTTGTATTGCTCTTGCTAAGCCTATTCAAAAAGTACATGGATCAGTGGTGTCCTGCCAAGGTCAGGAAGTAATACAATACAATAATGTATTCTTGAAGATGGTCACATGTAATCCAAGAACTTAAAAATAGGTCTGCAATGAGTTACAAGCTGCTGAAACAAAAGTTAGACTGCCCACAGTCAAGCAGACTTTACAATACCATGGGATGAGGCTAATGCACATTATGAAAAGGTTTATTGGCTATAAGAAGGACAAAACCAGCCTAGAATTCCTTAGCAGTTCTGGTAAGGGTTCAAGTCCCTCAACTGCCAGCCTGCCACAGTTGGGCCCAAAAGCCTCAAAATTTGTTTGACAAGTATCATGTCTTAATTGAAAGCTGTTTTGGATAAAATTTTCGAAGGTAAATTAGTAGTTAAGTATTAAAACTCACAACTAAGAGGAAACATTAACAACTGAGACTACAAGGCCAAAAATATGTGGTCACCTGACATATATGGACATAAAGTAGTCCTCCCGTCCCTTCTTTGTGGATATAAGAGCCTCTACTTCTCTAAATAAGCTTTATACAAAATTTTGGAGAGTATGTTGTCTATTCATTCCAAAGAGCATTGTAAAAGTTAGGCACTGACGGTAGATAGAAGGCCTGGCTCTCAATCAGTGATCCAATTCATCCCAAAGGCTTTACCAGGGTTGAGTTCCATCGCACAAGTTCCATCATGCTTTGTACACAGTTATGCTGAAATAGCAAAAGGCCTTTTCCGAACTGTTGCCACAAAATAGCAAGCATTGTTAAAGTATTTGTGTGTTAAAACACCTAAAACACCTAAATGTAATAATTAGAAGGGTGTCTATATACTTTTGGCCTTATAGTGTAGCACTATTTTCTTTGTACTGTATGTAAAGCTGGAACACTGACACATCCTTTACAGAATATTCTACCTGAATTACAGTATACAGACGAGACATTACGATGCAGAGAACCTAATTAGGAGAGCGCGTGGTATAAAGCACGTGGTAATAACAGTCATTAGTTTGCCCCCTCACCATTCACCCAATTGACGAGCCTAGCCAACCTTCCATTGTTTTCCAAAAGCTTTTTTTAAGCTGCCAAAAGCACGCTGCTTTTTCCTGCCTGACAGGCAACTTAATAATCAACCACAATGGAAATGTTTTACTGCTATTTCTGGACGTCTGGTGGGCTGAATATGCAAATACGGTTCCCTGCAAACTCAATAATGTGCTGGAAAATCTGCACAGATGTTCTGAACCACAGGGCTTTCAGTGACAGAACAATACTGTGGCCGATTCAAGCGGCGGAAGCTGGATTTGAAAGCCTGTGGAGCCGCGAATAGCTGAGAGTCAACGGTACGTCTAGAGTATATGTTTACATGAGGCAGGAATGTTCCTTCACATGTTGGTAGTCTTTAGGGAAAACGAGTATCTTAGTCATCATGTGGTCAGCAGCCTCGCACTTCGCATTTCGTCTCGGGATTTGCTGCCCGACCGATTTATTGACCATACTCCCTCGGGTGCTTTTAGTCCTGTTTTGCTAGCACTGATCGATGATGTTAACATGTATGTTCAAGCGAAGGAATTTAAGAAAATGCGGATGCTACAAATAACCAAGTAGACCAAGTGACCAGGTACTGAGGATATAAATAACTATATAAGCTTGGTATCATGTACATAAACAGTCAGCTCCAGAATTATTGCCCCTCCCAAACCTTATCCAAAATCAAAACCAATCCATGTGCCACATGTCATGAGTCTTCTCCTCTAATGCGTCATAAGATTGAGAGTCCAGACCAAGGAATTCGAATCTAATCTCTGATACAGAATCATTCCGGATCCTCGATGCTCCACTTTGGATTACCAGTTTAAATAGGGTTTAACTCAGGGGACTGGGGTGCCATGGTATGATCTTGATTCTGTTGTCATTAAACAATGTTCTTTAAACACATATGTGTGTTTAGACACCAGAAATTGATAATAGTATACTTAATGTGTAGCTGTTTTTGGAAATTACAGCTTTAATTTGCTTTGTGCAGCATTGTGGCTTAATTTTGTCTTAATTCCTGATGGCAGACCATCTTCAGCTCCCCCAGGTTATGTTTAGATAAGTATTTTAGTGTGTTTAATAATTGCAAATGCTTAATTACTTCTGGTAATGATAATAGTGGATATTATATGTCATAATGTGTGTGGACACCCATTCCAATCATAAAGCTCAGGTTTTTCTCACATCCACTGCTAAAATATGTTTATTTATTATTTATTAGGATTTTAACGTAATGTTTTACACACTTTGGCTACATTCATGACAGGACAGGTAGTCAGTCGTTACACACAAGTTCAATGTCAAACCCAGTCAAGGAGAATCTTTGTATCTCCAATTCACCTGACTGCATGTTTTTGGACTGTGGGAGGAAACCGGAGCTTCCGGAGGAAACCCACACAGACACAAGGAGAACATGCAAACTCCACACAGAAAGGACCCGGACCGCCCCACCTGGGGATCAAACCCAGGACCTTCTTGCTGTGAGGTGACAGTGCTACCCACTAATAATAACTAATAGTTAATACTATATGTCATAATGTGTGGACACCCATTCCAATCATAGAGCTCAGGTTTTTACCCACATCCATTGCTAAAATATGTATATAAAAGCAATTATATTAAATAATGTATATGCTTTTAACATGGATGTGCCCCCGTTCAAAGAGCTAAACTCCAGTGGCCTGGACAAAGCTTTGACCTCCAAAATACTCACAAATATTAAAAATAGATTCAATTCAGAAGCCTCAGCATGAACCTCGTAGGTCACAATGCCATTCTACGTTTTTTGACTGACATTCAAATAAATTGGCGGTCATCCCAGTCAGTGGATAATCATTCTCGCCCTCTGCCAGTCTGTAGCTTTCTTGTCCTCAGTGTCTGCAGCTTGACCTTGTTTTCATGAGCCACAGTGTTTGAAATTTTAAGGATGGAAGTGACCTGACGATCAACATATCAGTCTGCTGGTAAAGCCAGAACTGAACCTTTCTTTACCTCACTTCAAACTGTCATTTTATTATGTTAATAGTTATTTTAATACTAGTTAATTTTGTAGTACTACTAGCACATTTTGACACCCAGCTGGTTCTTATTTATTTATTAGGATTTAAACATCATGTTGTACACACTTTGGTTACATTCATGACAGGACAGGTTTAATGTCAAACACAGTCAGGGACAATTTTGTATCTCCAGTTCACCTCACTTGCACGTCTTTGGACTGTGGGAGGAAACCGGAGCACCCGGAGGAAACCCACACAGACACGGGGAGAACATGCAAACTCCACACAGAAAGGACCTGGACCACCCCATCTGGGGATCGAACCCAGGACCTTCTTGCAGAGAAGTGACAGTGCTACCCACCGAGCCACCGTGCCACATCAGATTTAGTTCAGATTACCAGATAACCAGTAACTCATTAAACAGAATGTGTTGGGATTTAACACTGGGATAGAATGTTTGACAAAAATGTAAAGGCACAGTGGGTAAAGATTCATACCCAACTTTCTTTTTAAGCATTTGTGAGGTCTGTTGACTTTTTGGTTTTTTAAACAGGAGCACATTCATATTGAAAGCATATACATTATTTAATACATTTGCCTTTGTTTACATATTTTAGCAATGGGTGTGGGTAAAAACCTAAGCTTTATGATTGAAATGGTTGTCCATATACATTAAGACACATAGTCTCTGCTATAAACATCAACAGATGTAAATAAACATTTGTATTTATTAATCACACTAAAACACATACCTAAACATATAGTCCTAACCAAGTTTAAGTTCAGTGTTCCTGATTGTCCTGTATCTCACAGGCTAATTTACTCCCTCATATAGGGAGTGTTTATCTAGCCTGCTCTTAAACCTTGGACCTTCAGCCCTGTGCTAGACCTATAATCAAGGTTCCTGCAGACCACTGCTTACGACTGCACACTCAAGGTGCTTTTGACTGATTGGACCTCAGTCTAATCTACAGGACGAGAAGCACGTAGAACAGAACGTAGAGCGAACACGCTGGAGGGCCAAAGTGCAGTTTATGAAAGAGTCGAGTGTGATTAATGTGAGCAGCGTTTATGTTTGAGGAGTGTGTGATGGTGGTGACATATTCGCCATCTTTAATTTGTTTTGACATTATTGACAATAACTAGTCAGTGAGGGGTAATACAGCTTGATATTTTCATGGTGTGACCCAGCTAAGAGAGAATGACATTAGTCATTGCGGTGATGTATTCCACAGGTTCTCAGAAATGTAGACACTGACATGCATTTTAAGGAAAATAAACAGTAACAGAATGGTAATCTGGCTCCGACACCAAACAAAACTGTGTTTATATGACACCAAAGCACTATAACACTGGCACAGCAACATGGGTCTTGAGTTTCTGGTTTTCTGCATGAAAACTTGCATTCCATTACTGTCAGACACTAGATGAGCATTAGGAACCCCTTTATATCTAATAACATAATGATTTGTCTATTATGCTAGTACGAAGGATGCAGAATGGTCCCCCCCCCCCCAGCACTGGCACCAAGTCAGTGTTCGGATCGGCTCCATGCCAGCTGAATCAGTGAAGAATTATAATTCCAAACCTCACATTGTGACCATTGCAGGAATTTGCCATGCAAGATTAATGCCACTTTTAGTGCAGACTGAAAATGTGTCCAGGTTGAAATGGACTCAGTGTTGCTTATATGACAGCGTTAAGTGAGAATTGAACCAGAATCACCCAGCCATGCCAGCCTCCAATTCTCTTTATCGCTCTGGAACTCAGATGACCCCCACATAAAGAGCGCCTGGGGCTCAGGGACTGTGTCGGCTGTCTGATCCACTTGGCGAGTGCCTGATTAATGTGACTGGCAGTTCTACGCACCGTTATTAATGTTCTCTGTCCCATACTTTTAATGTTCCAGACTGCTACAGTGGCTGCTACAGAAGTACAGTGAATCTCCGTCCCTACCTGCCTCCATTACTTGCTCTCCTTTCATTGTGTTTCATTTTATTCTGTAGCCTCTTTTCACATGTAAAATGTTACCTGGTTCCCGTCAATGGTGAATTCAATTTAGCAGTTTTACTTTTGCCATTTCCCAGGAGTACCGGCCATTTACATTTGCAATAACAATCTGCAAAAACATTATGAATAAACTGGACCAATTTGGTGCAATTTGGTCCAGTTTATTCATAAATGACCACACTTTGTAGTGTAACCTTGCTTTAAATATTCAACTTTTGTTAATGGCTATTTTAATTTGGAAACATCTTCATCTTAAGTGTTCAACATTTCTTTTTTTTTATGCATTTTCTTCCCTTTTTCTCCCTTTTAGCGTGTCCAGTTGCCCGATTGCGTCATGCTTCCTCTCCACCAATGCAGTGCAGATCAGCCCTGTGTACAGAGAGACGCACCCTGAGAGCACTCTTTTCTCATCTCTGTGCAGGCGCCATCAATCAGCTCTGGTTACAGCGTGTGTTTTAAACCCACATCACGCCCCATGAGCAAAAAGTGCATAATTAATTGTCTTTGCTCTTGATTGCACATTTTGGTTTCCTATACATGCAGTTCAATATTTATTAATGTATTTTCTATTTTATTCTTTCTTATTTTTATTTTCGTTTGTACTGCTTCAAACTTTATACTGCGACCTTAGGTCAAGAATGGCTGGAATAAAACCTACAGCAACTTTTAAATAGCAGAACATACGCACTAACCAAACAACCCTTCTTGCGTGGTTTGAAACCTTTAAAGAAGTTTTATATCCATACTAAGAATAAACACGCAGTACAGATTTTAATGCCCTTATTTTTTTTAAGGTCACGTAAACTTATGAACCGAGGTGGGAAACAGCAGAGAAGCAGACAGACGAGTTCCAACCCTTCACCAGCTTCTACACGGTGCTTACTGTGGTTAGAATATAATAAAACACACTTATTTGTCACGTGTACAGCATAATGAAATTCTTGTTCTGCATATCCCAGTTTGTTTGAAAGCTGGAGGCAGAGTGCAGGATCAGCTACTGTACAGGGTTAGGGTCTTGCTCAAGGGCCCAAGGAATCAAACCCTCAACCTTTTCAAATGATAGCCCAGAGCTCAACACACTGAACTATTACTGTTCCTATGTTGTTACACGTCAAGGATCCATAATGCTGCATTTGGATTGCTTTTTTTTTGTTTATGCATTTTCTCTCCTTTTTCTCTATTTTCAGCGCGTCCAATTGCCCAATTGCGTCATGCTTCCTCTCCACCAATGCCAATCCCTGCTCTGATTGAGGAGAACAAAGCTAACCCACACCCCCTCCGACACGTGGGCAGCATGCGGTATGCATCTTATCACCTACACTTTGACGAGTGCAGTGCATCTCAGCGTTGTGTACGGAGAGACACACCCTGAGATCACTCTTTTCTCATCTCTGTGCAGGCGCCATCAATCAGCCAGCAGAGGTCGTAATTGCATCAGTCATGGGAGAGAGACCCCATCCGGCTTATTTCCGCCCATATCTGAACAACAGGCCAATCGTTGTTCATGTAGCCGCTCAGCCTAAGCCGGCAGGAAGAGCTGAGGTTCGATACGATGTATTCGAGATCCCAGCTCTGGTTCCAGCGGCTGCCTTCAGATTGCTTTAATAGCATTAATAAGCAATTAATTAGCACCAGATACTTTACTAGTTAAAGAAAGACCAAGTATAAATTTAAATATACTGTAAATAAAAGAACAATACACACAGCTTGATTCATTGAGTTGTGTGTGTGACATTTAAGTATATAGCAGAGTATGTTACGAAATTCCGGGTTTATCTTCTCATTGGTCCTTGTTTAGAGGTTTTCTAAAATGTCTATGAAGATAATTAATTGAATAGTTAAGTGTAGAAGCAAAAGCAAAGTTTAAATGGACTTTACCATCACCAGACCTTCACTTCTAATATGATCCCAATATTTCACAAGACAACTAAATGTGTGAAGTGAATTTACCCCTCATTATTACAAAACCACCTTTAGCTGCTCCTGTTATGTCAATAGAAAGTCCGTTGGGCTTTATTGATTCCCAGTTTGACCCCTGCCCTGCTAGAGCGCCTCATATTGCACCACCCACTGCTTCTGAGACTAATTATTTTTCTATGGTATCATAGCAGTAAGCCAGAAAGGTTTTGGACCAAACCATTATGTACATTTGGCTATTGTGGGTTTCGGCTGCTAGCACTGACATATCTCATTTCTGGGTTTGCCCATAAATAGTCAAGTCTGATAAATAGCAGCGGAAAAGGATTCTACTGAGAGGAGCCAGAGAATTGATTTTGCCCTGACTCATAGTTCTCTGGCTCCAGTGTTGAGAAAAACAAAGTTAGCTACTTGGGATGGCGCTTGCCAAATCCTAAAAACAAAACTCATGTCCGGTTCCTTTTCATTTGGCAGTTGAATTAATTTTAGTCATTGCTTGGCTTTGAGATTCTGGGCTGACCTGATCTGAATTGTAAATGCACTGTAGGAGGGTGCAAAAATGGCAACAACTACATCAATGAACACAAAATAAAGTCATTACTTCCTAATTTTTTAGACATCTTCAGAAAAAACATTTTGAATGTCTGATACAGTTGAAGTAAAAAGGTCACATTACATTTATAAGAATAAAAATCTGGAGATTTTAAAGAATCTGTAATTTTATTTTGTGTTTTTGGAAGAATTCTAGGTTTTCTAAGTGGACATTTTTAGGTTTCCTTCCTGCTCGCTCAAAAATATACATAAAGCAATTTATATTTTAATCTTACTGAAAGGTTCATAACGTCATTAAACCTTGTGGCATGGACTCTTAATTTCTGCCACATGAAGTGGTCAGAGATCCAACCAGAGATCCAAGTTGTGCCAGAAGCTTGTTGACATTTATTGAGAGAGAAGAAGCTAAAAAGCAAATATTGGCTGTGTCCAAAATTGCATAATTCCATACTGAACATTACGCGAAAGCAGTATGCAAGAGCGGTTAATATGTAATACGCAGTGTACTGTAAACTAAACAGTATGCAAAAAGTACCCGGATGACCTACTGCCTGGGCAGCTATTGTTGAGTGTGCAAATGATGCACACTTACGGTCCGATAATCTATCCCATAATTCAACTGGAGCTGCTAAGGCGTTCGTAGCAAAGAAAAGCGGAGTAAGACAAACATTAAAAATTTTATGATTAAGTACGTAGTATGTTGAGGTTGCGTGCATACTGCACACTTGTGTACTGGCAGAGCTTACTGCTTTACCGGCCGAGCAGTGAGCACTGCCTCGAATCTAGTACGTACTGTTTAAGTATGCGATTACGGACGCTGCCATTATGTGTGCTGTATGTATAGTTCTGATCCAGAACCATTTAAATTCAATAGCATTTTTGGACAAAGACTTATCGAAATCCCAACACTCCTATGAAATGACTCCTTACACGTGTATATAAACTTTTAACCTTAACGTTCTAACGCTCTAAATGTGTAAAACCGTGAAATCTACTCA
Source organism: Trichomycterus rosablanca (assembly GCF_030014385.1). Taxonomy (NCBI): domain Eukaryota; kingdom Metazoa; phylum Chordata; class Actinopteri; order Siluriformes; family Trichomycteridae; genus Trichomycterus; species Trichomycterus rosablanca. The sequence continues at coordinate 3,180,823 of NC_086011.1, forward strand.
ATACATTCTGTAATGTGTTGAGAAACAGGATACCGAGTCTTTATTCCCAGATGGTAAATCCTTTTCCTTAAGAGCAGGTTTTTAAACTGAGTAAATTCCCCCAGACGCTCCGTACCTGAGCTGGCGCTCCACCAAAAACATCACACGTTTCCACCGAGGTTTTAACACGGTACATTTTCGTCAGAGAGGATCCAGTGGTGGAAAAACTCCTTTATGTTAAAAGTTAACAAAGAAGTGAAGGTGAGGGAATGAAACTAAGGAGCTTCTTTATAATCCAAACAGAGTTAGTTGGGTAGGTGTGTAGAAATCACATAATAAAGGTTTAGAGATCGTTTTAATATAAGATCAGACTGTGCATAAGTGCATTTGAAGCAGATGCAGTGTCTCAAATCTCACACGTCTGTACTAAATAGTGTGTAAAATACTAACACTAGTGTAACTGTATTAAAATATTAGTATAAACTTAGTATAGTAGTATGTGAATAAACACTTTGTTTTACAAGAGTATGTCGGCTTGGAGGCAACTTTGAGCTTTCCATTGGCAGGGGGACGTCAGCATTTGAGGTACCAGCCTAGTAATCAAAAGGTTCAAGCTTTACCACTGCCATGTTAACACTGTTGGGCCCTTGAGCAAGGCCCTTAAGCTAAATTTCTTAGATTGTATTCAGTCACAATTGTATAGTTAAAAACGTAGGTCATTACAATAAGTATATAATAATAAGTAATAATTCATTCATTCATTTTCTTATCCGCTTATCCAATTCCAAGGGTCGCAGGGGGGTGCTGGAGCCTATCCCAGCTTTTCAATGGGCGCAAGGCACACAGTAACACCCTGGACGGGATGCCAGTCCATCACAGGGCACACTCACATATATGCACACAGTCACACCCATTCACTTATAGGGCAATTCAGTGTCTCCAATTAACCTGACTGCATGTTTTTGGACTGTGGGAGGAAACCGGAGCTCCCGGAGGAAACCCACGCAGACACAAGGAGAACATGCAAACTCCACACAGAAAAGACCCGGACCGCCCCGCCTGGGGATCGAACTCAGGACCTTCTTGCTGTGAGGCGACAGTGCTACCCACCAAGCCACCGTGCCACCCTAATAAGTAATAATAATAATGTCACACATTTTATTGTTCTAAGATATAGTCTTTGTTTGTCGTTGTTTATGAAATATTCTACTGAGATATTAAGTCACTTCCTAAATAGCCTCATCGTTAGGACACAGTAAACAGTAGTATTTTTTCCATCCACAGTCTGACAATTTGAGACTTGTCCATACACATCTAGAAAAACAATCCTTCAGATGTTTTAGATGCTCCTTAAAACAGACTGCGGTCTGACGAAAACTTGCCCTGCATGGTCTCGTTTATCTACAGCAATGCAAGCAAATCAATCACGACGTCTAACAGGCTGCCAAACCCCGACGTCAAAAGCAAGAATGATTTAGATTAAACCTAAAGACACTGAACTGTCCATCTGCCCACAGGTTAAAGCGAGTCATTCACTGGTTCTCATGCATTTTTTATTACTTAATAAAAGAATTTTTGTATCAATCACCACCGGCTCGGACAGGTTGACATAACGGCTGTGAAATATGAACATGGCTTTATTATACCTCTCACTGAACCAAAGAGGGGTGTACAGTACCAGACTTTGGGGTAATCTGTTTAACTCGTCTAGGCATTGCTAAAGAGATCGCATAGATCTTTGATGTGGTTCTTCCTGGATATGCATGTTTTTGACATACACCACATTACAGTTGTAGTTAAATGATGATTATTTATTAATTGATCTTTAGTAACTGCTTTATCCTGATCAGAGTCATTTTGGGGCCAAAGCTTCCAGGAGTCACTGGGTAAAATATAGTAACGCATGATGGCAAGGCTGTAACATTGGAGGGACCAGTGAAGGGGAGTCTAAAACATTACCGCCCCATAAACAACAGATGAGAACACTGATGTATCCTAGGTCACATGGTTGTAGGTTTGATTCACATTGTACATATTAGCAGTGGGTGTGGCTGAAATAGCAGAACACTTTAAGCAGTCATAAATGAATTATGGGTAGAAGGTATATAAGGTCTTTAATGGCACTTTAAGACCTGACAGCTGCTAAGTTGCTAAAGAGTGAGGTGTGAAGAAGTGGACATGGCTAAATGCAACTTCAATAAACCCATAAAAGCGGGTGTGAGGAGCCGCCAGAGGCTTTTCTAAAGTACTTCTGTTCGACCTAAAGTTCAACCCTCTACATTGCATTGCAATAAACAAACACTCAGATTAGCAATCAATACCTTTACGTTAACAGATGTTTTCTAGATAGCTCGGCGGAAAGAGCAAACGAGTTTAGCTGCTTCAAATGCAGATGGCAAATGAACAGGGATTATGAACATATGCAAATGTAAAAATGGCTAAAACTGTGTTTGAGAACATGACAGACATTGTTGATATGTGCTGACAGTAATTACTTGCTTATCATTCGCACTGGTTGAATAAATTCATTTTATTTGGGCTCATTGTGTCTGGCATGCAGTTACTAACTGGTGATTTCTTTAGCATTTAGCATTAATGTACGTTACAAATGTCAATCCTTTTAATACAGAAATAGCATCAAATTTATGATCCAATCAACACAAATTATAATTTGCAATCAGAATAACCAGCTGCAGTGTTTAAGCAAGTAATCAAGAGTCAGTGATTAGGGAAGAAGGGAAGAAGGAGGGATCAAACATAACAACCCCTAAGCAGGGGCATTTAGCATATAGTTTATGGTTGCAAACTATATGTTTCCTAATTTAAAGATGAAGACGCTTTTGCAAACGTATTGTTCTCATTCTACAACCCTATATCACAAAGGTTGGGCCAGTTTGAAAATACAATACCATGTTATCTTGTAAAAAAAAAAAAGAGGATTCGTTCGGCTCAGTCGACCCTCTTCCGTTGCTCCGATGTCCAGTTCTGAAGCCTGCATGTTCATTACGCTCTTTACCTACTCTTTATGTCCTGGTGTCAGGTACCACAAGACACCGTCTCGGAAGGCCAGAGCTGTTTTGATAGCAATTTAGGTGGATGGTCATATTGTTTTACAAAGAACAAGAACAAAGAAAGTAACAAAGAAATTTCCTGCAAAGGATCAATGAAGTATCTATATATCCATATTATTTTAACTCATTAGTGTATATATCCGACTCGGGTGCGGACATGAGGTGCAGGTGTAAAAACACCCTGAATATCCAAGGATATAATGATGCAGATTTAGGCCCCCATTCTCAAATCCCACATGTGGGGAAAAAGCATTGTTTATTAGCAGTTAATCAGCTGGATAGCAGTTGACATTTAAGTATATTCATAGACCCTAGTATTAAATAAGGGTAAAAGTGATGAAATATCGGGTATTTTAGCAGTTTCATTGGCATTAAAACATATTAAAGAATTAATTACTATTAATAGATTGTGCAGTATTGAGAAACTATTCAACCAGTTCTGTTTTTTTGTTTACAATGCACACATCTACTTTAAATTTACTTTGTTTTAAAGCAGTTGCTGGCAGCTTGAAGACACTGATGATCAGTGTTTACCTTTTTTCTATTTGTTCTTTAAATAGGTTATGAGGGTCAATTTAATAGCAATTTTTTAAATCATATATCAAGTTTCAAGATTATTCTAGCCTGGCTGTGCAAACACTGTTGATTCTTTTTTTAAACCAGTGCTGAATTTTTGTGGCTCAAAGTTTGGGGATGTTGTCTTTTTAAAATGTCCAGATGTAGTTCTTAGACAATAATTATTACCAAGACGTTCTGATTCACTTTCATATGGCCAGAGAACATTGTTCAAACAATGTTCTGATTTGTCTAAGCCATGTAAATAATTGTGGTGCAGTTTATTCATTACAATTCACTGTGTAACTGTTGTTCCTGCTGTTTTAGGTCATCCAGCAACCTTTTTCAAGTGACTGCTGGCTTCTTTTTAACTGTTAAGCCATTGAAATGTGTATAAATTGCCATTATTAACCAGAACAAGCCTTTTCAAGCCACCAGGAATTTATTTGATTCCTTTTTCAGCAGTGCGGTAATTGAAATGACAAAACTGTGCTGCCACAGGCGGAGGGGGGAATGGGGGCACGGCCCGGTGATTTACATTCCCGAGCAATGTTTGCCTGTAGCAAGTACAGGCATGAAGCCAGGCGGATCCCTCTGTGCCCCTGCAAGCAGCTTCCCCTAATCAAAGGTGGACATCAGAGAGGGCTGACTGGATGGAGACAGACCCGGAGAGTGCTGATAGCTATCGGAAGAAAAAGGCGGAGCCAGACGTTTATCCACCCAATCTGGAATGTCGAGACGCTTGTCAAGACCAGAGAGAGACGCTTTTAGCCCAGCAGCTATGTACGGGAACATATGGAGAGGTGCTAAGTGTCACATTCTCCACACTGCAGTGTGTGTTGGTGCTGTGTTTGCTTTGACACCCGTTTGGAGTTGATTCATCGATGATTTGTTTTTTCTAGGCTAATTGCAGTTTGTTTTTAGTCAAAGACAAGTGTAAAATACATCCTACATTGTCTTTAGAAGGTTTTACTATTTACAGAAATGGTGCAGATAAAGAACATGTACACTATATGTCCAAAAGAAAGTGGACACCTGGCCAGGAAAGTGTGAACAGCCCACACCCCCCAAAAACATGACTGCAGGGATTTGCTTAGCTACAGAGGACATTCAACGCCAAATTCTACACACAGTTTCTTTATGGACACTGCTTTGTACCATGCTGAAACAAAAAATGGTATTTCCCCAAAGTGTTTCCACTAAGTTTGAAATAAACAGTTCCATTAAAAGTCATATGCTGTAGCATTTCAAATTTCCCTCGACTGGAACTAAAGGATTCCAGTTTAAACCATCAAAAGCACTTCCAGGCCATTATTCTTCTTCTGTCAAAGCTTACAGTTACATGCATTCAGACAGGTAGTGTTCTCCTGGCATCCTTGAACCCGGATTCGAGTGCCAGATGGTAAGGCGTAATTAATCACTCCTGAGAACGCGTCCCCACTGCTACGGCGTCTAATCGCGTTAAGCTTTACACAACTCCGGCCAGTGCTTGGCATTGAGTATGTTGATCTTAGGCTTGTGTGCGACCATTAAGCTCCTGACGAACAGTACTGACATTTCTTTAAGATACAAGCCTGTGGTCTTGTTTAGCCCACCATTCAATTGCTGAGCTGTTACTGCTTCTAGATTTTTATTATATTGGTCTTTATTGTGATTTATGTCTGGATCTGGTCTGCAACATATATACATACACTATAAACCAAAAGTATGTAGACACCCAATATATAATTTTTCAACCACACCCAATGCAATCCAAATAAAATAAAATCATTCATATGCTTCCAGTTTTGTGGCAACCGTTTGAGGAAGGACTCCCTTTATTTCCCTCGGTGCACCAAGCAAAGTCCATATAGACTTTTTTTAATGACCTTGGAGTGAAGCAACTTTATTGGCCTGCACAGAGCTGACTGTAACCTTAATAACACCTCTGGGATTAATTGCAGAATTGATTGCAAGCCAGCTGTACTCATCCAACATTAGCATAAAACCTCACAAATGCTCTTTTAAAAAACAGCCAATAATTCCGACAGACACCCTCCAAATTCTTGTAAAAGTCTTCCTAAAAAATGGAGGCTGTTATAGTCGCAGAATGTGGGTGAACTCCATATTAATGCGTATGTTCTGGAATGAGATGTCCAATACACTTCTGAGCTACGTGGTACCAAAATTGTCTTATGACCTCAAGCTTAAAACAGTCCACCATGAGCCTTCAGACTATGCGAGTGTGCACAGCAACTTGTCTTTATTTAATTTTGGCACCGAGCCTGCCTTGTGCACCCAGTTCCCTGAGCTAACATTAGACCAGAGGCAATATGGTTCACACCACAGGCGCCACTTGTATTTTTTTCGTTAACAGATCGGCTCCTCTCTAGTACAGACCACTGTCGGGTAGCTCACATGTCCGAAGCTCTAATAGCATATGACCGCAGGCTCAGGCTTTTGCCTATTATTAATTGATGGTGAGAAGGCTGGTGTTAAAAATCAGTGCCAGAAATGTAGGAGCTAATAAAATAGGCTAAAATAGAAGATATTATGCTCCGTCTTAAAAAAGATTCCTTGTCTAATCATTTTGTCACAACCTGGGATTCATATAAATGTCATTTTAGGTATTTAATTGTTAAATTAGACATATGTTTACTTTTATAAAAATGTAAAAATTTTACTGTAGCAGTAATTACACCACTGTTGCTTTGTTGTAAATGCAACAAAAAAAATTTGCATCTCCATAACCTGATGCTACCACCACCATATTTTACATTAGCACAGTGTTACTTGCCTGATATCCTTTGTCAGATTTACACCACACAGAAAGTTCCACTTTATTCTCCTCAGACCATAACAACAGAGAGTCTACACTTTGTTAGAGAGTTTTTCAAGGACTTTCTACAAATTATATTCAGTATTCAGGTTTCTCCCTTCGCAACTAATTGTCTATAGTTGCAGCCACTGAATTCTGCAACTGTAGTAGTTGGTGTCACAATAGCCATCCTCATCATGCTTTTTCATTTTTTAAACTATGTTTAGAAGAGCAGCCTGACCTAGCCAGTGTGGCTGTAGTTTCATAATTTCTCCACTACCTCATGATTTGTTTTTTTGGTTTAGCAATCAGAATATGGTTTTGGTCCTTTTCCAAATGTTTTTGTCTACAATTACATATCTGGCTTGTTCTGTACTGTTTCTGTTTCTTATGCTGATAGACCTGGCAGAGAAATAGGCAATTTATTAGTGTAAACCAATATCCAACAAAGTGTTTACTATAAACAAACTGTGGAAATAAAATACAGTTTTGAAATCAGTATAGTTAAATGCATTTTATGGCACTATAGATTGAACAGACAGGCTTCGATTTGGGAATAGTGTTCTAGGTATTTACCTTTTGCCAGGTATTCAAAGAATTAAAGGTGTCTCTGACTTTATGGCATTTTAAGCTTTAAAGAGGATTACATGTGCAAATCCAAACAAAGCACCCGTCATATACAGAGGTACACCAAGCAGGGGCCTGATTTTGGAAAGCGTTTTGGCTTCTGTAAACAGTGTATCCGTCTCCTAACAAGTACAAATAGCTGATTCAACATAGCGACTGTTTGTTTAACTTGCCATGTAGCCCCAGTATCATGGCTTTGTAATTTAAATGAGGTTTTAATCCAAGTCGGCTGTCGTCTACTTGCCATCTAGCCCACATAAAAAAGACTTTAGTCAGTAGTATGTGGTGGCATTCTTTATTTTTCAATTCTAAGCAAATGCCAGCTCAATCCTAGTCTTGAAATAGATACAAGGAAGCCTTCAAAGCTTAAGAGCTTGAGAGGATCCTGCTGTGTTAGTGCTGCGTTGGTCAGGCCTGGCACAATGCCATCACTGGCAGGACAAAAATCAACAAGAGAAAGTGACATCTTTACACGCTGAATGAATATGCATAAGTATCAACTGAATATGCATAATAGAGAATAAGCTGGAGATGGGGAGTGGGTGCTGAACCCAATCAACACCAATGGACCCACGCTGATGAGGTCTTTGGGTACAACCAGTTGACTTTATCTGGGAAAATAAAACAGACACGTCAGGATTTGTTCCTTTGTCTAGTAATCCTTCCAGCTATTAAAAATAATGACTAATTCTCACATTTCTTATTTGGCAATATGCGCCTAACAGAATGGAGCCGTCATAGAAAGTTCTCAGAAATGCTTGTATACTTATTAATAACATAAACCTGCCAGGAAAACCATAAAAATATCAGGCGTGCCATAAAAAAGAGGATAAGAATGAAGCAAAAACATCTCAGCCAGCAATGCTAATGCAGCTTTTATTGAATTAAATCTGCCAGAAATGCTTAGCTTTTTTCTTTTTTACGTCATGCTAATTTGCATCTCCTAGTTTATCATTTATTGTGTTCCTTTGTATCTAATAAAAATTCTGACAAATTTGTACCTCATTTTACATAATGTGCACTAACATAATGTAGTAACTACAGCTACATTTGTATTTATGTTTAGAAGAGAAGCAGCTAACGTACTAGCTCACTTGGGTTTGGTAACACAGCTAATCTTTAATAAAATCCATCAGTTTGAATTAGAACAGCTATATCATTCTAACATGTTCAAATGTGTGTTATAATAAGTGTGCTTGCATCCTAACATGCCATGTTAGCTGTATGGTTTCTAAAATACCAACTAATTATAATTAATCAATTAAGCTTTGTGTTAGCGCTTCACATTGTTCTCAGTCGAGTACACTTCCCACCCGTTTTCAGTCCCGTTAGTTTCCCCTTTGTTTTTCCTACCCGTTTTGTGCTCCCGTTGATTACCTAAATGAGATGCACCTGATTTGAGTTTCTAATTGCGGTTTTTCTCCCTATTTAAACTCATTTTGCCCTTGCAGAAAGGTGCAAAGTATCAGCGAGTAGTTTAAGCCAGTGTTAAGCTGTTTTAAGAGATTTTACGCCACGTTGTTTTGACGATTTTGCTTAGTCTAACTCTTCTCTGTTTGTAACTCACATCACTTTTACTTTTGGATACTGGACTATGATTTGGGATTGTGATTTGGATCTGTTAGTTTGTACTTTTTACTGTAATTAAATTTGCACATAAATTTAATTACATTTAACCTAACCTAACCTTTCTCTGTGAGTTATCATTACAGATTGCTGGTTTTGTGTTCAAGAAATACTGGCTCAGAATAAATCTGAGAAAACAACCAATCCTGGTTGATGACCAACAAAAAACAGCATCCTCCATTCTCCTATCCTTAAAAATGTTCCTTTAAAAATTATCACTTACTTCGAATACTTCACTTAGAAATGGTACTCAGCTAAGTGTGAAAAACTGCAAGGACCATTAGGAAATCATTAACAAGATGCTAGCCAGCTTCTTCTAAAACCAAGAGCAGTGTTAACACTCTCCATTTTAAATATTTAAAAGATCTTGCCACAAAATTTGTGAATGTATTTTCACAATTTACATTTACAGCATTTAGCCGACTTACAGTACTGTGACAGTAGACAGTCTGAGCAATTGAGGGTTAAGGGTCTTGTTCAAGGGCCCCACAGCAGCAACCTGGCAGCGACCTTCTGATTACTAGTCCAGTTCCTATAGGCTACAAAAACAAAAATCCAGAGTTAACTGAAAAAGCAGAATCATTATCAGTATTAATATTTACAAATTACTATATATATATATATATATATATATATACATATATAATCCTGTGTAATCTGATTTTCTATCATTCTCGGACAATGGCATGAGAAAATCAGATTTTAAATTGTTTACACTGCGACGATTGACACATTTATTCCTGCAATCACAACAACAGTCGTCATGTTCTCATAAAGAAGTAAATGTACAGTAGGCGTAGTACGCTTTGTCATTCCTTATTTATGACTGTACACCATGAGTCCCAAGATTACTTGGCAAAATCCCCAAATCCCAAGATCTTGAGAAAAATCCCAAGGAATGGTAATACTGACCAGGAGTGCTGTGAATAGTTAAAAGTGTGAATGAAGCAGGATTACCTCACCCAGGAATGAAAAAAGACAAATGGCTACAGGTAAATACAATCTGTCAGGACAAATTAGCATGTTATAACTCATGTCACGCTTGTTTAGCTCTTCTAGCCTGGTTAGCATAACACAATTACAGTCAATACTACCTTTTGTACCCTATGGTCATGCTTTGGAGGTTTAACAAGTGTCTAGCCTCAGGCTGTGGCATCACTGAGAAGTTACGATGGCATTGTTGGCTCAAAACCAGCCCTTTCTTTCTGAATTCCTTTTCTTAATGCAGCAGTGGCAGCTGTCCAGGAAGCCCTGAGTAATGAGAACAATAAACCTTCAAAGGCGTTGAGTTAATAAGTAATAAAATTCAGAATTGTGGCGCGCCTTCCACGGTATTAGCATTAAAACCACAAGCAGCTATACAGAGATAAAGCCTCAATAAATGACTGAAAAAAAACATGAGGCATATGCCTCAGTACAGCTGGACAGCATAATACAATTAACATCGTACCACGGTTTTATAACGTAAATTAAAAAATGCTCAGCAGGACCGGTTCTGGATCAAAAGAAAATTTCCAAGTGACTTTAATGTGTGACAGGGGCAGCATCAGTCACATACACTGTTATGCAGGGTTTTTTATTCTTAACAAGTAGATGTGCAAGTGGCATACACCAAGAGAACAGTAAAGACCTAAATGCTACTAGTGGCTCTGTTGCAGTAAGGGAATTGATAGGGTTCAGTTGTGTCTACAAAGGAATCACTTCAAATTAATACAGTTATTCTGACTGATCACCTAATTAAGATGATGGAACATTGCTATGTTGGTGGCCTCTTTCAGAATCCATGAGCCATGAAATGAAAGGTAAATAAATGGTTTGTAATTAAGTAAAGGATGTAAATGATGTACTTGGTTTTCATAGTTACCAGACCTTAACTTAGTTAAACATCTATTGAAGATCAAAGTGTTGGACAGCACTCCCCACCATCATTAAAACACTAAAGCTAAACCAAGGCTGTAGCCATGAATTGAATATTGAGGAGGGGGACCAAATCTACCTGGGGAGTCCTGCCCATTTAAAATATTACTGCCATATCAACAACTAATGGGAACACTGACCGATTCAGTTGTGAACGTTACACAAATCTAGTGATTGGAATATATTTATAATTTTTACATCAGTATATTGAGGGGCACATTTTGAGCAGATCTGAATATTGGTGGACCCCCCCACCACCACCACTTATATACAGTATATTGTGATTACAGTCTTGAGCTAAACACATTAAGGCTGTTTTAGTGGCTCATGGTGGCCCAATACCTTACTATCACCATACACTTCATGCTTTGACTGTGGTTATAATAAAGTTCAAGAGTCGATGGATGAATAAGTAAAATAATTAAGTCATATCAGATGGAAAAGGCTTTCATAAGTGACGGCTGGTGGCTTGACTAAGTGACACTTCAAAGACTAAATGTTGTGCGTAATTAAAATTTTAAATTGGATTTTAAACATTTTAAATGTGTCCAAATTGAGATCGGGACCCCCTCTGAATCCCCGAGTCTGTGTTATAATGCTGTTGACGTTTGTCGGAGGTGCCTGAAGTGGGTTTGTTAAAAGTGCGCTAGCAGCATCTGGGCCACTCCACCCTCCAATTGAGTTGCTCACTCCAATTTTCCAATGCTCTCTTCTCCCACTCTGCAGCGAGCTTGCTACGAAATCACAATCATTTCAACTCCACTCGCAGAGAAAAGTACACACTCAAGAGGAGGATTGACCGGACAGCCTATAACCAGAGTTGCGTGATAGCTTCTTGGGGTTGTGATAGCCATAAGCATTCCATTTGGTGCTAGATTCTTGAGAATGGTGTAATGTCATGAATTCCTTTTTTGCCTGTGTTATCTGCAGTGCTTCATTATGCTGATAGCTCGCTCTTGAATTGCTTCAAATCAGCATGGTACACAATTTTTGTTCTTTGATACGTCCATCACTTGTTTAGCTGCGCTGAGGTGAAGCCATTTCATCAGATCAGCTCAGTGATTCCTTTAAACATCTAAATTACACAAGACAGTCCATGTTCAGGTGTTTAAATCATGGTTGAACCTTTTAACCAAGGTCATGAAGAAGTCAATGGGGTTGAAATATCTACCAATCATATCATGAGAGCACATTGTGAAATTTTGTGGTCCACTTTTGACTTGCTGATTATTTAATTAATTGTAAAAATCAAGCTCTATAAAGACTTTGCGAAAGGCTTGGTTTAAAAAAACTCCAGTGTCCTGCACAGAGCCCTGACCTCCTACAGAACCCCACTTAAGAGCTTTGGAATGAACTGGAAAATCAACTGATGCATACACTTTTGAATGAATGAGCACAAATTCCCACAGACATACTTTTTTTCTATTTTATTTATCCGCTGCTGGAGGATCCCTGATTGCAGTTGAGGTGGGTATATTGCTGCTCACGCCTCCTCCGACCAGCGCACAGAACCCTGTTTCACCCATTCATTCTGCACAGGCGCCTCTCTACCTGCCAATCAGGGTCCTTACACAGTGTTTGAAGACCCCACCCACATAGTCCGGTCATCCCGCCCTAGCAGAACCGTGTCTGCTGCCAATTATGCCCGCTAGATGGCACCCAGCTGACTGGTGGCAACACAGAGTTTCAAACCGAGGAGTTCAGAATCTCGGCGCTGGTGTGCTAGCGGAATATCCCACTGCGTCACTTGGGCACCCCACAGACATACTTAAAAGTCTTGTAAGAAGCCTTCTCAGATGTGTGGCTGTTATTATAGCTGAAATGATCACATAGACGACACTATTTAATACAACAAGCTCATGGCCAAGCGTCTAAATACTATTGGCCACTATTTTGTACAACCTCCATTGGCCGTGTGTGTATGATTAAAAAATGTGTGAATCCTTTTTCAGTAGCAGTAGATAATGTAGTAAGAAATAATCGATTAGTATGCTAGCCAAACATAAACAGTACGTTCCCTGTGTATTAGCGCGCGGCTGCAGTGATGTACTCTATTTAACAAGAAATTTTCCTCTTTAGAGAAAGGCTGCACGGTTCCTTCGTTTTTCAAATGAGATCTTATGAAAAGCTTCCTGTCATTAAAGAAATCTTCTCGAGGATGTCATGCTTGGCTTACTTTAATATCCCAAATGCAATATGGTACTTGTTTAATTTCCTCTTTAGATATGTAGCCCTCCGATGGTTTCACTGTATCTGTGCTTTGCTGGTTGGCTGGAGAAGCGAATATTGCACTGGCATTGCTGAATAGCTTCTCAGTGCCCGGCAACTAGTGTGTGTGTGTGTGTGTGTGTGTGTGTGTGTGTGTGGGATGGGAAAGGGGGGGGCAGCATGACTCACTCTGTATATTCTATTGACTTCACCATCCTGCGTCACTGACTATATCACACACACAGAATCCAATAGGCTGGAATGTTTGCAAATCATTTTGGCATGTGTGTAAGTACTTGTTAGAATGATAAGACCGGGTACATTCATTCACTGATTCATTTTTACTAACTGCTTCATCCTGGCCAGGGTCAGGGTGGGTCCGGTACACTGGAAGAAGGACAGAAATACATTCCAGGCAGGACACCAAGGGCACACACAACACACACATACATACACTTATTCACATACACTACAGCCAGAGCATACCAGAGTGCCTGTACAATGATCAGAGGCAAGGATTAAACCAAGGTTCTGAAGCTAGAAGGAAAATGTAACTTTCATTTGTGGGTATTTGTGCCCATTTAGTTAAAAAAGTATAAGTAAGGTCAGACATTAATACTGGATGAGAAGGTCTGGCTTGCAGTCAGTGTTCCAAGTCATCCTAGAGAAGTCTTGTACAGCGAAACGGTCAAGCTGGAACAGTAAATGCCAACACTTGTAAGCGATGGTGCTGGTAATACCCTTGAATCAAGAACTATAGGAGAAGACTTAGTGATGTTAGGTTGGCAAATGGAGGTTGTACAAAAGGCCAGTAAGTAATAATTAAATAATCTGTCTTATATATTAAGTGTGGTATTAAGCTAATTAACCACAAAGACATTTTTTCTCAACCTTTATGCCCATTTGCACCAAGGGTGCCAATTACTTTAGAGCTGACTGTATGTGTCCATCAGCAAAACCCTGTACATACATAATTCCTATCCAGAATGCAGTGTGAGAAATACTGTATGTTTAATAAAAGCTCGTCGTTCCCTCTACATCAGTGTAGCTGAGCAGAGGCGTGTGGACCGAGTCGGGTACTGAATGCCGCACTGACAATAAAGCTGGAGCCACTTCAAGGTCACACCGCAGAGCTCTGTGAATGAGAGCGTGTGAGGAAAAAAAAAGAGGGAGGAAACAAGACCGAGAGAGAATGTGAGAGCAGAGCAAGCTGGACGCGAGTGCCGCTTCGACTCGTCACACTTGCATACAGACTAAGCGCCCTTTCATTTCTTTTGTGATGCCTCCAGGGCAACTGGAAGCAAGACAGGAATACACCCTGGATCTTACACTGCAGGGCTCACACTCTCACATTTACTGTACGCACACGTAGGGGGTGGATCTAATTTATAGCACCAGTCCACCTACTGGCAAAATCATGAGTTTGACGTTTGAGAAATGCAGAGTATCCGAAAGAAACCTACACAAGCACAAGGAGCAAAACTTTTTACAGACTGGGAGCAAAGGCAAGGATCAAACCAAGGTCCCCAGGACACATGTTGCCCTTATTCTACCAATGGTGCCACAGTTTCAGTCCATTCACTTATTTATCTATCCATTTACTCCATTCTGATCAAAGTCATGGTGGTGTGGAGCCAGGCCAGGTCTTTAAGGCCAATTTTTTTTTCATGGCACCACCATGTCATGCTGACCTCTGGTACCCCATGTATTTTTTGTGAATTTGTTTGAGAGATATTTCTCATTTTAGTTGCTAGATTTGTGGTCTCATTAAACTTCCTGTTGAGATCACACACTGACAGGAGCTTGCACATTATCAGACTAAAAGCAGTCCTCAACATTTTCCATTGCAGGTGTATAGAAAGTAAACTTTTTAAAAGCTCTGCAGCACAAGCAGAGTCAATAAAATCTATTCCAGTTTAGCTTAAATGTGGCGCTTGCGTTGTCTCACTCCAGTGGCAATTCTGTGACAATCGCATTTGGCCAATCAATGGATGCACCGTGTCTCGCTCCACTTAAACGGCCTGCTTTGTCGCTCTTGGTCAATGGCCAAAGAGGAGAACCGAATTAAGCATGGGTACGTGTCACTTGACTATCTAAACAAATACTAGATGCAGGATCACTGATTTTAAACATACCAAACTGTATGATAGCGTTCATGGCAAAAAGAGAGTTTGTTAGTGAGATTCGGCTGGCAACCTGAGTAATGCATTTTTATCAATTTGGGAAGGGCTGCTCAGCCTCAGAAACCCAATTTTTGTGTTGGGAACTTGTATGGAGCGTTCCGACTGAGAACTGAGACTATCTGTCCCATGTTGCTGAAATCTGATGAACTTAAAATCTAACCAACAAAAACTTTGTAGTGTAGTGTTTAAGGGGCGGCATGGTGGTGAGGGACATTGTAGCCTAGTGGTTAAGGTACTGGACTAGTAACCAGAATGTTGCTGGTTCAAACCCCACCTCTGCCAGGTTGCTGCTGTTGGGCCCTTGAGCAAGGCCCTTAACCCTCAATTGCTTAGACTGTATACAGTCACAGTAATGTAAGTCGCTTTGGATAAAAGCATCTGCTAAATGCTTAAAATGTAAATGGGTAGCTCACGGCATTCCCCGGCCAGACGACCAGGGTCCTTCCTGTGTAAAGTTTGCATGTTCTCCTTGTGTTCGTGTTGGTTTCCTCCGGGTGCTTTGGTTTGCTCCCACAAGTCTAAAGACATGCAGTCAAGCTAATTGAAGGCTAAGTGCGAGTGTTTGCCCTGTGATGGACTACCGACCTGTCTGGGTTGTTTCCTGCTTTTCATCCAATGAATCAGACCCCCTGCAACCCTGACCAGGTTAGAGCATGAATGAGTGAATGAATGAATGTAGTAGAACTGTAGTAAGAAGGAGAGTAGAACAGTTCTGCCACTGATGCGCCCAAATCCCAGGTGAGATCAGATAAATCAATTACAATTTAGCTGATGTCTCCCCAATTAGCTTGTTCACACAGGTCCCTCTACAAAAGCAAGGAATCAATTCACGCTACTAATTCCGAACATCTGCTTTCACGCCCCTTGGGGTGACGGTTATTCCCCTTCCCTATATTATCTCGACTATTTGCTCAGACTAGTGGTGCAGAACACCCCCGTGCATTCCTCTATCAAACCGGCCTGACTGCACCGTTCCGGATTCCTGCCTTCTTCCCATCGACCTTCCCGCAGGTATCGCTCCTGGACTGGAGTCAAAGCAAACAAAAAGAGCTCTGTCCGGCTCTGTCTGCAGTTTCACAGCTGATGTGGGTACCGAGTACAATCTGCTGGAACTGCTGGATCAAAAATATACATACAGCAACTTACATTACTCATTTGGAGGTTTATTAACTTGCTTTGCCCTGTAATTCATCTTTACTGATTATGATTAACTATAGATGGTGCTCACTGCCCATATAAATAAGGTGAGTCCGACTTCACCCATAAAAAGCCACAAATAACACTAAACAAAATACTTTTCCCAGGGTTGTGAATAAATGCCAAATTGTCACTTTATTGTAAAAGGAAATTCATACAGATACATGAAATATAACAGAACCACCACTAATCAGATCTGGCGTGAATTAGAGGTTGCTGGAAAACATGCGATCATGGGATTAGAAGCTGTGATACAGGACAGAAGCCTGGATGACGACCGGACAATGTCACCGTTTTAGCACCTTCTATTTCATGAAAGATCCACAGCAGCGCTGCTGGAGTTTTTAAACACCTCACTGTCACTGCTGGACTGAGAATAGTCCACCAACCAAAAATATCCAGCCAACAGCGCCCCGTGGGCAGCGTCATGTGTCCACTGATGAAGGTCTAGAAGATGACCGACTCAAACAGCAGCAATAGATGAGCGATCGTCTCTGACTTTACATCTACAAGGTGGACCAACTAGATAAAAGTGTCTCATAGAATGGACAGTGAGTGGACACGGTATTTAAAAATTCCAGCAGCGCTGCTGTGTCTGATCCACTCATACCAGCTTAACACTCACTAACACACCACCACCATGTCAGTGTCACTGCAGTGCTGAGAATGATCCACCACCTAAATAATACCTGCTCTGTTGCGGTCCTCTGGGGGTCCTGACCATTGAAGAACAGCATGAAAGGGGCTAACAAAGCATGTAGAAAAACAGATGAACTACAGTCAGTAATTGTAGAACTACAAAGTGCTCCTATATGGTAAGTGGAGCTGATAAAATGGACAGTGAGTGTAGAAACAAGCAGGTGGTTTTAATGTTATGGCTGATCGGTGTATATTCTATAGAAGAAGATCGCCACAGGACCAATGCAGACCAGGGTTATTTTGGTGTTTACCGTGCTCTCTGTTCCTCTTCTTGCTCCCGTTGCTGAATTTTATTCTCTGTAGATCAGTGCAGGTTTTATCTTGTGTCATTTTTAACATGTCTGGACTGCTGATAATTGTTCCAAATGTAGCTTTGTTGGTGATATAATAGCTGTCAGGAGCCCAGTGGTAAATGTCTTGGTCTTGGTGGCGCATGCCGAAGGTGCTAAACACCTGATAATCGCTCTCGAGTTGGAGCCTGGCGTCTCTCTTTATCAGTCACAGTTAGCAGATTTCTCCAGTCTACATGTATGTGTTGTAAGACATGGAACAGATAGGGATGCTGGCGAGTCAAGTGAGGAGTTTGTAAAGCTGCATTAATGCAGCCTTCGCGTGAGAGGGTTCCTGGAGAGACGTCTTCAAAAGGCGACAGCGACATGAAAGACATTTCACAGGGAATAGAACCTGTAAGCCTTCGCTTGCAAGCAAATTAGTGCATATGCATAGCTCTGCATAAGCTGCCTTATCCCTGGAATGCAAATATGTTAATCTTTTTAAAAAATTACAATCTTAATTAAAACTTGACCCTAATTTTAGCTCAAGAAGGAGAAAAATGATAAGTTTTATCATCACTACATCTTTAACCACGATTACAGTACGAGGGTCTGTGAATATTATTTAATCTGTATGCAAATGCTCCTACATCTTCCTTCCATCCGAAATTACCTTCCCAGCTCAACATTCATCATTTTGGCCATCTTGACCTAGCCATTAAGATTCAAGGAAGACAAGCATCAAACAATCAACTTTCCATATATAAGGCAGTTGGATGGCACAGCAGTCTATCATGCCAGCTTAACACTGCTGAGATCAGGGTTTGAATCTCAGGGGTGCTATAGGCTGACCGGATGTTTGCACAGACATGGTTGGTAGTGGGGTTTGACTTAAGCACTGCAATAGATTGGTGATGGATTGGTGCCACGTCAAGGGTGTTTCCCTGATGACCAAACCTGACCAGGACACAGCTATTAATGAAATATATACTCTCAACTCTCAGCTTCCAATTCCTATTTTAAAAAGCTATTTTTTATACTAAAAACCACTCACAAGCCCTCAAAATGTTCAGTTTAATGGCACTTTAAAAATGTTATAAACATAAAAATGAAATATTTATCCGGACATTTTACCCTTTTTATTCTTTTTCAAGAGCTCTCCTTAATTAATCATAATTTAATCTCAAATAGATTCGCTCTTTTGCCAACAGTGCTTAAGTGAGCTTTACTCGCTTACCCAGCAGGTCTAAGTACAAACAAAATAAAGATACCGATCACCCCTGCTCTGGTGCACCTCTGTTTGAATCCAGTTGCCAGGAATCAGTCGTGCACAGTCTACAACAGTATGATGAATTGCATCTGGCTGGAGAGAATGCCGTGTGAGGATAATAATAATTCTACCTTTGCTCCTTTTTAAGATTAGTAACAGGTAAGAAACAGAAGCGGCTAACAGGTGGAGCTGGATCCCATTTGCGTTTTTATTTGGTGCCTTATCTAGCCACCAGCTGTTTTGTAGTTATTTCATGGACTGCTGTGGTAGGCTCAGCAGGTCTTAAACCTCAAATCCCCTGTAAAGAAAGCCGGGTTTCAGTGATGCATTACAAAAAATGGTCTGTATACACCCTGGTATTAGTGCTGCTCACCTGCTACCTGTCTGATCAAGGGGATTGGGGCTGACTTTCCATGAGTTGAGAATTCCTCATGTATAATAATGGGCATAGAATATTAAACTATGGTTTACTGTGTTGCTCTGTGCAGGGAAAACCTGGCAACCTTTAAGGTGTGGACTGCACAGGGTTCTAATTGGGAAACCTTAAAGACATGAACTGCTCACAAAATCTATATGGCACAGTGGGCCAGCAGGAAGTGAGCAGGAAATTACCCTTATCCCAGATGATTTGGATGGTAAAGATCATGACTTTTTAGAATAGACACTAGGGTGGCACAGCAAGTAACACAGGTGACTAATAGCTTCAGAGTTCCAGAATAAAGATACTGAAGATAAATCTAAAAAGTAATTAAAGTAGACAAGACTAGAGACAAGTGTAGGTCAGTACATGGTACTGAGTAAATGGTACATGATGTTTGTGCTGCACAGCTTCATAGACCTGGACTTAATCCTGGCGTCCAGTTAATATCTTTGTAATATATAGCCTCTCTGTTAGGCTTGTTTAGCTGCCCTATAATGTTGGCTGAAAGAAACTACCAGAAGAACAGAATGATCAGAGACCCAACTAGAACATGGGAACTGGAAATGACAAAACATTGCTACCATTTTTATCTTTTTATCTGTGTACTTGTTTTTTTTTTTTTTGTCTGGGCACCATTTTTGGTGCTATGAGGAACTTCTGGGTTGTCACAGCTGAACATTTCTTGGGACATTTTGTAAAGAAGGTCATCCCATTTACTTCATAGCTTGGCTTCTCCAGAACCAGCTGTTGCTAATGATCCTCTTGTAGAAATGCCTAATGCCTTTCAGTGCTCAGAGGCAAATTTTCTCATCATCTGTTGTTTATGCTGGAGAAAATCAAAGCAAATGCAACACAATTGGCCCCTGAGGGAAGTGGATGGGCTGGAAAGTTTCAGTCTTCGAGTTTTGTTGCACTGTGCCCCAAAAAGAGTTCCTCGCCAATTTTGATCACCCTGATCAAAAATAAATGAAGCTATTTATTAGTTGCTTTTTTCTGCAGGGACTTGTGATTGAACCCGATCCAGTCAATTAAGGGGTAGAGTCCTTGCTTAGGAGCCAAACAGGGGCAACGTGGCAGTAGTGTGGCATAAAGTGGTGACCTTCTGCTTACAGTTCAATCCTGTCTGTATGTCCATGTGGCCTTCTTCCAAGCAGTCCAGTTACTTTCCACCTATCATTAACATGAAGAAGGTGGGGTACATTAAACTACCAAAACATTTAAATAGGTGGTTAGTTAAGTGGGTGCATACCTGTATATAGGTGTGTGTTGCCCTGAGATACATTAATGTCCAGTCCAGGGTGTATTCATGTCTTGCAGCCAGACACACTGCAACATTTACCCTAAGATACTAAAAAATGAATGAATAAATGAATGCATGTGATCATTGTTGTACTTGGTGAATCAAGATAATGCTGAATCAATGATCTCTTTTTCATCGATGTAGTCCTGCTCCCTGACATTGAAAGCTGCCGGTGCATGCATCAGCGAGCCAGCCTTCTTCGGGTAAACACAAATCTAAACATGGCATCAGTAGCTCTGCAAACGATCAGCGCTATTGATTTACCATTAGCGTCCATCTCCTCAGATTCAAACTCAAACAACTGGGTGTTGACGGCCCTGCCCTGCGTCGGGGAATAGCTTTGGGGCGCTTGGCTGGAAGAAACCTGCTGTCTTTATAATCAGACTGCAGCCTTGGATTTGCATATTTACTTCAGCTAGATGTACAAATAAAATCCTAAAGAGCAAGTTCAAGTCGTAACGATGCGTGCAGTTTCACTAAAGTTGCAAGTCTGTGAACAGTTTGGTATGACCTAGATTTCTATAATGTGACATGAATGTCAGTATAGTTCAATAAGCTGCTGCCACACAGCAACGTGGCTCCTTGGGACAGGGTTAGATCTGCAGCATTTAAATTTACATTTTCAGCATTTAGCAGACGCTCATATCCAGAGTGAGTTACAGAAGAGCTTCCACAGTAAACATTTCCATACTCTAGTTTAAGTAGACAAAAGTTCAAGGATACGAATCTGCTAAAACGTGGTTAGAACATTTTTTTAAGATGCTATATAAGATTAGTAAGTGCATGTTATTGCTCAGAGTAGAAGTGAATAGTAATAGTAAAGAGGTGATGAAGGTCTTTAATCATCTTTTGAAGACGTTAAGAGACTCGTCCACCACTTGGCTGCCAGTACAGAAAAGAGCCTTGATGCGTGTCTTCCTTGAGTTCTGAGTGGAGGATTAAGACTAGCAAGACTAGTGGCTCAGAGATGGCATAGTGCAGAGCAGTGTTTATGAGTTCTCTAAGGTTGCTTGGGGCTGGTCCATTTTTGGCTTTGTAGGCGAGCATCAGTGTTTTCTGATGAACTGAATGTGTGCAGCTACAGGAAGCCAGTGAAGAGAACGCAGCAGTGGGGTGATGTGGCAGTGTTTAGGCTGGTTGAAAACCAGGTGGGCAGCTGCATTTTGAATAGTTGGAGGGGTTAATAGTTTAATAGTTCGTGCAGAAGGGGAAGTAAAAATATGCAAACGATAAATGGACTCTTGGTGTGATTAAGTGAATGTATGACTGTGTGTTGCCTTATAAGTAATAAGACTGTCTTGCATTATTAGTGGACCAAGAGTGGTGACTGTCCAATATGATCATACAGCAGCATCTCTACTTGAGTTCCTAAAAGAACTATAAATCGACCATTCTAAAATGTCAATGTTCTTTTTGAAAGCATTCTGTTTTTTAATCCAACTTCTGTTAAGCTTCTGGTGATGCATGGCTTTCCCAACATTGTCCCGTAAAAGTTAAGTGCTTCTTTTTGTACCTTATTTAGCATTGCACTGCATTGCCCACTTCTAAAAGAGTAGCAACCATAATGAATATTCTGGATCAACCCTCAGCAAGATGTGTGTTTTAAAATGAGTCAGAGTTTGAAGCTGAACCTAATAATGTTGATGTGGTATGATCTAAAACGGCTGAAAAATACCTCCTCACCATTGTTCAAGTCTCGCCAGAAGTATACTAATGATGTTTTAATCATCATGTCAGCCTTACCTCATGTATGTGATCCTGAGAAGGTAGAACACCCCCTTCTTCTCCCTAATATTAATCAGGAATGTGAATTATTTATTCTTTATAGTTTTTGTAAGATATTTATTAGATCCCATTCCAGATCAGGGATCAGATCTAAACCTAAATCACATGTTTCAGGCATCTGTTGGGAAAAATGTTTGGCTTCGGTGCCGCTGTGTATTTATACCACTCATGTCAGCCTGAAGAGCTTCATGTGCTCCTAACTGACTCATAAAGGCAGAGGGCAACCAGCAAGGCAGCGGTGCTCGGTTTATTCTTGGAAATCAATATTTGTATGTGGGCGAATGAACATTTCTAAATTAAAATTACTCATAACAGCGTACTGTGTTTTTTCTATTAAAATAAATGTTGTTTTACATTTTACCTTCTGTTCCCACTGTTTTGTTCCATTTCAATTTTTAATCAGTTTGCTTTTAGATGTTTTGAGTTATATAAATTTTCATTGATATTAGCAATGGCAGTGGTCATGACTCCAGTTGGCTAAAATTAATTTCCAACCAGTCATAGCATACTTACACCAATCAGCCATAACATTAAAACCACCTCCTTGTTTCTACACTCACTGTCCATTTTATCAGCTTTCATGCTGTTCCTCAATGGTCAGGACCCCCACAGGACCCCCACAGAACCCCCACAGAGCAGGTATTATTTGGGTGGTGGATCATTCTCAGCACTGCAGTGACACTGACATGGTGGTGGTGTGTTAGTGTGTGTTGTGCTGGTATGAGTGGATCAGACACAGCAGTGCTGATGGAGTTTTTAAACACCTCACTGTCACTGCTGGACTGAAAATAGTCCACCAACCAAAAATATATCCAGCCAACAGCGCCCTGTGGGCAGCGTCCTGTGACCACTGATGAAGGTCTAGAAGATGACCGACTCAAACAGCAGCAGCAGATGAGCGATCGTCTCTGACTTTACATCTACAAGGTGGACAAACTAGGTAGGAGTGTCTAATAGAGTGGACAGTGAGTGGACACGGTATTTAAAAACTCCAGCAGCGCTGCTGTGTCTGATCCACTCATACCAGCACAACACACACTAACACACCACCACCATGTCAGTGTCACTGCAGTGCTGAGAATGATCCACCACCTAAATAATACCTGCTCTGTTGTGGTCCTGTGGGGGTCCTGACCATTGAAGAACAGGGTGAAAGCAGGTTAATAAAGTATGTAGAGAAACAGATGGACTACAGTCAGTAATTGTAGAACTACAAAGTGCTCCTATATGGTAAGTGGAGCTGATAAAATGGACAGTGAGTGTAGAAACCAGGCGGTGGTTTTAATGTTATGGCTGATCAGTGTATATTTGGACAGCAGTCCGACCGGCTCCAAACTGACACGCTGAATGTAAGCCCTTTATTTCTTCAACTCATTTTTTATCTTTAAGCCGGGTATCTTTAAGCTTCTCTCAGAGCTTACTGGGCACTTTGTCCGGCATGGGAATTTACTACCCAGTGTGAAACAAGCATTAAAGAAGTAGTCCAGACAAGAGCTGATTTGTAGGAGTAGCAGGGCAGACAGCATTGTCCAGGAAAAAATGACCTGGGGGGAGGGGGAGGCGAAGCATCCGCTCGGGTTCGGCGACACAATCGGGATCTGCAACATGAAGGGCCGGGGAAGAGCGAACCTGTCAGCACATCTAAATAACAATAAGCACCCAATAGCATCCTGGACCCGGTGGCATTTAGCCAGTCTGTCCACACTTTGCAATTACAAAGAGGAGCAGGCCTTGGGTAATCGCCATTGATCTCCTCTAGCCTGCCCAGACAGCATCGATTCGGTTTGGGAGGACTCTTGGAGCTGTAGAGAAAGAAAGATTGGACTTGTGAAGTTCTTTCTCTGATCCTCTGGTACAGAAGATCTAAGGCTTAGATGGCAGATTAGATGCTGGCACGATTGACAAATAGTACTAGAAGTCAGTGATCCTTTCTTTGTAAACCACTGTTTTGTAGGAGGGTAGGTAACCATAGTTAAAAGAACATTAAACATAAGGTATATCAACAGTTGCAGGCAGAGATTGTGAACTCTTTTGTTCATAGTATTAATGAAAGGAAAAAGAAAGCTCTCCAAAAAGCTGGACTTCAGATGCTACTCGTCTCACGTCCAGCTGGATGTTCCACAGTGTTTCTTAGACAAAGTTCCAAGTTCCTTGAGTGGATCAGACAAGGTTAAATTAAACAATAGAAAAAATATGTATGTCTGGAAGGAAAAACACACTGTCTCTGCACAGAGAAGTCTTGTCCCCTGCTGCAAAGCATGATGAAGGAAACTTCGGGGCTATTTTGATGTCTAGGGATTGGACAGCTTGCAGTCAGTGAGGAAACAATGAATTTTAAATTACATTAGGATATTCTGATGTTATATTAATGATGCAGCACAACAATACCCCCAAACACATTAAATAAAACATGGTAGAAGAAGAAGAATAAAAAAGTGTATTTTAAAATGCAACTCCAGGTTTTTTTCTCAGTTTCTGATACTGCCATATACAAATGATTATTCTGTTTATGCATGAAATCTCAGAATGATTTCATTCTTCCTCACCGAGTGGCTAATGTGCTTTCTAATCAGCAGTTCCAGAAAATACTATTACCGATAAAAGGTTTACCAGTTAATAAATACTGGGATTAAAATGTTTTAGCCTGTTATGTAAAAGAATAATCAATTCAGTGTGTATTGAAGGTGAATATTAGAAAAATACTTTAGGTTTATGGTAAGAAAAATGTGTCTAAATGGTCAGATGAAATCCTGCAGTAACATTCGCCTTTGCTTCAAAATTGGTAAATTAAAGCTTGATACAATTTTGTCGCTGATCATATAGCCAACAAAACCTTGTGGAGGACAGTTTTCTAGTCAGAAAAAAATGGATTCGTTTGTCACAGTAATCAGACAAATGTTCATATGAAAAAAAGTGAGACTTTAAACCCAGCAACACTGTACACAGTCAAGCATGGTGGTCTCATTGAGCTTTAGGATTGTATTGCTTCCACTGGATCTGGTGCATTACTACACGGGATGGAGCGTGGCACGGTGGCTCACTGTCACCTCACAGCAAGAAGGTCCTGGGTTTGATCCCCAGGTGGGGTGGTCCTGGTCCTTTCTATGTGGAGTTTGCATGTTCTCCCCGTGTCTGCTTGGGTTTCCTCCGGGAGCTCTGGTTTCCTCTCACAGTACAAAGACGTTCAAGTGAGGTGAATTAGAGATACAAAATTGTCCATGACTGTGTTTGACATAAAATTTGGGAACTGATGAATTTTGTGTAACCAGAAACTACCTGTCCTGTCATGAATGTAACCAAAGTGTGTAAAACATGACGTTTAAATCCTAGTAAATGAATAAATACATGTGGATGGAATAATGATAATGGAAGATTCACTAACATTGTTAAATCTTGGCTGCAACTGGGTGATACAACAGGACGATGGTCAAACACAACTAACATTGTGTTTTTGGAAATAAATTCAGACCTTAACCCCAGGGAATGTACATGGAAGGAAATATCAGGTCTGTGCCAGAAAGCCAACAGATTTGGGTGAACTTTACCAAGAGCAATGGTCAAAGATCCATGCAGAGTTGTAACACATGCTTACTTAAAATACAGAGAAAATACACAACAAGAAAGGTGTAAGTAATAATCTGACACTGTAGTGTAAAAGTGTTTGCCTTTATGAGTTTTGAAATGCCTGAACTAGGCAATAATTCGTTTACTTTTGTGTACGTGTACTACTCTTGCAAAATCAAATCCTGCATATAGACTAGTAAATTAAAAAGACAGATATTTGCTGAAAGTAAAGAAGAAAGAAAAGCCTTGTCATCTTCAGCATATGTCGTATTACCTGATGTCCCACGATACCTAAATCCATCCGAGGTAATAGATTTATCCAGGTGCTGTCTTTTTCAAAATACAAAAACAGAAGAGTAAACCTCCTCACAGCTCTAACGAGGTCTAAAGCTACACATTATATTTTAAAATTCATTAATTTTACTGACAAACCCTGGAGCTACAGTAGAATTGCATCAGTTTCCCAACAGCGCTCATCTGTATTCCTATTGTGGTGTATCCAGCGGCAAGACCCCCCCCCCCTCCAAAACCCCTCTAAAGTTTAGCTAAAACCAGCTCCATGGGCAAATACGTCGGCTACAAGCCTATTATTTTTATTTGATATGTAAACATAATAAATAGCTGCACCGGTCACAAAGTGCTAAGTGCCCAGCTTTAAAGTTGTACACTTATTGTGTTATATAGACACCGTTTCATTGTGCTAAGCTAAGCGATTTTTTTTATCTTCAGACTGCACACATAGAGCAAAAGTGCTGCTGATGAATTAACTCTCGGTCAGTTCAAAAAAGAAAAAGATTAATTGCTCAAATGTTGAAACAGCCTTTCGCTGGGACCTTAAAAGCTCGCAGAAAAGGTGTTTAAAGAGGTTTTATGCAAAAAGTAATTGTCTCTAATTGTCCATTTTTTATTCATAAAACCCTGACCGACCGTGCTGCTATGAGGTGAAAGAAGAAGCAAATAAGGGCTATTAAATTATTTGCATAATATTTATTAATTTCCTCATTTATTCTCTGTTTTACCAACGCTTTATCCTGGTCAGGGTTGCGGTGGTCAAAAATGCCTAAAAGGATTCATTTAAAATGTGCTTACATTAATGAAGTATTATAGAGTAATAGGGGACATACGACTACTACTACTAATAATAATAATCATAATCATTTACATTTTCAGCATTTAGCAGATGCTTTTATCCAAAACTACTTACAGTACCTTGACAGAATACTGTCTAAGCAATTGAGGGTTAAGGGCCTTGCTTAAGGGCCCAACAGCGGCAACCTGGCATTGGTGGGGCTTGAACCAGCGACATTTCGATTACTAGTCCAGTACCTTAACCGCTAGGCTACAACTGTCCACCCAGGAAATAATAATAATAATAATATTATGTAATAATAATATTATAATAATAATAATAATTAATAATAATAGTGCAGGTGGCACAGAGTTAAAATGACTCTATTCCATCCCTACTGGGATCCACCTGGGTTCGAATCACCAGAGTTGCTATCAGTCGGTCGGGCAACTACATACAGACATAACTGACTGTATCTGTGTAAAGGGGGTAGAAGTGGCCGAGGCTCCGCTATGGATTGCTGCCTTATCCAGTGTGAGTTACTGCACTGTGCCCGGTAAATCCGGGAAGCAGAACCCACTAGCCAGGATAAAGCCATGGTAAATTATCAAATATATAAAATTAAATAAAAACAATAATAATAATAACAGACTTGACATTATTCTCAGCTAGATCATCCTTTTTTTTTAATGTAGACACACTACAGCTGCTCTGTCTTTAAAGAGTGTCTCGACCTGCTGTGAAAGTCAATGCAATTTTGCTCTAACATAGTGCCAACTCCATTCTCTTCAATTAAATTCATAATAAGGAGGTGGAGTCGTGGTTTCGATAAACACATTCGTGTAGATAATCGGAGAAGATTACATGTTGCCTAGTAACGTAGTACGTGTTAAAACCTTCCTGCCCTGTTTGACTTTACTGAGTAGAAAATGTTTATGAACGTCACTGCTCACCAAACCAGATTTGCTTATACAAGTACCAAATGATGCTATTAAAGTACTACTGGCTCTGAAAAGGACATTTTATGTGTTTTCAAATGGCAGTGATTCAAAAGAGACAACAAAATGTTTTAACAATTGTCAAGTGGGTGGTAAAATAAACCTGCTTTCACCTGTTCATCTTTATACCTTACAAACTATACAGCAAATATTTTTGTTTCATAGACTATTGCAGGCAGTAAAGGTGATGTACAGCTCCAGGAACATGGATTTGGTCCTTACGTCCAGTTATTGTTCTCTCTAGGTGTCTCTGCAGGTTTCCTCTGGTCTTCATTGGTTTCCTTTTACTTTACAGAACTCAGGGCTCACATTGGAGAGAGTTAAAAACATAATCATTTGAAAGACACTTCTAACATCAGTAGAAAAATTAATTATTATTATCGTTAAATGTAATGGTTAGTATTTAAAGTATTTGTTGATATTTGCTGACGTTTTTATTCAAAGTAAAACAGCACGAAGAATCTTGGGAGTATAAAGTTTAAAGTGTACATCAACTGTTTAATCTTTAAACTGAAATGAGAGGGTTCTTCTAACTTTATATAAGAACGACTCTAGAAACAACTGTTTTGTTTACCAAAAAACTCTTATTAAAATCTGTAGGCATTTGTGTATCTTCCAATCTGTGATTCTATAAAGTGAGAAGAAACCAATGACGACCTGAGGAAACCTGCAGAGACATTAACAGAGAACAATAACCGGACATAAGGACCAAATATATGTTCCTGGAGCTGTGCATCACCTTCACTGCCTGCAATAATCTCACTCACTCACTCATATCCTTAACTGCTTATCCAATCAGGGATGCAGGGGGTGCTGGAGCCTATCCCAGCTTTTCAATGGGCACAAGACACATAGTAACACCCTGGACGGGACGCCAGTCCATCGAAGGGCAGACACACATACACACACATACACTCACCCATTCACCTATAGGGCAATTCAGTGTCTCCAATTAACCTGACTGCATGTTTTTGGACTGTAGGAGGAAACCGGAGCTCCCGAAGGAAACCCACGCAGACATGGGGAGAACATGCAAACTCTGTACAGACTACCCACCAAGCCACCGTGCCACCCACCTGCAATAATCTATGAAACAAAAAATATTTGTTGTGCAGTTTGTAAGGTATAAAGACAAACAGGTGAAAGCAGGTTCATTTTACCACCCACTTGACAATTGTTAAAACACTTTGTTGACTGTTTTGAATCACTGCCATTTCAAAAATGCTTAAAACGTCCTTTTACAGGCAGTAGCACTTTAATAGCATTGTATAGTACTTGTATAAGCAAATCTGGTTGCATTTTATTTTAATTAAGAGGTAAACACATTTTACATTTATGGCATTTAGTGGACACTTTTATCTGAAGTGACTTACAATTGTGTCTGATTACAATTGGTTTGCTTGGCAGTGGTGAGGCTTGAACCATCAATCTTCCGATCAATACTCCAGCATTTTAACCGCAAAGCTTACACCACCACCACCACAAAAAATCTTTGGAGTGTGAAGCTGAAAGTACACATCACTTGTTCCCTTTAGAAACGACCGTTCCAAGGGTCTACGTCGGCCCTGTGAGGGTTTTCCTGACTTTAGATTGAAGGGATTATACAAGTGGCTGCTGTGGACGGTTCAATTTCAAAGTTCTCCTCGTAGCGCTGATCACTTCAGGATGGATCACAAATAACTGCAAATAAACTATTCAATTAAGTTTCAAGGACGTTCGTGTGGAACTCTGTAAGACCATATTGATTTTTATGATATATAGAGGGTGTGAGAGGTAATGGACCGGGACGCTTAAAGAATCAGCATTGGAATGCAAGATGAACAGAAATAGCATTAGCAGGAATAAAGGAATACACTACATGACCAAAAGCATGTAAACGTACTGTACAGTATTTTATTCCAACTCTATTGTTTCTCCAATTATTCTCCAGGCCACACAAGGAGGATGGCAGTCCCTGCTGAGTGTCTGGTTCCTCTCAAGTTTTCTTCCTGTATTTTAGGGGAGTTTTTCTTTGCCACTGTTGCCCTCGGCTTGCTCAACACAGGTTTTTCAGTCTGTTGGTTCTGGATTCTGTAAAGTTGCTTTAAGTCCTTTGTAAAAAGCGCTATACAAATATTTATTTATTTATTTAATTAATTTTGTTTATGCATTGTCTCCCCTTTTTCTCCCTTTCAGCGCGTCCAATTGCCCGATTGCGTCATGCTTCCTCTCCACCAATGCCAATTCCTGCTCTGATTGAGGAGAACAAAGCTAACCCACACCCCCTCCGACACGTGGGCAGCATGCCGTATGCATTTTATCACCTGCACTTTGACGAGTGCAGTGCAGCTCAGCGTTGTGTATGGAGAGACACACCCTGAGATCACTCTTTTCTCATCTCTGTGCAGGTGCCATCAATCAGCCAGCAGAGGTCGTAATTGCACCAGTCATGAGAGAGACCCCATCCGGCTTAGTCCCGCCCATATCTGAACAACAGGTTAATCGTTGTTCATGTAGCCGCTCAGCCTCAGCCGGCAGGCAGAGCTGAGATTCGGTACGATGTATTCGAGATCCCAGCTCTGGTTCCAGCGTGTGTTTTTACCGCTGCGCCATCTGAGCGGCCTATACAAATAATTTTGACGTGACTATTGGCATTCTTATAAAATTGGTCCCCCTTTGTGGCTGTAGCAGTCTTTACTCCTCTGGAAAACTAGATTTTGGAATATGACTTCATGGATTTGCTTTAATTCCGCTGCATTAGTGAGGCTGGGCACTGCTGTTGAGCAATGAAACCTGCCCTGCAGTTGGAGTTTTGAAAGACAAATACGCTGTGGTTAAAGTCAATGAGTCAGGACATTCTTTCACAATGGAATTCATTTGTGCTCATGGAACAACAAATGTAAAAATAAAAATATTGCCACAAAAATCTGAAGCTTATAATATGTTGAAAGGAGTAAACTCTAGACAAGACTTGACATGCTGTAGCCTTCAGAATTTCCTTTATCCCAAAGTTAGATGTGTAGAAGAGTTGCTGTACAACTAAACCTAAATCTTTCCACTTACAATTAGTCATTAAGGAGCTCTAGCAGAGTGAATAGTTGCAATCCATTTTGCTGTATCTTTGTCTTTGAGGACAGGATTTTACGCAAATGCTAGCAATCTGGGTATGACATCTGTGTGACATTAGTAACAATGATAAAAGTGTCATAAGAATCCACAAACATGCACGTTTAAGTTGTTTTGTGCAGGTTATGCATGTATGATATTTAGGAATATCTGACATGGCACGGTTGGCTCATTTTATACAATTATTACTTTATCTAGATGCTTCTAGTGCCGCAATCATCTGGCATTTGTTTACCAAAGGCGCTTCACTCTGTAAGAGCGATGCTTTTTCTTTCAGTGCTTTGCATCAGCTGGTCTCAGCGCTCTAATGCATCTATGTCCTACAGCATTAGCAGACTAGTAATAAGCTTTCGCTGGCTCTGCCCTGGGAGCAGCCACATGATCAGCTAGCTGATCAAGAATGTGATGTGAACAAACAGCGCAGTGCTGCAGAAATATTATCCGGATAGATAGTGTGTTTTTTTTATTACTATAGCTCTTCTGCTGAATTATAATAGCATAATTATAATAGTAGTTCACTGAACAGAGGAAAATAATGTAAACCGAAGCCTTTCATGTTTAGAAACCAGTGTATCCTGGTCAGTAGGTCTAAAGCCAATGCCAAAAACACTGGATGCAAAGTAAGGATTTACACTGGACAGGGCAGAAGTCCTTTACACTTACTCATTTATGTCAATAGTAAAGTCCAATTCACCTAGAAACGTTCTGGAAGGTTTTAGAAACTGAAGTACCTGGAGCAAACCCTGCACATGTGTACCTCACAGAGGGAGCGAACCAAGGTACCAACACTTTCTGCTGGGATACTATGGCATTTAGAATCCAGGATCCAGAATCCAGGGTCATAGTGGGTCAGAATCCTCTCTGATAAACACTGTGGGCATCTTGGCACTTACAGTAGCTAAACACTCACACACACATCTAGGGGCAATTTTGTAGTAGCCAGTTAACCTATAATCTAGTAGCAACTAGACATAAGCTATAAATGCAGGTGACTGGTGCGGTTCAGTATCTTTACTACCTGCTGTGCTTTTCAGAGCATAAAGAGGCAAATTAAGTGGATATTTTATAAGAACTGGGGAAAAAAGCTGTAAACAATGTTAATGTTAATTGTCCACTGGGTAGAATAGATACTGGACATTGCCATGTTTTGGTTATAAGTGCTTCATTTTGGAAGCTTAGTTTGAAACAGTGACTTGAATCAAAACTAGAATTTGACTCACTGTGATGGAAATACAAATTGGCTGGTGGCACCATAAGATTAAGATGTTTTTACTGCTTTAGATGCTAACACAAAAGAACTAACAATGCTGAACACCTTTAAGACATGACTAAAACAACTGAATGTTTCCAATGTGCACTCATCAAACCGAACTATGCGACACTTTAAGAAATGGTGAACCATTACCTGAGTTTACTTTTACAAAACCATGTCTAAATGATTTTATGTCCGCTGCTTGCTTTAAAAAAACAAAAACTCCCATAAACATTTCACTGCAACCAATTTACTTACTGCTTACTTTATGGCTCATTTAACTTGCTGCAAACACCAAAGCTTCCCAGGGGGATTTTTTTCCTCCTCCTTCCAAAAAGCACAGGCATTGTATACCAACACCAAGCTGCAAAGATGCCTCGATTGCAGAAGCAGTAATTTCCAGGCTCAATCATAAGTCATCCTGATCTAAACCCCAATGCTGATAATTCTTCTTCAGAGGTGATGGTGCTTTCTCCAGCTTAAATTACACCGGAATGTCTTAATGGCCTCTGGGCCTTAGGATGGCACTTGGTACAACTGTGGCATTCTGGATGACGTTTGGCAGCCTGTAGCAGTTTGTTTTGGGACAAACAAGAATGGGAGATCAGCAAGATGAGACACTCTAGGAATCTGTGCCTTCCAGGTCCCACAGGACCTACATAGTGGAAGGCAGTCGTGGGTGGCCTCAGGTGATTTTGGGATTCCATCAGGTGGGTGGGTAGTAGTTAATTTGAGGCTGGGTTGATGTAGATGACTAAGGAGAAACAGATCAATGACAAGCTGTCACATGCAATCCCATTCACTGACCATTGTGACCCATCCTTTTGCCCCCAGGTTACAAAAGATAGCGTAAGGCTAATGGAGGGGCCAGTGGGATTCCCCTAACTTTCCCACAGCCTGAGGTGAATAAGGTAAGGGTGGACACTGATACTGCCACATGGCTCCTCACAATGTGTTACAGGATAATGAATTTAAATAAGGTAGGAAGATCACAGGAGACATTATCTAGGTGGAGTTTCTAATTACCTTGATGTTTTAGAAGGGACAGTGGATTACCCATGCAACTCATAGCCAAATTGTTTAAACTATCTGTTGAATTTTTAAATTTAAGAATGACACAGTATCTAATTCATCAAAGGCGCATTCATGATGAGTAAAGAACCGAATGGTAACTACACTTTTTGTTGACAATAAGGTGGCACTGCAGTGTAAATGCTGGACAACTCTTGGGTTGTTGGTTTAATTTCTACCCTTATGTTTACTGTCTATGTAATTTGACAGGTTCTTTCCACATCCTTGTGGCTTTTCGCTGGGTAGTCTGGTTTCCCACATCTTTTTAAAAACATCTTGGTAGATACATTTTCCATCCAGAATTGAGTAAGGGTGTGATGCCCTTCTATAGTTTGGGACCTAGTGTGTATTCCTACTCAGTGGTACCCAGTGTGACCAGGAAAGAATCCAGCCCCATCATAACTTTGATCAGCATAATGTGTTCACTAAAAAGGGAAGATGAAATGAATGGATAATTTAACTAATACAGCTGTACTTTGGTCACTCAATAGTCTGTAAAATGAAAACTTATCAGAAATCCCAGTTAAACAAAAGATTTAAGAAGAGTTGTGGAATTAAAATGCATCCATAATGATGTCTGACGTTCCTGCATCTGTAAAGTAGTTCCAAATGTGTACTGCTCCCCTGATAATTTCCCCTGATCAGTCTCAATGTAAGCCGAGAGCCTCAACGCATTGATAGATGGCATCACGGGACAGGTGACGTCTACCTCGCACCTGAGAATGTCTATTCTTTCGGTGTGTGCTCAGGGCATCATGTGATGAGAGGTACAAAGTAGGTGAGCGAGTGGTTTGTGTGCATGAGCGAGCATGTGTTAGAAAAGTAATCAGACTGATTAGCGGTCATTGTTTGCCTGCTGTTTGCCCACCTGCTTCCTGCACCAGTTTTCAACATCCAGCTCAGTAAACAAAGGTTTCTCCTTTTTGACTTTGCAATTTCTCAAAGCATCTTCTGATGTTAAAAACTCATAATGTAATATTCCAAAAGTCTCTATTATTTGCTGATCACCCATTAACCAAAAATATAAACATAGCCAAATGTGGCATACTTGGCAGTAATGCTATTACCACAACTAGATTGGCATTTAGAATACACGTCTGAAACAACCAAAACAAACCATAAAGGTGTAAATAAGGTGGGTAATATGAGTAATGTTTCATACCTTGCAATGGCATCTTATCTGGAGTGTATTGTTTGCTGTCCATTACATTTTGATTTAAACAGTAAGTAAACTGGTTAACATCTCTAACCATAACCATTTACACATATTTCTTAAACTCATGCAGTATGAAATCATTGATTACATTATCTCCACTCATAAGTCAGCATTATTCAGAGTTGACTGCACATCAGCAGATTAGCTTTTGGCAATGTGGTGCATAAATAGAAGTAAAAATAATGTTGGCATCCTGTCATAGAATCACAATCAAGGATAATTTCTACATAAAAGTCAGCTCTGCTTCTCTGTCTGCTGAGCTATTTGGGGTTATAGCCTTAATTATATTGATGTGCTCTGCCGATTTATCTCATTTACCAATCTCAGCTGCTCATGGAGGTGCAGAGGAAGTGAACAAACCAAATCAACCAACCACAGTAAGAAATTAAACTACAAATATATGCAAAAATAAGAAACGTTTATTAGAATTTAGTCTCTTAAATATCATAAATGTGCAGTTAGAAAGGCCTTAAAATGTGGACTTTTCTTAATTATTAACCCTGAAGTGTGCTGTTCATTAACTATAGTAACAGGAAATCACAAGGTAGGTAGTCACTAAACTGAGGAATGTATGTCTAAACCTGTCAACATGCCCTGACAAAAGTGCCATTATGGGGTACTAGGCGGTGATTTCAAGGGCCTAGAGTAGACAGAGGACACAAGGAAACATCATGGGACAGCATTCGTATCGATTCCCACTACGACCTGAGAGTTTTTAAAGGTTAAAATAAATTGACAATTCATACTGTCTAACAATAGAAAGGGTCTACAGGTAAAGGCTGTTATACTGTTTACACCATGATATAAGTAATTAGAAGTGTAATGTACCTATGCAAAATGAACATACAGAACTGTTTATCAGATACAGAAGCATAGCAGAAAAATATGAGTTTTAAAAATCATTAGGAAGAATATGTTCCAACAAAAAATACAATATTGGTGTATAAAGCATAATATAGTACATTAGAAAAAATTTCTCTTTTGCTGTCACCAACAAAAATCTTACATCCTTAAAGAAATCTTGGTTGTGAGATCAGATGAATTGAAAATCTGACTAACATTGGTGCCAGACATCACTATTGATATGACTTTTTAATGGCATACCTACAAATACAGACGGTGACCTTAAACACAACATGGAACATCTACTCTTTAATGGGAATATAGTAAACACAGAGTCTGTGGATGTTGCTTTGCCCTTGTAAGAAGGGTCACGCTAACCTGTGTATACTGGCATGTTAAATAAGGTGAAAAACCCATGCAATCTGGCCTCATCATTTTTTTTTACCTTTATTCTATGAATGGCAGAGTTCAACGTAACATTGATTAGAGGCGCAATGCCCAAAACATTAAAAATTCATGACTCTCCTCAAGCTACATGCCCTGACTGGGAATTGTTTGATGTTTATTAAAAGGAACAAAGAAACTTTGCGTCATTGTGTTTTAAACTTCGATAACCTTAGACCTCGACGACCATTTAGACCTGGTCTAAACCAATCAAGAGAGTTCTTCATTGACTGAAACAAATAAATGTTGTGCAAAAAAAAGGTGAGGGAGTGTAAACAAAGTCATCTGTAGAGTAAATTGTCATGTCATATTATGCAAGTCTGATATTGCTGCATGCAAAAACATTGATTAGGACCGAGGACAGAGTTTTTGAGCTTATTGGTTTATGTATTCCAGGTGATGAGATGCGCTATAGGAAGGAAGAAGCAAATCATTTATATTCTCACTGACAAATACAAAAATTATGTATGCAACCGACTAAGGCCTAATAACTCAATAAAAATACATCACAATAATCAAAGTACCAAAAGTAAGTTACAAATCCCTGCAAAGTAAGTCTTTTTATTCCTTTACATTGTAGTTTTGCTTGTTGAGGCTTCAGAAGTCAACTGTAAACCATTTCAGGATTATTTTCTGTAACTAGCATCTTAAAAACAGTCAAGGACATTTGACCTTATTAAAGGATGCCCTTATCGATCGACAGCCACCTAGGCTTTCTTAAATATGGCCAGTTTCATACCCAGAAATATTGATTGCTAGATAGGAGTCTCTGGAAAATCGACCGGTCTGCTGGAGGGTTTTATCTGTAGAAACCCTGTTTCAGATACCAGAGTTGAGTGGCATGTTTGTGTTGTCTGTGTGTGGCTGGGATATACAGGATCATTCTGGTACTTTAAATTGCAGGTACGATGTAAGCTGAGGCTACAATGTTTAAGTGTTTCGGCGACGTACATGTTTCTCAGAAATTTGCCAACGAAGTTTGTAGATGTTGCAGTTATTCATAATTGTAAACAAAAAACAAAGTCCTATCTTTTAAAGTACCATGAACATTATTCATACTGTCTTGCAGTTGTTTTAGCTTTGTTATAAGATTTACAGAACAAGAATAAACACTGGAATAACTAACTTGCCCAAAGAAGAGTGTGTTACAAACTGCTGTGTTTAGCATTTCCATTCAAGCAGCTCAAAATGTGTTAAAGAACTGAAAGTGAACAACATTAACCTATGACCTTCCGCTAAATGGAGAGTGTATTTTCACTTTATTAGCTCATTTAGAGTAGATCTGAGCACTTCTTTCTATTCAAATGAGCTCATTAATGAGTTTATATCATGCCCCAATTATATGTGGCATGCAGCAAGGTTTGGTGTATCAGCAGTACTATATTACCTATTGTCAGTTTATCAGTAAGTGCGATATTTGATTTTTTATTTTTTACAGTTCACATTTACTCTTCACAATATTAGTATTACATCAAGGTTGTAATCACAACATATATTGGGGGGACCTACGTATTGATGTTTGTTTTGTTTTATTTGGGTTTTAATGTCATGTTTTACACTTTGGTTACATTCATGACAGGAACGGTAGTTATTCATTACACAAGGTTCATCAGTTCACAAGGTTATATCGAACACAGTCACGGACAATTTTGTGTCTCCAATTCACCTCACTTGCATGTCTTTGGACTGTGGGAGGAAACTGGAGCACCCGGAGTAAACCCATGCAGGCACAGGGAGAACATGCAAACTCTACACAGAAAGGACCCGGACCGCCCCACCTGGGGATCGAACCCAGGACCTTCTTGCTGTGAGGCGACAGTGCTACCCACTGAGCCACCGTGCCGCCCCATAAATATAATGACTGTTGTTATAGAAAATTTGGTTAACACTTGCAATGTAGTCTTATGCAAATGTTTGGACACACTGCACGTTTAAACTCACAGTTCTATGTAACAGCAAGAAGATCCTGGGTTCGATTTTTAGGTGAAGTGGTCTGGGTGGAGTCTCCTCCAACAGTCCAAAGACATGCCGTTGGGTTAATTGGAGATACTAAAACTGTCCTTAGATATATGTGTTTGTGTGTATGTCTGTCGTACGATGGACTGATGCCCTGTCCAGGGTGTTTCTGTGTGCCTTGTGCCCAATGAAAGCTGGGATATGCTCCAGCACCCCCCTCGACTCTGATAAGGATAAGCAGCTTAGAAAGTGAGTGAGAGTGAGCGAGCCTTAATGTAACATGCTGAAGAAGTCACTTAAATAGACAGTGGTAGCCTAGTGGGTAGGGCTTTGGGCTCTTAACTGAAAGGTTGAAAGTTTGAATCCCAGATTTGACATGCAGCCACTGTTGGGCTTTTAAGCAAGGCCCTTAACACTCTCTGCTCCAGGGGGGCTCTGACCCCAGCTTACAAACAAGCTGGGATATGCGAAGAAAGAATTTGGTTGTACTGCACATGTGTATATGTATACACTGATCAGCCATCACATTATGACCACCTCCTTGTTTCTACACTCACTGTCCATTTTATCAGCTCCACTTACCATATAGATGCACGTTGTAGTTCTACAATTACTGACTGTAGTCCATCTGTTTCTCTACATACTTTTTTAAGCCTGCTTTCACCCTGTTCTTTAATGGTCAGGACCCCCACAGAGCAGGTATTATTTAGGTGGTGGATCATGCTCAGCACTGCAGTGACACTGACATGGTGGTGGTGTGTTAGTGTGTGTTGTGCTGGTATGAGTGGATCAGACACAGCAGCGCTGCTGGAGTTTTTAAATATCGTGTCCACTCACTGTCCACTCTATTAGACACTCCTACCTAGTCGGTTCACCTTGTAGATGTAAAGTCAGAGACGATCGCTCATCTACTGCTGCTGTTTGAGTCGGTCATCTTCTAGACCTTCATCAGTGGTCACTGGACGCTGCCCACGGGGCGCTGTTGGCTGGATATTTTTTTGGTTGGTGGACTATTCTCAGTCCAGCAGTGACAGTGAGGTGTGTAAAAACTCCAGCAGCGCTGCTGTGTCTGATCCACTCATACCAGCACAACACACACTAACACACCACCACCATGTCAGTGTCACTGCAGTGCTGAGAATGATCCACCACCTAAATAAACTTCTATATGGTAAGTGGAGCTGATAAAATGGACAGTGAGTGTAGAAACAAGGAGGTGGTTTGATGTCTGATGTTATGGCTGATCAGTGTATATGACAAATAAAGGCGTTCTATTACTGGGGAAAAATTAAAGAGAAAATTTTGCATGTTCCAAAGTTATGTAAGTTATTGTGGTTTAACTTGTTTTAAAACACAAAACTGTATTTAAAAATGGTTTGGTTGGTTAAGTTTGGTTGGAGAGATCCAGCAGCACTCCTGAGCTGTAGCAGTGCATTAGTGGGTGGGGTTGGAGCAGATCTTCTCCGCCTCTTCTCTCTCTGAAAGGGGAACTACAGCAAGGACTCGTATATTCCAACCTGGCTGCTTTTTACTTACCAGTACACAGCTCACAGTGTGCGGACTGGACTGGACTGGAGGAGCTGTACACATACAGCCGAGGAGAAGGGAATACTAATGACTGTGTGCGGGGCTGAGAGACACACACAGCCGCAGTACATGGACCTGCACTCCGTCATGTGATTAACCTTCCCACGGTGGCTTCAGTTTTATATTTTTATTTTCTTGTTTTGGTTGCGTTTTGTTTGGTAGGTTGATCAGGCGGCGTGTGTGCGACTTTGCAAGGGTGGATTTGTATTAAAGTGCTGCAGGAGGAGGAAAACAAGGACGGAAGACAGTTCGCAGGCAGAAAGGGGGTAACGCTGAGTTTTGGAGAAGGAGGAAGGGCACAGTTTGCCAGAATCATCAAGAGCTGCTTTTTCTTTTAATGCTCCTAGACACACCAAGGGATATCGGATCAACGGTTAGTCCTGTTTCCCCTATTTCCCTACTGATATCAGAATGATGTTTGTATTGGAATTATAATCCTGATATGCTGTTTGTACCGTGGGATCGACTGGTGAATGATTGTGCCAGGGAAAATGCCAGCTCGATGGGGGTAAAATCCGCACCAGTCGAGATTTCAGATCTCATTACACCCCCCTGGCATCAGAAAGACTCAAAGGGTGCATTCGATTAAACCCGAAAATACCGAATAAACTCTTATTGCGATGATATTTTAGCCTCGTTTAAATTCAAACGACGTGTGAAACCAGTAAGAAATGTATTTGTCACCGAGTTACCTTTTATACTCGCTTTTAGTGTCATGAATTTCGGTGTTTAGTTATTATTTTGACGTGTATGCATCTCGCCTGGTTTGTAGCTAGCTCAGCGCTGTTGAAAACGGCTGTGTCTTAAATCGCACAATTATGGACTTAATAGCGTACCTAAATAGTAACCACTCTATATTATTTATGACCTACTATCTAGGACGGGTGTTTGCGGTTTGGAACTAAGCCCCAGTCCCCTAAGTGAACAGGTGTTAGCTTACTAGCGTTGTAGCTAGCCAGACAAGCACACCGTGCTATTTTTACAAACGTTTTAGGCCAACGCTTGTTTTAACGTGTCCTATTTTTTGGCAATGTGCTTTCTAAAACGTTATATTGTTATATATTCACCCATTTATTTCTTATTTGTTCCATTTTGGGAGCATTTTGGTACGACTCGCTTAGTAGGGCAACGCAACGGTTTAACTAAGGTTACGTCCCAAACCGCATACTATTGCACTGCATAGCACGTTAAAATTACATCGGTAGTGCGCTAATTAAGTACACACTTTAGTAACACAAAATGTGATTTCGGACACAACCATATACCTAACTAATCGTCCATATATTGAGGTTTAACTAAGGTTGCGTTCCAAACCCGGTTATACGGCACTACATAGTACGCTTAGAATAGGATTTAGATAGTATGTTTATATAGTGCACTATTTTAGAAAATAGATTTGGAACGTTGCCTGGTTGTGAAGATATGTTCTAAAAAATAGGTTAGCCGGGTTGCTAAACTTAACAAGGCTGAGGTAAAATGTGTGGGGAAAAATAACAATGAACACAAATACAATGATTGTTTGTGAATATTTAATAACTTTAGGATACCAACACGTCGTTTTAAACCAAATTAGTTTATTGATTGGATTGGATGGAGGTTGGTGTGGTCAAAACAATCAGCCATCCATACATGAGTATATGAAGTGGTTGAAGTGTTTTAAGCATTTATTGCTATATTTCATGGCTTTATGATAAATTTGCACAATGCTCATGTCAGAATAAAACCTGATTGTTCACGTAATTCATTAATAGCCACAATACAAGTTAAAATTGGGACTCCTGGTTGAATTTGTATGGGGTAAATATGACCAAGTCTGTGTGATTACTATGTAGATTATATAGTAATCCATATTATCACATTAGCACTGTTTATGGTGATAGTTATTTTGTTGTTTTTGCTTTGTAGAGATGGAAGACACGGTTTTGTTGTTGGGTATTGAAGCTGATGTGTTTCCAGTGAGGTGCAGCAGCGCCCTGTACTGTTTTGGGCTTTGATATTTACAGACATTGGCCTCATGTTCCAGTGAAACCAGTATATAAGCCATGATACTATATTTACATCTATAAAATCAACACTGGTGTCTTTACTCGTCTATGTTCTATTTTGTCTGGTGTTTTTGTTTTGAACCTAGGTTGGGTACAGTTTTATGACTAGTGTAGATATATTATAATGTTAGACTTTTCTACAGGTTAATTCTATTTCTAAACCAATGATTCTGGTGTCTCTTTATTGGTAATTCTCTCTCTGGCAGGCCTGTTACAAACCCAGTTTGTTTATTTATTTTTTCTTTTTACCTCACTATCTTCAGACCTGTTTTTACTTAGTGAAGTGTAAAATAACATTTCCTCTTTCGACCCTGTAGAGCTCTCTAGCTTGGGTAAAGCTTTCGAGCATACTATATGTTTAAGTATATATTATAGAATTGTGACTATAAAAGCAGACAATGACTAGCTTGTGTATTGATTTTGTTGATTAGTGGTTGTACTTGTATTAAGACTGCTGAGGTTGTATAATTGGCACTGTCCATAGGGCTGCTAAATGGATTGATCCGGAAACAGGTTAGTCAAAGGAAATGTGTGACAGGTGTGTGTATACAATCGAAATTATGTGGATTGATCAATCAATGTGATCTTTGGTCCTGAAAATACAGCACCTAGGAGTATCAATCTTTAGCTCATCTAGCTGCCTGATGTCTTCTGTTTGCATTTTGTCTATTATTTTAACATTTATTTTTAAATTATTATGCATTTCATGAGTTTTCAAAGTCATATATACTTAGAATTGCCAGTGTTTACATTTATCACTATAACAAATGAATAGATTTATAATAGATGTATGATTTTGGACTGGTAAGAGGAGTTTGGAGCTGTTTAATTAAGTAAATTTGCCCATACTGGTTTACTGAATAAAATTTAATATAAAAATTGACAAAAAGTGTGTAACCATTCACTATATGTAACACATGTTGACTGATACCAAGCAAGTCTTTGTTACAAGGTGAATTTTAACCCAGATTTAGATGTGGTTGTTCCATTGCACATTTTCTAGTTAATAATTATATTTTCCCAGGTTTTGAGTACAATGGAATGCAAAGTCTTCTGAACCCTAACAAAATATGCCTCCTTTACAAAATCAGTTTACTTAATTATCTGAATCAGGTGCTGGATTAGGATTAGCGATCACCGAATGGGAGAGTCTTGATCTTAGACCCGTGACTGATCCCTGTGGTGCTTCGAGGCCTGGACAGAGTTTTGTTGCAGTAGAATTTTCCAGTTCCCTTTCACCCTGCAGGCTCCATATGTGGGTTGAAAAATGCATAGATATTTTTTTTTTCTTTACAGAGTCTGCTCATTTATAAAACCATAGCCATGGCCTAGTATATATACACGATATATGCAATGTACTAAAGTTTTAGAGCAGTATCTCAGTCTTGGCATGTAGGCTGAGCATCCTGCCAACTTCCTTCTCTCTTTTCAGTCTCTGGGGAAGAACTAGAGAAGGTGGGATAAAATTAGAAGCCAGGAATAAGTTTCTGAATGTTTTTTTCCAGGTCTGCAGCCAGTGTCTTACATGCTGTACATGTTTTCATAGTGGCTTAAACAGTTTTGTTGCTTAGAGCAGGCTGATCCTTCCACCAGCGCCCTGTTGGAGGTAGTAAATGAGTCTAATTTTCCACCTGAGTATAATCGTGATAGTGGGTATTGCCGAGGCCCGTGAGGCAGCTCTATCACCTTTTGTGTATCGTACTGGAGCTGATAGCCAGGCATATTGATTTAGGATGTCTTAAAAACAGCTCTCTAGGCTCTGTAATTGCACACGTTTGTGTTTTCTTTATTTCTATTAGGGAACATAATGCATGAAGGAGCTAACAGCATATAATAAGTCAGGCTTAATGTGTGAAATGATGGCTTTATTCAAATGGAAAAATCATCTCAGTAACACAATGTGGAGTGGAATAATTCCTGATTTATCTCCATTTTTTCTTGTACTCTGGATGCTTGTAATATTTTCATTTGAGGGTACAATACAAAGCCATAGATGTAAAAATGTAAACATCTCATCACCAGGTGCTCTTTAAAAACCATGTACTGTACAGCATTTAGCAGATGCTTTTATACAAAGCGACTTACAGTACTGTGACAGTCTACTGTCTAAGCAATTGAGGGTTAAGGGCCTTGCTCAAGGGCCCAACAGTGGCAACCTGGCAGTGGTGGGGCTTGAACATCAACCTTTTGATTACTAGTCCAGCACCTTAACCGCTAGGCTACAACTGCCCTAGTGACTGAAAATATTGACTGATTACAGTTCAAGCAGTTAAGGGTTGAGGACCTTGCTCAGTGGCACCTTCGCAAGAATGGGACTTGAACCAGGAACCCTCTTGTTACTAATTCAGTACTTTAACTACCAAGGCTTCCTGATTTTGGAACATGGCTGCAAAGATTTGCTTCAGTGTAGGCCAGTCAGCAAGCTTTATTAGGCAGAACTTCCTTGTCTTTTTCATTATCTACGGTGGCATTCTGCAGATTGCTGCCACACAAGTTGGAACCCCAGTCTCTAACCAAACCATTATTACTTAATTTGATGTAAGATTGATGTCATTCTGGTGAGCCAGGAACACTAGTGAGAAATAGATTTGAGAATTTACTGATACAAGAGGTATCTTAAGATGGTGGTATGTTAAAAGTCATGAGAGTTCCTGAGTACAGTGGTTATACCACCAAGGTTTAGTTTGCATGGCAGGTTGCCATTTTTCATTTATCTGCTA
This sequence comes from Trichomycterus rosablanca, assembly GCF_030014385.1. Classification (NCBI taxonomy): domain Eukaryota; kingdom Metazoa; phylum Chordata; class Actinopteri; order Siluriformes; family Trichomycteridae; genus Trichomycterus; species Trichomycterus rosablanca. The sequence continues at coordinate 3,224,600 of NC_086011.1, forward strand.
GTGATGGCTGAAATATCTGGTCCTATTAAAAAGGGTAATTTTGGAACTGGTGTACATTTATCAACTCTGACATGTCATTTATAGATGTACATGACGGATATTGAGATTGGGACGTTGCCAGTGACTGGAATTATACCGAAGAGAAACACTTGAATTAACTTTGACTAATTTTGATTTGATTGAGGGCTTGATGGGTATAAAGTCTGCCTGGAAACACTGAAGCACCCTGCGCCAACCTACCTGTTCACTTGCTGTCTCCAAGGGCCAATTTAGAGTCGTGAGAGAGCTTTTAGAGGTGAGAAGAAACAGGAGCACCTTAAAAAAAAAAAAACACAAGGACGTGGCAAAAACATGCCAGACACTTCACACAGAGTGATTGTGGGTCTAGCATTGTCCAGACTTTGTGCAGTCCAGATGCCACCTACTATGAAACATCTGATGAATTAAACTGGCACAACTTCTCGAGATGGTGCATATCGTCCTTGCTAATGGGCCGCCAGATAAATCAGTCTGTTTTGTCTTCAGTAAAGAAAAATATAAACACATTTGATGATTGAACCTTGAAACTCATGCATTTACTTCTGTTGTATGTTCATTGTCCTACTTCAAGGTTTGTTTGGGTTAGAATGCTTCTGCTTTTTGCATTTTCATTATCAGTAAGTCAGAAGAACGAGTCTCGCTGATGAAGTGTTTTCAGTTGTGACCAGATTCCTTTTTTAAAGTTTCATTTTGGGACTAGTTTTCATTTGTCTGTGGGTCCCGAGCATATGTAAGCTTTTATCTACTCTGTATCCTGCAGAGTGTTTTCAATCTCGCCGTTTTTCTTCATGACTGAATATATTTTTCAGTCATCCATCACACTTATACTCTATGCTCTACCAGGTTTCTTGCTATCAATAAACTCGCCGGTGCATTCTCGCTCCGTAAGAACTTACCAAACATTTTTATTTTGCTTTGACTTGATGTTGGGTGGGAGGCATCAAACATTGAATCGTGTAGCTGTCGTAATGGACAGCTCTGGTAGACATGAAACAGTAGGTTTTTATCAAGAATATACAAAGCTGCAATGTACAGGATCGTGGTTGATTGAAATGCTTTGAAGTAATGACCCTGATCAGGACAGTCGAGCGATCTTTGGGGTTGGCAGTGCTGTACGAATGCTTCTTGGCCATCGGGTATTTATTTTTAGAAGGCCTAGTGCACACTTAACTCAAACTCAGAATCGTTAAGCGCGGCACACTGTGCATGACTTGAACGTTTTTGGGATTGCAGGAGCACACAACACCATCAATCACTGACAGAAACCATCTGCGTACAAATTCAGGCTCTGCCTCAAAAGAAAAAGAAGTACGCAAACTATTTTACCGTGTGTGTGCAGTAAATCGATGCAAAATATTTGTGTGTTAATAAATGTGCAGTATCAGGCTGCACACAGATTGGAAAGATGCTGGTGGGTAGAAGGTGGCTCGGTGGGTATCACTGTCGCCTCACGGCAAGAAGGTCCTGGGTTCGATTCCCAGGTGAAGCGGCCCAGGTCCTTTCTGTGTGGAGTTTGCATGTTCTCCCCGTGTCTGTGTGGGTTTCCTCCCACAGTCCAAAGATGTGCAAGTGAGGTGAACTGGAGATACAAAATTGTCCAGGACTGTGTTTGTAAACTGATGAATCTTGTGTAACCAGCTGTGGAACTACCTGTCCTGTCATTCATGTAGCCAAGGTGTGTAAAGCATGACGTTAAAATCCTACCTAATAAATAAAATTGGAAAGATGCTGCTTTGGTCGGCAAGCTGAAGATCTGTGTCTCAAACAGCGCTCTGTTTACTATATAGTGCTCAAAATAGTAACCTCATGACTGGTCGATGATTAATTGAAGCCACTATTGAGTACATGATGTGGTATTAATCCAGTGAGTATAAAAATGACGTATATAAAATATAGAATTTTAATTCTACACAAGGCAAGTTTTGACCCTTTGCTGTAAGGCTGATTGGGTCAAATGGAATTGTATACAATCTGAGCAATTGAGGGTTAAGGGCCTTGCTTAAGGGCCCAACAGCAGCAACCTGGCAGTGGTGAGGCTTGAACCAGCGACCTTTCGACTACTAGTCTTGTACCCTAACCACTAGGCTACAGCGTCTTTCTTCATGTGTCTGTAGTTAAAATTAGAAATGTACGTGCGCTTGGCAGGGTTATGGTGGTCATGACGGTCTTGGGAGGTCAATGATTTCTGCAACTGTTCTGTTTTTTTCTGAGACCCAATGATTGGAACACACGCTATTTGTCCAGATATTTGAGTTCTTTGAAAGTTTATTACGGGTTTTCCAGGAATATGAACCAGTTTGTTGTGGTCAGAGATGAAAGTAAAGGACATTGTTTGGTTTTATGACCTTGCTTAAAGGTATGAAGCTAAACTGGACTCTTAAAAGAACTCGGTGGAGTTTTTACTAGGTCAAAACCTTAAACGGATGGTCAGATATGATCCAAACACAACCAGAAACATTATGATAATGAATTAGAAGCTACTGGTACACCGGTGACACTATGTACTGTCAAGGAAGCTTTACATTCCCATTGACTTGGAGCCAACTGTGCAAAAAAAGCCCCTTATTTAATATTAGCACCCTAAAGCTGGACTCAGATTTGTTCTGTACACTGTTTGGTACATTAGGGTTTTTCCTTCTGTATGAAAATCATGTGATGCAGAGCAACGCGTTGGCAGCGGTGACCTCTTTTTCCGTAGAACTAATGTCAGCTGTGACTTTGGCCCACTTGCTTTTAAAAATAGAACCTGGCTGGGGGAAAGTCTCACCCCTTCCTACAGGTGACCTATACACGACATTACAACTGATAAAATCTGAACTGCTACTGAAACTTCGTCTTGCTTATTCACCTGCTCGCAGTTGTTCGAAACGGCAGCTTCAGACACCGTATTACTGTACGTTTATTCACTTTTGGAGAAGTCGACGAGGCCGAGCAAACGTGCGAGAGCAGCATAAAAAGCTCTTTCTTCCTGCACACACAGCAAGCCTGTTTTGGTGACTTGTGAATCTTTTGAGGCTCCGTCTGCCTCAGCGCACTAGTTCACTTCAATTTGTAGACTAACCTGGATTTCTGTAGTAGCGCTCGTAAATAACCCCCCGTTCCTTTTCAGAGGGGGGCATGAAGAGTGTCATCCTACATACAGTACGGTCACGTAACAGCTTCATCAGCTGCAGTCTTTTTTTTTGGTAAGGAATGAGATGGGATGCAAAAGCAACACTGGATTGAATGTGTTTGGGAAATGCACTATAAAATAGGACAACTGTTCACTTTCAGAAGCAATTTTGAGCAGAACTGTGGTGGTGTACTCAACCCCTCTCAGAAGTCACGTACGACAATGATTAATTGGTTAACCAATATCTGACTTACAAGTCATTGATTTATGTCATTGGTTTTAAATTTCATTTTAATTCCTTTCCAACAGCCGACGCTTGGTTCCAATTAAGAGCGACATTACAGTCTGTACAAAGTAAACAAACCTGAAGGTTAATCTGTTTTTATATAATTTAAAGAACAGTGGAACTATTACGCAATAAACTTGCAAAATTGCATTTTAATCTCTGCATGTGTAGAACTGGTGCAGTGGTGCCCACTCTAGGGTTCGAATCTTAGCAGTGCTATCGGACGGTTGGGCGTCGACGGAGGTGATGAACGGCCTGGTCAGTGTGCTCTGTGCTGGTTTCAGTCTTGGATGAAAAATAAGCAGGGGTAGCTGATGCAGTCATAGGAAGAGCATGAATTACCAACACAGACACATAGTGGAGTGTATTTGGAGTATATTGGAGTATATTGAAGTAAGTGTATTGGAGTATACTGAAATGTATTGGGGTGTATTTGAGTAAGTGTATTGGAGTGTATTTGGAGTATATTGGAGTGTATTTGGAGTATATTGGAGTGTATTTGAAGTATATTGGAGTATATTTGAGTGTATTTGGAGTATATTAGAGTGTATATGGAGTATATTGGAGTGTATTTGAGTAAGTGTATTGGAGTGTATTTAGAGTGTATTGGAGAGTACTGGAGTGTATTTGGAGTGTATTGGAGTGTATTTGGAGTGTACTGGAGTGTATTTGGAGTGTACTGGAGTGTATCTGGAGTGTATCTGGAGTGTATTTGGAGTGTATTGGAGTGTATTGGAGTGTACTGGAGTGGGTACTGGAGTGTATTTGGAGTGTTTTGGAGTGTACTGGAGTGTATTGGAGTGTACTGGAGTGTACTGGAGTGTGTACTGGAGTGTATTTGGAGTGGACTGGAGTGTATTTGGAGTGTACTGGAGTGTACTGGAGTGTATCTGGAGTGTATCTGGAGTGTATCTGGAGTGTTCTGGAGTGTACTGGAGTGTACTGGAGTGTATCTGGAGTGTATCTGGAGTGTATCTGGGGTGTATCTGGAGTGTATCTGGAGTGTATCTGGAGTGTATCTGGAGTGTACTGGAGTGTATTTGGGGTGTATTGGAGTGTATTGGAGTGTATCTGGAGTGTATTTGGAGTGTATATGGAGTGTATTTGGAGTGTACTGGAGTGTATTTGGAGTGTACTGGAGTGTATCTGGAGTGTATCTGGAGTGTATTTGGAGTGTATATGGAGTGTATATGGAGTGTATATGGAGTGTATTTGGAGTGGACTGGAGTGTATTTGGAGTGTACTGGAGTGTATCTGGAGTGTATCTGGAGTGTATTTGGAGTGTATATGGAGTGTATTTGGAGTGGACTGGAGTGTATTTGGAGTGTACTGGAGTGTATCTGGAGTGTATTTGGAGTGTATTTGGGGTGTATTGGAGTGTATTGGAGTGTACTGGAGTGTATCTGGAGTGTATCTGGAGTGTATTTGGAGTGTATATGGAGTGTATTTGGAGTGGACTGGAGTGTATTTGGAGTGTACTGGAGTGTATCTGGAGTGTATTTGGAGTGTACTGGAGTGTATTTGGAGTGTACTGGAGTGTATCTGGAGTGTATCTGGAGTGTATCTGGGGTGTATCTGGGGTGTATATGGAGTGTATTTGGAGTGTATTTGGAGTGTATTGGAGTGTATTGGAGTGTATCTGGAGTGTATCTGGAGTGTATCTGGAGTGTATATGGAGTGTATTTGGAGTGTACTGGAGTGTATTTGGAGTGTATTTGGGGTGTATTGGAGTGTATCTGGAGTGTATCTGGAGTGTATCTGGAGTGTATCTGGAGTGTATCTGGAGTGTATCTGGAGTGTACTGGAGTGTATTTGGGGTGTATTGGAGTGTATTGGAGTGTATTTGGAGTGTATTGGAGTGTATCTGGAGTGTATTTGGAGTGTATCTGGAGTGTATATGGAGTGTATCTGGAGTGTATCTGGAGTGTATCTGGGGTGTATTTGGAGTGTATTGGAGTGTACTGGAGTGTATTTGGAGTGTATCTGGAGTGTATCTGGAGTGTATCTGGAGTGTATCTGGAGTGTATCTGGACTGTACTGGAGTGTATATGGAGTGTATATGGAGTGTATATGGAGTGTATTTGGAGTGTACTGGAGTGTACTGGAGTGTATTTGGGGTGTATTGGAGTGTATTGGAGTGTACTGGAGTGTATTTGGAGTGTATCTGGAGTGTATCTGGAGTGTACTGGAGTGTATCTGGACTGTACTGGAGTGTATCTGGAGTGTATATGGAGTGTATCTGGACTGTACTGGAGTGTATATGGAGTGTATATGGAGTGTATCTGGACTGTACTGGAGTGTATATGGAGTGTATATGGAGTGTATATGGAGTGTATTTGGAGTGTACTGGAGTGTATCTGGGGTGTATTTGGAGTGTATTGGAGTGTACTGGAGTGTATTTGGAGTGTATCTGGAGTGTATCTGGAGTGTATCTGGACTGTACTGGAGTGTATATGGAGTGTATATGGAGTGTATATGGAGTGTATTTGGAGTGTACTGGAGTGTACTGGAGTGTATTTGGGGTGTATTGGAGTGTACTGGAGTGTATTTGGAGTGTACTGGAGTGTATTTGGAGTGTATTTGGGGTGTATTGGAGTGTACTGGAGTGTATTTGGAGTGTATCTGGAGTGTATCTGGAGTGTACTGGAGTGTATCTGGACTGTACTGGAGTGTATCTGGAGTGTATATGGAGTGTACTGGAGTGTATTTGGAGTGTATCTGGACTGTACTGGAGTGTATCTGGAGTGTATCTGGACTGTACTGGAGTGTATATGGAGTGTATATGGACTGTACTGGAGTGTATATGGAGTGTATATGGAGTGTACTGGAGTGTACTGGAGTGTATTTGGGGTGTATTGGAGTGTACTGGAGTGTATTTGGAGTGTACTGGAGTGTATTTGGAGTGTATCTGGACTGTACTGGAGTGTATCTGGAGTGTATCTGGACTGTACTGGAGTGTATATGGAGTGTATATGGAGTGTACTGGAGTGTACTGGAGTGTATTTGGGGTGTATTGGAGTGTACTGGAGTGTATTTGGAGTGTACTGGAGTGTATTTGGGGTGTATATGGAGTGTATTTGGGGTGTATTGGAGTGTATTTGGAGTGTATTTGGAGTGTATTTGGAGTGTACTGGAGTGTATTTGGAGTGTATTTGGAGTGTATTTGGAGTGTACTGGAGTGTATTTGGAGTGTATTTGGAGTGTATTTGGAGTGTATTTGAAGACCTTGTGCTATGTCAGAAGCCGCTTTCCTTTCTCAGACCTGCGCTTTGACATTTTGAAAGATAAACAGCTGTGCAGATATACGACCTTGCTGCTTGGTCTCTGCAGTGCTTTCCCACAATGCCCTGATAAACCAGCCTTTCAGTAGCCAGAATGCCAGGCTGGGTACAGTAACGATTGCTGCAGTCTCACCCACTGCTGTCATTTTTTCCTTCTGAACTTTGGATTCTTTTTTTCTAGACTCTGGATTGAATAAGATTCTGTACAGGAAACAAACTTACACACATTTACTGTTTATATTCTGCCTAGTTACTATAGTACGTGTAGAGATTGATCGGGTGGCGCAGCGGTACATTACTCGAGTCCGTTGTCGCTGTGCAGTGGTAGCTCAGTGGTCAAGCAACTGGACTAGTAAATGGAAGGTTGCTGGTTTAAGCCCCACCAATGCCAAGTGCTACTGTTGAGCCCTTGAGCAAAGCTTGGGACTAGTAAACAGAAGGTCACTGATTCAAGCCCCACCACTGTTGGACTACTTTTGGGCCCTTGAGCAAAACAAAGGTTTAGGAATTTGCTCAGGACAGCTGTAGCCTAGTGGTTAAGGAACTGGACTAGTGATCGAAAGGTCTCCAGTTCAAGCCCCACCACTGCCAGGTTGCCACTGTTGGGCCCTTGAGCAAGACCCTTAATGCTCAATTGTATAGACAATATACTGCCACAATACTGTAAGTCGCTTTGGATTAAAGTATCTGCTAAATGCAGAGAATGTAAATGCTCAGTGACCGAAACAGTGGCAACTTGGTGGTGACATGGTTTAAATGAGCAACCTTCTGATTAATAGTCCAGTAGTAGTAGTACTAACTGGATAAAACACAAACAGGTAGGCCTAAACCACTCACACGATGCCTACAATGCTGTAAAATGAATGCCACTGAGGCCTGTATGTATTATATACATTTAAAACAAAGTTATATTTAATTTTTGTGGTGCTTTAATGGTGTTGGGTGTGTATACATGGTATGGAACATGGTATAACTAGCTGTGAAATGCTTTTACAACTGCCCGGTCACATTAGTACCAAAGAACAAAGGGGAAATGAAAACGTAATATACAAAATCTAAATTACTTTACAAAAAATATAGAAACCTTTTTAACTTTCTTAACATTTATGTGTACCTAACAAGTTTTTTTTTTTTAGCTTTTTGACATTCAGGTGTTGAGACATTGGAATATTTTGGAACATTTTAGTTCTCTTTATTAAAACTCATAAATGTTTCTTTTCGTAGGTGTACTGGCTTTATGTGCTGGAAGCCCATTGTGTTATCAGTTTGTAAAGCAAAGAGATGACCTTCAGAAGGAAGTACTTTTACGGCTTTGTGCAGTCACTTTTATCGAGGTCGACCTACTGAAAAGCTTTGTAGTCGACTGTGAGCAAGGCTTAATGTTAGTGCAAAGTCTAAAGGTTATCACAAAAAATACTGTGTAAAACACTCGAGACGCCAGTTAAACACAAGTGCCCGTCTACCCTACCCTACCCCGCCCGACACCCCTATCGTTCTCCATAAAACGCTTTAAAGAACAGACCATTTACATTAGCAGATGCCTTTATCCAAAGCGACTTACACTAGAGCTACAGTATACAGTCTGAGCAATTAAGGGTTAAGGGCCTTGCTCAAGGGCCCAACAATGACAGTGGCGGGGCTTGAACCAGTGACCTTCTGATTACTAGTCCAGTTCCTTAACCACTAGGCTACGGCTTGCCCTAGTCCTGAAAAGCACTTGGGACCTACGACCAACCAATTTACAGGTGGCTGGAGATTACCAAAAGATAACGAGATGACCGGATGTGGATCCAAAATCCAAAAAATACCCTAGACTTGACATTCCTTGCTCTGGATCTCATTCCTCCTCATCAGATGGACCCGTTCCTGTATGGAATTATGGATTTATTGAGTGCTAAATAATCAGTTGGACTCCTGGGATTCGACTCCACCAGCGTAGACCCACGTCACGTCAGCAGCCCCGTTAATAAGAAAGAAATGAAGCAAAGTATTTGTGTTTTTGTTCAACCTTCCCACCCTGAAGTAAATCAGGTTGAGGTGCACTTTGACCCCTCTGTAAGTGACTTGCAGAGAGCATGTGCATGCTGGGATCTCTTCGGCGGGGGTATTAAAAGGGTAATTGTTAAGTACCTGCGCCGAGCTCGGTGAAGCGGGAAACCCTTAAGCCAGCGCCGCTGCTGTCCCCCAGTTCCCAAACTGAAAGAAAGGGACCACCTGCCATTCCTTTACAGATTAGGTTAGTGAACAGCAGGGAAAGTGAGGGTGCGAGGGTGGGGTGTGTGTGGGGGGGTTGGCATTCAGATTCGGAGCTGCCTGTTCTCTAACAAAAGACCGAGTCAGATAAATGGCGTCTGCTTTCACACGGCCTCTTTCCAAACGGTTTACCTAACAGCGCAGGATTTGCTAAGCGCTCAGGTTAATTGATGATTCATTAACTGGGAGATTAGGCGTCTATACAAATGCTAATGCTTACAGACTCAGGTGTGAATTCTGACTGATGTAGGCTCGTCCCAAACAGATGAGGATTGATGGTAGAGCTGCAAGAACTAACAATAAAAAGTCACAAATATTCTCTAAGAAAATAACAGCAAATTCTTTCAGCTCCACTCACCATATAGAAGCACTTTGTAGTTCTACAATTACTGACTGTAGTCCGTCTGTTTCTCTTCATGCTTTGTTAGCCCCATAAAAGCAGGCTAAAAAGGTATTTAGAGAAATAAATAGACTACAGTCAGTAATTGTAGAACTACAGATTGCTCCTATATGGTAAGTGGAGCTGATAAAATGGACAGTGAGTGTAGAAACAAGGAGGTGGTTTTAATGTTATGGCTGATCAGTGTATTCATTCATTGTTTTACCGCTGCTTTATCCTGGTCAGGGTCGCTGTGGGTCCGATTCATTGGGCGAATGGCAGGCAACACCTTGGACTAGTTGCTAGTCCATCACAGGACACACACACACACACACACACACTGTGGGCAATTTTAGTAGCACCAATTGACCTGACTGCACGTTTTTGGATTTGTCGGAGGAAACCAGAGCACCAGGAGGAAACCCATTTAGAAAGGACGCTGGTCGCCAAGCCAGGGAATCGAACTCAGACCTTTCTGGCTGTGAGGCACCACTGTGCCACCCTATGAGCAAATATATAAAATAGAAATACCAGTAATTTCACTGAATAATGATGAACAAAGACGAAATGTACTTAACAACCTGAAGCAAGGTAAAACGAGTGTTAACAAATACTAGACATGTGCAGGAACAGTTTAGGGAAGGGGCGGCACGGTGGCTCGGGTCCTGAGTTCGATCCCCAGGTGGGGTGGTCCGGGTCCTTTCTGTGTGGAGTTTACATGTTCTCCCCGTGTCTGCGTGGGTTTCCTCCGGGAGCTCCGGTTTCCTCCCACAGTCCAAAAACATGTAGTCAGGTTAATTGGAGACACTGAATTGCCCTATAGGTGAATGTGTGTGTGTGTGTGTGTGTGTGTGTATCTGCCCTGTCCAGGGTGTTACTGTGTGCCTTGCGCCCATTGAAAAGCTGGGATAGGCTCCAGCACCACCCCGCGACCCTGATTGGATAAGCGGGTAAGAAAGTGAGTGAGTGAGTTTAGGGAAGGTCCTTTCCTGTTCTAGCATGACTGTGTCTCTGTGCACAAGGCAAGCTCTATAAAAAGCCCTGACCTCAGCCCCACTCGACAGCTTTGGAATGAACCGGAACATTAATTGAGGCTTTCCTGACCAGCATCAGTGACTGAATGGGCACAAATTCCCACAGACATAGTTCAAAGTCTTGTGAGAAGCCTTCTCAGAAGAGTGGCTGTTTATCTAGCTGAAAAGATCACATAGAGGGGACTCTATTTTCATCCTGTTTGTTTTTTATTTTTTTTTAAAAAGGTGTCCAGATACTTTTGGCTCTACGGTGTATTTTAAACCGGAGGCTTTTATGGACTGCAGTTTGAAGTTAGAAATGTTATAAACCTGTCTTACCTGGAACAGATTAGCGACCACTCTGATGCAGTGGTGCAGTGAAATGTACACGGTAGAAAACAATACGTTTCGGCGTCTACCCGTCACCCCCGCGTTGGTACTTCACACGTTAAACGGAGCACTCGGCTTGAGAAGCGGCGCTAAATGTTTAGCTTTTAAATTCAGGGCATGTTCGGGTCGCTTCTCATGAATCGGAGCGGCGCGTGTGTAATTCTTTTGAGTGTTCGGCGGCCGGGTCGAGATTCTCAGCAGTGATGAGCGCCCGTATGAAACGCAATATCACTTAAGGAATGATTGTGACTTCTGATAAAGGCTTTTACAGCCGGGCTGAACAGAACGGGCAGCACTCACAATGACCACCTGAAGGAAATGGAGACGACCCGCAGGAATCGCTCTACTCGCTACTCGTTTCCATTTTGTTATGGCTAAATCAAGTAATACAATCGTTATTATTATTTTTTTTACTCGCTCTCGTCTTTCCACTCGTCAGTCCGGCAAAACTCCGATGCCAGGATTAGATTTTTTTGTGCCGAGTGGTACGTGATGTCTCGCTCGACCTTCGGAGGAGGAAAGCCTGTTTAATTAATTGAGTTTTTTGTGATTAGGTGATTTGAATTCTTCAGTTAATTAAACGTAATTGACTTTCATGTTGGGTTTATTATTTATATGTGTTAACTTCTTGATGGTAAAAGTCACGCTGCTGGTAACATTACGATAAAGTGCTTCCTAATAGAACGCCCCAAATACATCGAAGAAAGACAAGTACACACGCCTGGAACCTTAGAATAGAATAGAATAAAATAAAATGCCTTTATTTGTCATTAATACATATACAGATGTACAGTACAACGAAATCCTTTCTTTGCATATTCCAGAGCGCAGGGTCAGCCATCGTACGACGCCCCTGGAGCAGACAGGGTTAGGGACCTTGCTCAATGGCCCAACAGTGGCTGGGATTCGAACTCTCAACCTTTCAGTTGATAGCCCAAAGCTCTACCCATCGTTCCAAAAAATATTCTTACACATTGACAACACAATAACAGTTTTCACAATAACCCAAAATGTGCAGACAAGATCAAATAAGCAGACGAAAACACAAAACCTATCCTACAATTACATTTAGGGCATTTAGCGGACGCCTTTATCCAAAGTGACTTACAGTACTGTGACAGTATTCAGTCTAAGCAATTGAGGGTTAAGGGTCTTGCTCAAGGGCTCAACAGTGGCAACCTGGCAGTAATGGGGCTTGAACCAGCGACCTTCTGATTACTAGTCCAGTACCTAAACCGCTAGGCTACAATGTCCCCAATCAAATGGCATATGTGTGTTAAACATGGCATTAAAATCCAAATAAATAAACAAAATAACCTGTTGGTACCAGTTTTAGGGGTTCGAATCCCGGGCTGGCCCTACTAATACAAATATGGAAGGTGCGTGGCATTATGTGTGCCAAGCTAAGAGGGTACAAGGGCGGCACGGTGGCTCGTTGGGTAGCACTCACAGCAAGAAGGTCCTGGGTTTGACTCCCAAGTGAAGTGGTCTGGGTCCTTTCCGTGTGCAGTTTGGGTTTCTTCCGGGAGCTCCGGTTTCCTCCCACAGTACAAAGACGTGCCAGTGAGGTGAATTGGAGATACACAATATTAATAACTTGAAGTGATGAATCTTGTGTAAGCAGTAACTACCTGTCCTGTCATGAATGTAACCAAAGTGTGTGGATGTTAAAATCCTAATAAATTAATAATAAATAGCTATGAGAGGACACATATCAGTGCACCCTCAGTGCCGGTCCGAAATCGAATATGGGGACGAATGATCCACTGTGGCGACACCTAACAGGAGCAACTAAAAGGACTCGTTCATTCATGCACTACGCAGGTTAGTTACTGATGATTTGTTATGTAGAATTCTGTTAAATTAAATAAAGTTTCTTCTTTTTCAAATATTTCAATACATTTAACGTAAATAAAAATCCGGGGCACTAAGAGATCTGTTTAATTAGCTTTGGTTTTCCACACGACTGATCTTTGAATCAGGCACTTCGCTTTATGACAGACGAGCCGTCGCGAGTAGCCGCTTCCTCTCTTCCTGGCGTCCCTTCCAAAACGGAATTGAACAAAGAATAAACCGGCGTTTATAGAGCCCTAAAATGTTTGATCGCCAATTCCGATGACTAGTGGCTATTAAAGTAAATACTGGTGGTTCTTTATACCCAGAGCAATCATCGTGTTCTGAAGCTCGTGCTGCTGACTTCATTTCGGGACATCCAGAGAACCGAGGGGGTATAAACCTGAGAGATGGCATCGTTAGACAGGTTCATGTACCCCAGTAGCTCTGAAACCGTTAAACAATCTTGATGTTTAGATCTTTCCAGCAGAAGCTCGCTACAGATGAGCTGTTGTCCAAACACAGTAAGAGTGCAGAGCGAAGAGCGAATGGTAACCACCCTTCTCAAACCCCAAAAAAACGAACCCGGTTCTGTGTTTGACGTCAACAAACAGTGAAATCTTTCACCTGGCTACACGTGACCCAGTAAACACCGAGATGTTTACACCCAGGAGCAGATCCACGCTACTTCTTACACTTAAACACCAGCGACTGCTTTTCACACCGCTCGGCCGCTCCGTCTGTGAATGGACGGCTTTGTTCCCTCCGTCGAGATGTTTAACCTCTCAGTTTATCTGCACGCGCGTTCGCCCAACGGCAAAACCACAGACCGGACCTGTGGAGATTACACCCGGGGAGAGCTGTCGGTGCGAAAACAGTGAGGCATTTATGGCAGAACAGGGTGGCGTTTCATGAAGCTGCACTTTGAATTGATGTAGGCACGTTCCAACTGATTGTTCTAGAATAAATAACGTTTATCCAGCGTTTATATCAGGTTTGGAAGCGTTTGTGGTCCTGTGAGATGAGGAATACTGCTTAGATGATATGTGGTAATTATTTTTTGGTCAAAAATACTGGTAGTACTTGGCTGGTAGTTCTTACTCACAAGCTGATCGGACGCAGTAAGATGTTCATCTCACTTCATCAACAACAAATACAGCACATCATCTAATACGGTATACCAATTGTTTTCTGCTGGGACGAACAGATCCAACCTTGGACCGTTATTCCCCACCAAACTAGTATCACAGTTGTAGTTTTCCATCATTTAAGTTTGAGGCATGGCTAGCTGGATAGTAATAGTGACCTTGTTAGTGATTGATTACGGCCCTTAATCGTCGAACCACAAGCAAATGGCTAGAAAGTCTAGAAAGCTCCATCCTGATGTTGGGAAGCTGCTCATAGATTTTAACTTTTAGTCCCAAAATCATCTGTACAAAGTACATGGAACAGTGGTCTCTTTGCCAAGGTTGGGTCTCCAAACAAACTCACGTTTTATGCTAATGGTCAGGTGTGATCCAGGAGCCAATATGTAACACACAGGGCTGCTATGGATTTGAAGCTGCTGAAACATGGGTCCTGTTTCCTTTAACTCCAACACATAATAACAATAATAATAATAATACAATAAAATAGATGCAGAAATTGTTGTTATGGGATTTTAGTCTCACTTTTATACATATATGTAAGTGTTTGACTTCAACTGTGTGATGACCAAATGATATAGTGCAGTTTTATGTGACCCTGCTTTCCATACAGGCATCAATAAACACCAAAACGGTTCAAATCATTTTTATTTCTTAATAAACGTATTATTAATAAACCCCAAATGCATGAAAATGTAGGCTAATGGAAGCTGACGATTAATTGTTCAGGCTCAGACATGATTAGCTCCGAATAATTGTGACTAGGCTATTATGCAATATTGTAAACAGCCTTACACGTCCACTGAATAAACAACACTTCATCACCAGAGCTTGTTTGTGGTCGTTAAAAGGACCTTGATGGGTAAAAAAAAAAACAATAAATTGGGTTGAATAATTCATTAGGGGGTGTTTGGATGGCGCAGCGCTCTACTACGCTGGCCCACCACCTCTGGGATCGGTGCTGTTGGCTGGCCGGGCGATTGCACAGACGTGATTGGCTGTGTGTAGGCTGTGTTGGTGGTACCCTGTCCTGCCTCACGTTCAGTGTTTCCTGGTGGAACCAGGTCTGCAGTGACCCTAACCAGGACAAAACGGTTGATGAAAATGAAATGAATAACTTGTTGTTGTTGGATGGAGGACGCGTCAGCTGAGTTCTATTGTAAACACATGTATAGAGATTCATCTTCATCATCTTTTGTACCTGGTTACCGGAGACGCCCCTAAATCGGACGGGTCCCCACGAAATGCAGACGTGCTCATCGGTGCCCGATATGGAAAACCGTTCTGTTTACACTCGGCCTGCTGCAGTCGGTGAATGATGCCTGATGCCAGACCTAATGCAGGCTTATCAGAGGTCCATATTTACACAGGCTAACATGGATTCACATCAGCGTCCCTACAGGCTGCAATTTGTCGGGTGTTTAGCGGCTGGAGATGTGTGTTTTGCAGCGGCTTTTAAGTCTGTAATGATGACCTGTGACTTTAGATCAATGCTGTACGGTTGGAGCAGTTGAATCATATGCTTGTCCTCGAGCAAAACCGTAATTTTCTTCTGTTGCAGTTGCAGTTGCAGTAGGTTGAAAAAAAAAAAAATCCCAAACACAGACTGAAGTTCCGTTTGATGTAAAAGACAAAGATGAAACAGTGAACCCAACCCTAATGTCGTGTAATAAGATAATCTAGGGCCAATGGAAGGCATTTTTGTCATCTATGCATCTACAAGAGAGCAATATGATGACATGGAAGCTGGAGGGTTAGCCATTGGAGGGTCAGTGCATTGTATGGACCTTGCTTGGAAGCTGGTCAGCACCAGCCATTGTACGGAGCCGAGAAAGTTAGGAACCTTGCTCAAGAGCCCAACAGTGGCTGCATGGCTTCATGATTTAAACCCACACCCTTTTGTTCGACAGCCCAAAGCTCTACCCACTAGGTCCTATATATGGTGGAGAATTTGTGATTTGGTGTAGTGCTTTTTTAGAAGGCACTAGAAGCCTAATAAGGATACATCCAATCCATCCATGGACTTAATAAAGTACTTTGGTGGTGGAATGACTGTCATAGTGCTGGTGTGTTAGTGTGTGTTGTGCTGGTACGAGTGGATAAGACACAGCAGTGCTGCTGGAGTTTTTAAACACCTCACTGTCACTGCTGGACTAAGAATAGTCCACCAACCAAAAATATCCAGCCAACAGCGCCACGTGGGCAGCGTCCTGTGACCACTGATGAAGGTCTAGAAGATGACCGACTCAAACAGCAGCAATAGATGAGCGATCGTCTCTGACTTTACATCTACAAGGTGGACCAACTAGGTAGGAGTGTCTAATAGAGTGGACAGTGAGTGGACAAGGTATTTAAAAATCTCCAGCAGCGCTGCTGTGTCTGATCCACTCATACCAGCACAACACACACTAACACACCAGCACCATGTCAGTGTCACTGCAGTGCTGAGAATGATCCACCACCTAAATAATACCTGCTCTGTGGGGGTCCTGACCATTGAAGAACAGGGTGAAAGCAGGTTAAAAAAACATGTAGAAAAACAGATGGACTACAGTCAGTAATTGTAGAACTACAAAGTGCTTCTATATGGTAAGTGGAGCTGATAAAATGGACAGTGAGTGTAGAAACAAGGAGGTGGTTTTAATGTTATGGCTGATCAGTGTATATAACATCTTCACTTCCTCCTGCTGGTTCCTGTGTCTGTATGTTGTTGACTGACAGCACCTGTTTCAACACGATGGAACCTGCTGCTTTGGTTCGAACCCAACATCTTAAACCAACGTAGTCTGTGTTTAGTCAGTTTGTTGACATCCACTGTGCACGTTTGAACCGCTTATTGGCGCGAGTCTTCAATCCAGTAGGATCAACAGATGTGTTTCTGTTTAGCCACGTCGATGCCGCAGTTACGTGGAACCATCTGCTCCCCCCTGAGGAGCGTTCACGATGTGTGTGAGGGGCAAGGAAGTGGGTGGAAACTGTTTGCGTGTGTGTGTGTGTGTGTTTTAGGGTAACGGGGGTCGGGAGATCCTACACCGTACAGACGGAATCCACCTTGTGAAGCACGGCGACGTTTTAGCACCCAGACTCACAGCGGCTTTGATACGTACGTGTCAAACACGCGGGGAGTGGAAGTAGATTCGCTTCCTTCCACAGCAGGACTGTGCGGTTTGTTCTGAACAAACATTGACGTGCTTTGGAGTGCGGTCTTTCAGCCTCCAGTCGATTCGTACTGGAGCGACGTGCCACCCTGTCTACGACGAGCGCTTGTCGAGGCTGGGCCACGCGCACAATTTTGACACGGGACAATTTTGAGCCAGATTTCGTCAGTTTGAAGTGCCGACTGAGATTTTCCGGTGACTGGACACGGCAGTGGTGTCATGTACCTCTTAGCAGCCTGATTTGTCTAGTTGCTGATCAGTCATTGAGCCTCAGATGTTTCCCAGCATGTTGCCCAAACCATTCAGAAACCTCCACAGAGGGAGCAAAAACGTAATTATATAAAATCCTAAAATATAGAGCGCATCATATAGTGTATGTCTGCAGGAATTTGTGCCCATTCAGTCAATAGGGACATAGCAGCCTAGTGGGTAGAGCTTTGGGCTGTCAATTAAAAGGAAAGGTTGAGAGCTCTGCCATCCAGACACTTTTGGACCCTTGAGCAACGCCCTTAACCCTCTCAGCTCCAGGGGCGCCGTGCGACGGCTGACCCTGCACTATGACCCCAGCTTCCAAACAAGCTGGGATATACGAAATCTGTGTACATGACAAATAAAGGCATAATATTCTATTCTAAAAGTGCAATTCTATGACTGGGCACTGATGTTGGTCAAGAAAGCCTCGGTTGATGTTCCAGTTCATGCCAGAGCTGTTCAGTGTTGCTGGGGTCAGGGTCAGTTCCTTTAAACAGACCTCTTCCTATGTCTATATATGATCACAATAATAACAAGTGTGCAGTTTTGTCACGTAAGGTGCGCCGTAGTTTAACGGAACGCTGCAGGAAAATTCCGCAGTGCGAGGCCCGCTTGGAAAAGGAATGGAAAACTGTCATTCCGAGAGCTCCTAGCTCACACGCTGAGAGAAAATTTGCTCGGTACTCCAGGCTCTGTAAAGCAACTGCGCATTAGCATCTGCATGCATTCTGCTCGCCTGTGGGTCATGTTTTTTAAATATATGATCTGTACATGACTTGGGGTTAAGCTTTAGAAGCTCTAAACGGGAGGGTTCAGATGGTTGCTGAGCTTTAAATCTGTTAGCTTCACTGGTAAAAATCGCAGCAGCTCCTTTTGAGATCATAATATTAATAATAAAAATTATGATAAAAAATGGGGTGCCATGATCATCGCTGCACCCAGGGACTGTAATATAGTACTCACGTTTTTATGTACGAGTACCCCACCACATCCGAGTGTTCCCTTCATTGTCTCTTTTCTCCGTCAGGCATCCTGAACAGTGAATGTAAAAATATCTCGAGCCATTCTGACGCTACTGTGTTTTGTAGCTAAGAGTTTAACTCTTCTTTATTTAGATGGTTTAGATCCAAAATTTCCTCACAGACCCATATCTCACTTCAGTAGAAGTGCTGGTCCTTCAAAGCTTATTGAAATATGTTGATTATATTTGTTTGTGTATGTATGTATATAATCTGAATGGAGTCTGGCATGCCGTCTAGCCATTGACCTTGCTAAGCCTGTTTTTGTCTGGTTAGGTGGAACAGAGCGAGCTGTGGTTTGGGACCGGGGGGGTGCGGACGCGGTAAAGGGCTGGCTGGGTTATTTATAGACACATTGGTGATAAGCGAGCAAGATGAGGATTTGGCGACACCAATCTGGAGATATGGTGATATCGGGGACGGTTTATCTTCGAGTTTGTTTATCTACATGAACCACTCGTGCTTTATTCATCTGTGTTTAGGAATATAGAGTTACAGACACAGTAGGGGAGACTGATATGGGGAAAAATCCACCTCATATTTTTTTTTTCTAGTAAAAGCATATCACAGTTTGAGGTATACCAGTATGATGATAAATACCAGAATACCAGCTAGACAATCAGAATTTTTACCATATTGTGTAACTGAGTAAAGCCTGAAAATGCAATACACACAGTGTTTCTTTTATAACATTTATAGTTTTATGTTACCAGAACATTGGATTCCTCGAATAGCAAAATGTGTTTATGGTTGTAGAGAATAGCAGCAGTAACCAGCACAAATAATTTAACTAGTGTGCACAATTAACTGTCAATTGCAGAGAAAATTGGGCACTTGGGCACTTTGTTTATCCCACGGATTGAATAAACAAACATTGTTTTAATAACAGTCCTGGAGAATTCACTGCTCGCGCTTGTACCGGTCAGAGCTTTACATTTACATTTTACATTTAGCAGACGCTTTTAACTAAATCGACTTACTATAATGACCATATACAATCTAAGCAGCTGAAGATTAAGGGCCTTGTTCAAGAGCTTGACAGTCTGGTAGATGTGGGGCTTGAACCTACAACCTTGTTATCACTAGTCCAGTACCTTAACCACTGAGCTACCACTGTCCCTGGAGCCCAGTTTTATAACCGTAATGCAGGTATAATGTTGTAATTTGAACGATATGTGTGGGGTCTAATTGTGGTGTTTTTTTGGGGGGTCAGTTAAGGCTTTCTATTATAATATACAAATACAAGTGACATTACAAGTACCACACAATGCAGCCATTCAGTCACTCATAACCCGTCTGTTTTTTTTCATTTTAGGCCGTTTTTACTCACCTATACCAGTTTCATCACAAGTGGTGCTCAGTCGATTGTCCATCCAAAGCAGAAGAGAACATTTGTGCGCATTAGCAGTAAGTAAAAAATCGTTTAAAATTATAATTGTTACACAGTAAAGGTTGTGGGCCAGTACTGTTCTTAATGTTCCTGCCTAATTTCATAGTTTGTATTAGAGGAACTTCAGTGGCTTGAACAGAACCTTGACGTCAACGCTGTTAAACTGCTTTTAGTATTAATTGTATTAGTGACTGTGAGCCAGGCCATTTTATCAAAAACTGGAGAAAATGTGGTGTTTCCAGAAGAATGAAGACTGTTATAGCTGCAAAGGGGAGGCATTTAGCAGAGGCTTTTATCCAAAGCGACTTACAGTACTGTGTGAGTATATTGTCTAAGCATCTGAGGGTTAAGGGCCTTGCTCAAGGGCTCAACAGTGGCAACCTGGCAGTGTTGGGGCTTGAACCAGCGACCTTTTGATTACTAGTCCAGTATCTTAACTGCTAGGCTACAACTGCCTACAACAAGCTTATGGTCAGTTGTCCACATACTTTTGGAAAAATCCCAATAAAAGCCAATATGTAATAAATGTGAGTGAATCACGTGTTCCCTGGGTAAACCAAGACGCATAATCCGCTTGTCCCAAGTGCCCAGGCTACTGATTTCGGGCTGCTGACCGGTCCACCCCTCAGAAAACACCCAGATAAACCACACATGGAGTTTAGCAGGTGCTTCTTACCGAGTCGTAACCCACCGACCTTACGACCCTCCAAGCACGAGACCGGCCTGTCGTGAGGGTTCCTGTGTTAACCAGCAGTCTGGGCGAACCTGGGTGGCTCTGTTGCTGTGCCAGCTGTCGCCGCCCTCACCTGTCGGTCTGCACCATGGAGGTCTTCACGCGGCATCTGATCGTCCTGACAAAACAAGCCAGAGAAGCAGGTTCACGCACTGGCTCAGACAGAGCCGCCGTCACCGCTTTGATTACAGGCTCTTCCTGAACGGGGCTCGTCGGAAGCGATTCGAAAGTTCGTTGCTAGTTGGCTGAGAGATTTGCTCGGGGGCGAATGGAAATTAATTTGACACATCGCTGCAAAGAGAAACCAGTCTGTAATTTTTATTCTTTTTTTTGTCTGCACGGAATGTCGGCCTCGCAAGGTCAGTAGAGCGGAATTTAGTAAAAGAATTAAGCGTCAGCATCAGCCATATTTCCCCAGGCGATCATTTAGTTATTTCAAGACGCATTTGCCAGATTGGCAGTGCTGTTCAGCTATTAAATTTCCCGAAGCCCGGCTCACGCTGTTGCCTGGAAGTATTTGTACGTTCAGATCTCGTCCGCGGCTCGGTTTAGATAATCATTTTCAATTCCTGATCGCGGCGAGATGTCAGACTTGGTAACAGTTTTTTTTAATAAGCTTCCTCGAGGAACAGGTTGTGTCGAAAATTGAAAAGATTCTCATTTTAGTCAAATGTAATTATAGCGATACTTACATATTTACCAGAATTGCTTTTTCTTCTCCTCCTTGTTTCCATTTTAATGTTCTCGTGACCTGGTGCAGCTGTTAAAACCACACATACTCTTATATTCTTTATCCAGCGTTTAAACAACTCAGAATGATCAATTCTATTAATACTTTTATCCAAATGTATTTAACCTCTTTGTGGCACTCGGGGGGCACAGCGGTGAAGCAAGCTAACCCACAGATCCCTGCTGAGGATCCCTGCTGATCCAGGGTTCGAATATCAGCTGTGCTATCTGCCGGTCGGACATACATGGACATGATTGGCTAGTGTCTGAAGGGGAGGCGATGGCAGAAAGAGCCTAGCTATTGTGAGGTGCACTCGTCAGTGTGCTCTCAGTGCTGGTCCCAAACCCAGATAGAAATAGGCGGGCTGGTTTAGGAAGGGAATTGACTGTCATATAAATCATAATAAAGTGGGTAGCACTGTCATCTCACAGCAAGAAGGTCCTGGGTTCGATCCCCAGGAGGGGCGGTCCGTGTCCTTTCCGTGCGGAGTTTGCATGTTCTCTCCGGATGCTCCGGTTTCCTCCCACAGTCCAAAAACATGCAGTCAGGTTAATTGGAGACACTGAATCGCCCTATAGGTGAATGTGTGTGTGTGTATTTGTGTCTACCCTCCCTGCGATGGACTGGCGCTCCGTCCAGGGTGTTACTGTGTCCCATGCGCCCATTGAAAATTGCCCTAATTGGATAAGCGGTTCCGGTTTCTCCAGAATTGTCCCTCCTTTAGACATAGCCAGTCATGTCTGTGTGTGGACACCCGACCGGTCGATAGCACTGCTGGGGATTCGAACCCTGAGTCCCAGCAGTGGTAGACAAGCATACTTCACCTCTGTGCCATGCTGCACCAATTACTGTTAATGTTTTACCATATTTTTAAAAACCTGTTATGACATAAAATCTGACATCGGACAGAAATAAAAAACTAATGTGGGAATTTGTTCCCCCTGAGGCAGACCTGGGCATTGTACGGCCCGCGAGACATCCCCAACCGGCCCGCATGAGGTTCGTGGCAATTAAAAATTAGACGTAAATAAATGTACATCAAACATGCAATATAACAGGATTGATTTTGACGGGAGCGCCGTGTCTTTAAATATCCGTTTCGTTTTACGTGTGTGAGAGTGTATCAGCTTCACCGTAATGCGAACAGAACTGAGTGTGACTGACGGTCGAGTTTTTAACAAGACGTGAACTTCTGAAGTATTTATTAACTGAAGTCAGGTGTAAAGCTGTTTAACGATCACAATGTAGGGTTTAAATCGCTGTTATGGTACTAAACTGAGAAATACAAGAACATGAACGATGCGGAGCGTCACACCTGAAGCTTCACTAACTAAACTGCAAAAGCAACAAGGACTTTTTATAAAGTTTAACACGTCCAGAACTGAAGCAGTCAGGACCAGCTCTGTGATTTTAATAAGAATATCCAACAATAACAAAGGACTGAAAAATAAATGAGGTAATTAGACTCAAAACAAAATAGTGTGAAGTTTAAAAACCTGCACATTTTGTTCACATTTGTTTTTGTTTTTTTGCATTTGTTTGTTTAAATAGTAAAATAATGTTGATGTTTTTACTCTGCCTACTTCTAATTGTCATCTAAACATTAACAGCTTATTAGAACTGCACAATTTACTGCTTTTAATAAAGAGTGGGCAGTTGTAGCCTAGTGCTTAAGGTACTGGACTAGTAACCAGAAGGTCTCTGGTTCAAGCCCCACTACCAACAGGTTGCTGCTGGCCCTTAACCCTCAATTGCTCAGACTGTATACTGTAACTTTACTGTAAGTCACTTTGGATCAAGGCGTCTGCTAAATGCTGAAAATGTAAATAAAGAGATAAAATTAATATTGAGCAGAATTAAGTTCACCTTATTGGTCCGGCCCTCCACAACAGTCCCAGTTGCTTATGTGGCCCCTTCGAAAATGTAATTGCCCACCCCTGCCCTGAGGTGATCTGTTTAAGGAATCATCACATGATGGATTAAAATGGTCAACCTTTTTTTCGCTGACGTGTTTACAAAGTTTCCCACAGTTCATTCTGCTTAACTCTGAGAAACGTAAAACAGCATTTTTACAGCCTTTATTTAAACACATTTCATTTCCCAAAAGCTGCTTATTAGACACGAACCTGCTTAATTCTCGATTACAGGTCAGCGGCTCATTGTTTCTAATAAGCTTAGTGTTTATGAACGCGTGAAGGAATTCGTGGGCTCGGCAGAGTGCAGCGTAATCTGTTTGCGTACGAGCTTTTTAATATTTTCCTCTGCCCACATGTGGCTTTTGTAACTCGAGATCTCGGTAATAAACCACGAGAAACTAAAGGCTTCCTATTGTTGCCGGAGTCAAGGTGGCCGCCGCACCCCTTACTCGAGTATCGGCATTACCTCCGGGTCGCCTGGTTCATGTTTGCTCTGCTGGCATGTGGGGACCCGAGTGTTTGCAAGGGCACTTCCAATTTAACAATAGACTGGGTGTATTTTTATTTATTTTTTTCCACCCCACAGGTTTTTCGCTGGAGATCTTTGGTGTTTGTTTTTCTTCTCTCTTTTATCAGGGCTATCGGGTGTCCACACATTTCTGTTTTCCACTTGGACCTCAGATACTGATCAGCGGCAAGTGGGAGATGGAAAAAACGTTGTTACTGTTGGTGTACAGAAGTGCTAACAACGAGGATAGTTATTATATCTAATACACAGTAATAACACTGGGACTGGGATAACATAGTCTTTGATTATCTATTATGAATAAATATAGTAATTTTATGATATTTAGTTACCTGTTCAGAATATTGAGGTGATTAAAATTTAAAGGTGACCACATGTAAAATATAAATCACCACCCACACATGCTGGTACATGTATCTAATCAAATGAGTTGAATTTGAACAAGGTATTCTTTTCTAAAAATGTGTATATTAATGATTTATTAGTCGATCTATGGTTTAATCCACACCAAAACCCATGCGTCTCTGTGTTGTGTCGACATAGTCATTTTCAGTCAGGTCCCAAATTTACACACTCACAATAAAGCTAGCGACGCAGCCGTAAAACACACCAACCCGCTCCCGATGAGATTCCGGACTCGAATCATTTGGTTAATGAAACTGTATTGCTCTAATCAAAGGGCGCATTAAACGTTATTAAAGCATTAAGAAGACACAGCCACACAACCATGCGTTCCAGGATTAGTAAACATGGGCTTGCTGTCTAAAATACAAACTCGGTCTCCTCATTTCACAGCTCACAATGCCGTGGTTCGAAATTGAAAGTGGAATAGAACAGATCAGGGTTTCGTGAAGCTGTTTCTTCACACCGTGACTCCATGACACCGTGGCATATGAACAATTTGACCCAGTTTGCCTCTGATCTATTCAAAATGCCACCAGTGAGAACAGGTTCAATCAGATTGAACTGGAAGCGCAGCGGCAAGCTGTAAAAACTCACCCTTAAAGCGGCAGGTCTGGGCCTCTGTAGGAAGCACTGGCACAGTTGGTGCAAAAGCTGAATGCACCCACATGTGTTTAGACTGTTCTCAATGGTAGAAAGCAGGGATTTCCAGAAACATGACGGGCATCCTCCAATAGGCCTTTAATTGGTCTAATCTGAGTAAAATCTGTTTAGTGCCCTTGAACGTGGAAGATGGCTTTTGAGTAAAAAAGCAGGCTCCTATCTAATGAAATGGGACGAGACCTGAATGAATCCACATGAATGGATTGCTTGTACTTTGGCTGAAATAAAGAAAAGCAAATCTCGAACCTAGTCAAGTCAAATTTATTTGTATAGCACTTTTTATAGCAACAGCAACTTCACAGGATCCAGGACGCTTTTGAGCAAGCCGAGGGCGACAGTGGCAGGGAAAAACTCCCCTAAAATTAGAGGAAGAAACCTTGAGAGGAACCAGACTCAACAGGGTCCTCCATTCTCTTTGGTATTAGACTTAGACTTACATGAATGACTCTATACTTTTTGGACTACATAGTGTCCAACTTGATTGCTTCTACACCTTAGCTAGTGCACCATCTTGCCACTTACAAGATCTGTGAGTTTCAACCAGTCTGACTCTTGTTTTCATCACATTTCCATTATAGCTCATGAATATTGATCTCGTTTAGGGTTTAAACTGCAGCTTAAGTGTAGGAATGTCATTGGTTTGGCTTTTTTTACTGAAAGGAAGGAGGGGACCTTCTGTAATAAAATGGCCCCTTTAAGCTCCACATACTACCCCATTGACATTTCAAGCAGTGCCCCATCTTTACTGCTGGAACATCTCTGGCGCCGCAGCCTGTCCCGGAGTCATTAATCACCACTGCGCTCCCCTACCGTTCTGGAGCTGCTCAGCTTCACGCTTGCCAAATTAGGAAAGTGATGACAACCCCTGACCCAACGAAGGGTGCAGACTACACTCAGCAAGAGGGTCAACTAGGAAAAGCAGCACTTTTCATAAAACTGATCCTGTCTGTCCCTGTCTGTCTGCTTAGCTGGACGTATACACTACAGCTTATTGTATTTTGTAATGTATGTATATAGGATTGTTACAAGTCAGCGTTTTGGGGGTTTGAATCCCAGGCTGGGCTCACCAGTACGGAAGGCGCATGGCATTACTAGGAACTAGTCGGTAGTATAGTGGGGGGTTAGGGTCAAGGTTAAAGGTTTCCCAGAATTATCCCAGAGAGTAAATGAGCTTGAAGCTCAAAGGGAAGAGGGATTAATTTAATATACATGCCTGTGGTTTTAAATGGGATGACCAGAAAGTTCATGGTCAGGTGTCCGAATACTTTTGTCCATATAGTGTATCACTGTCCCAGTTTGGTTCTACTATATCACCTACTGTGACAGTGGTAGCTCAGTGGTTAAGGTACCGGTGTAGTAATGAGAAGGTTGCTGGTTCAATCCTCACTGCCGTCAAGTTGCCATTGTTGGGTCCCTAAGCAAGACCCTTAACCCTCGACTGCTTTAATTGTATTCAGTCATGATTGTAAGTCGCTTTGGATAAAAGGGGGATCGATAATTGATGTTATTTATATGAAGTAGCGTGTAAGATGAACATTAATGGTCTTTACGTTGGAAGTCGCTCTGGATAAGAGCGTTCGCTAAATGCTGAAAATGTAAATGTACTGTAATATTGGCACTGGTAAGAGCTGGAATAACGGGTGCTCTGGTGGCACAGAGGTAAATAAGCTAGCCCACCAGTGCTGCGATCTCGGCACTCCTCGATTTAGACATTTTTAATTCATGAATGTCAATATTATGACTGATTTAACCATCCAACAATCAAACGAGGTTCCATCTAAGTCTAGTTAAACTTCCTTTGTTTGTTTTATATTCAGTAGGGAGGTGTCTGAATTAGGACCCCAGTTTAGTTCCGGATCAAGTATTACCCCTCTTCAGTCCCAGTGCCAAATCCATGTGTGTTAAACAAATGGAGAAATTAGGAAGTGGACCTTGTTATTTGTCTCAACACCATAATGGCGGTAAAGTTGGTTTGTATTTGTTCAACAAGGCGTCACTTGTTCCCCCTCATTTTGCTGAAATGAAGCTTCTTAGCTTGGCTGGTTCAGTGACTCTGTACGAGAGGAATGTGTTTGCACACAGCAAGTGACTCACGTCTTTATAATCCTACCCAACGGCATGAGCCACCACAGACCTTTCCAACAAAGGGAGTAGCCTCGACCGAGAGGGAAAGTCCTGCGTGGTGCCAAAGCTTCTGTCTGTAGGAGCCATTTTTTAGCTTCACTCTTTCATAACGTTGGAGCTCTTTGCTAACACTCAGCTTAAAGATCTTCACAGTCCACTGTTTGTGGTAGAATGAGGTGAATTTAGCTTATTTCTTTGATTAAACAAGAGTAATAGTGGCTAATTCATACATTTGCACCTAAAATCAGCTGATTCTGGTCACAATTCAGGTCTTTCATAAGAGAAAAAATATTAACAAACAGCAAATTGGATTAATAATGTAATGGTGTCAATTCCTTGGTGGCTAGACTGTTTGGAACTGCGACCCCCCTCTTCAAATGCATATACCCAACTTTCAATTGACGTCTTAAAGATCTAGTAACTTTGCTGCTGATCACATGATAAGAAGGGCGGCACGGTTGCCTCACAGCAAGAAGGTCTGGGTTCTTTCTGTGTGGAGTTTGCATGTTCTCCCTGTGTCTGCGTGGGTTTACTCCTGGTGCTCCGGTTTCCTCCCATAGTCCAAAGACGTGCAAGTGAGGTGAATTGGAGACAAAGTTGTCCATGACTGTGTTCGATATTAACTTGTGAACTGATCAATCTTGTGTAATGAGTCATGTCATGAATGTAACCAAAGTGTAAAACAGGACGTTAAAATCCTAATAAACAAACAAACATAAGAACAGTTTCCTAATTTCTCTCTTTAAGATATATTTAATATTCCATTTTTTTCAATAAGTCTATACTTCAAATGAATTCGGGACTAGTTTGGGAATAGGCAAGAGAAAATAACACTTAAAGTGAACCCTAGTCTTACCAGAAAAGCTCCTGGGCCCTAAAAATGTAGCTTTTGGTCTATAGTTGAGAACTGAACACCTGGCAACCCTGTTTTCAGCATATTTTTCCAAATCAAATCCAATCTGTCACATTTTTCTTATCATATAATCAGCAGCAAAGTTACTCGATCTTGAAGACGTCGATTTTGAAACAGGAGGCATTTTTTTGAACCCAGGTGATATAAGGTGGGCTGTGGCCAGGGTCCGCCCTGTATCAGATTCTTCCAATATTATTTGTGACTGCTATAGCATTCATGTCCTGTTTTCCAGCTGATCAAGTTCTCATTATAAAACCACACAATCGACAGAAGACAGACGTCCAACTCTTAACTGACGTGTTACTCTGGGTCATCATTATAATTCCAGACAATGATTTGGTCACTTGGTCCTGTTGCTTATTCACCAGCAATCATTCAGCATGTGTGTTCACTGACATGGAAAGTAAAGGCCCGGTGAGCACTGGCTAGGGTTAAACTTCTAACCAGGGCGCTGCAGGGGTAGTAGATGAAAACCGCCCCCCGATGGTTCCTCCCTCTGAGCTCCAATCATGTTTTTCAACCAGGTCTTAATCTGAAACTGCGATGAGGTCCCTAAACGGCAAAACAACATTATTCCTCACCAATTCCCCACAGTAATCCCTTTCTTCTTCTGTTGATCTCAAAACACACCAGTCCAGGTGTAGAGGTCCGGGCTCAACCAGATCCAGACTTCAAAGCCTGACAAATGATTGTGTTTTGGTCGTGAATAACAGGCACTACAGGATCGCGAGGTGAGCTTTGATTAGAAGCTCTGTTTTTTTATGAAGGCGTTTGGTTCTGATCTCACCATGCTTGAACATCTCTGAGCGTGAGACCCAGCTCTTCTCCTCCACCTGTAGGCCGAACCCTGGTCAGAGTGGCGCTGACGGTGGGGGACGACCACTGGGGAAATCATCTGTATTGTTTGGAACGGCGACCCCCCTCTTCAAATGCATAAACCCTCCTGCCCAACCCCTCTTTCTCTCGGAGCTTTCACTTTTTAAGCTTTTTTTTTTCTATTTCAGCACATGAAAGGACCGGTATGAATAACAAACCCCTAGAGTTAAGCGTTTTCTCTCTGCCCCTGTGAAACAATGGGGAAGGAGACAGGCATTCATCCCTGCCTTCCACTCAGAAGTGCTTCAGTCGGTCAGTCAGCCTGGACCGAGCACCTCTTAAAACCCTCGTCCACCTCGTCTAGATGCATTTTTCTTTGCATTCTGGGGGACATGTTTGGTAATGGCTAATGCTTTTTCCACTATTGGAGAAGCTGTGAATGGTAATCGGGTTAGACTTACCCACCTGTGTGAATAGTGTTGGGGGTTTTTTCATTCAGATCTCCAAAAACAACCTATTTTCTCTAACAATTTGACACTTTCTAGACCAATTTGGGAGTAGTCCAGACAAAATAGCATCTAAAGTGAACCCTAGACTTCGCAGAAAAGCTCCTGGGCCCTAAAAATCTTGCTCTTTGTCAACAGTTGAGAACTGAACATCTGGCAACCCTGTTTTCAGCATATTGTTCCAAATCTAGTTGTCCAAGGACTTCTTTTTCTAAGTATTGATGACCCAGACCACCAACTCACTGCACCATGGGTATTGTAGTCATTATTCCTGATCATTTTGCATGGTCCTCAGAGCTTTGTCAAATCGCTAGTTGATGAAACGCATTTAAATATTCTTTATGGATAGTTAGGATTTGAAGGGAACCCCAGTTAGCACCCAGGGATCCAGAGCGGGGGGGGGGGGAGTAGGGTCAACTATATAAATATCACTCAGACCAGACCGAATGCGAGGCTTAGGACCATTATTGTGGCCCGACGTTTTGATTCATTCACCACATCACCATGTCTCCTTTGCCACTGAAAGGCATGCTAATGAATTCTCTTCTCTCCCCGTAGGTCTCGGAGGCAACCCCTCAACAATGGAATTTCAGAAGCATTAAAGGGATCGACAAAAGACCAGGGAACAGGGAAAGCAACCGGAACAAAAGGAGAGGGCCGACTGGGGGTGCTCTCGCAAAAGCCTCATTCTTCGGAGCTCTGAGGGGGGTGTGCATGCTGCCCCCTCAACTGGACATCCTTCTTTGCGAAAACAAAAGCAAGTATGCGCAATAAACTGGAGGAGTTCCGGGATGCAGGCTGCCACCCCGTGTCGAGACTGGGGGGCAGGACTAAGGTACTGCTCCTGCTGTCGCTAATGCTGATCACAGAGGCCCAGGCCTCGTGGCCCCAGGGGGCCGTGGAGGTGCTGGGGGACATGACGCAACTGGAGGCCTCCATGCACTCCACGCTGCTCTCTGACCTGCACGAGGTGCAAGCCGCCGTGTCCTCGGCGGCGCAACCTAGTGGCTTCCCAGACTCCTCCGCGGTGGTGGGGAGGCTCTTCCAGATGCCGATTCCCATAAAAACGACGGACGCTGGCAGCAAGGTCAAGGTAAGAGTTGATCAATAAATTGATGATCAATAATTCTGTATTGTTCAATTACATTTTTAGTTTGAATCAACAGCTAAATAAATACAAATAGAAACGAGCTTTGCCACGAAGATTAATAGCCGTATAGGACTTTCTACATCACCTTAATGGTGATCAAAGTTGATGGTTGTACTTCTGAATATAAAAGAATGTATTTCTTTCATTTTAAGTAGGTGTCCCAATTATTTATCCAGTGTAAGAACATTATAGCCTAGTGGTTAAGGTACTGGACTAGTAATCAGATTGTCGCCAGTTCAAGCCCCACCACTGCCAGGTTGCTGCTGTTGGGCCCTTGACCATCAATTGCTTAGATTGTCTACTGCCACAGTACTGTAAGTCGCTTTGGATAAAGGCGTCCGCTAAATGCCGTAAATGTAAAAACTGTGCCAAGTTTGGTATGCAGACCAGATCCACTGTGGCGACCCCCATATATACACAAGAGCAGCCGAAAACAAATAAATAGCACGATGGTTGAAATGCCGGCCTATAATATCGCCACGTTGTTTATTGCACTGAAGGCTTTGGCAGGCACCTTCATATTAAAAGTCAGTTCTGGTGCACGTCGACGTCTTGAAGTGCGAGAAGTGACATTGCCTCCAGCGTTGATTCTCGAAACTCATTCCATTCTTCCCTTTCGAGTAGTCGCCCATAAAAGGCATCAATCCCTCTAATAACAGAACACGACTTCTAAACCCCACGAGCGCGGCACACATTAAAGCCGAGCGCTCTCAAAGAGTACGGTGCCTACGTACACCCCCCGCATGCCAATCAGCCCAGGTAATTTCAGCCTGCGCGGCTTGATCTTGCTCAGATGTGCAAACACCGGCTGTATGTTTAATGGCGTGCGGTGCGGGATGCTGGGCGCACCGGCCGTTCCTTTCGCTTCTAATATTATCAGAACCGGAGACGGCTGGCTGTCTGCAGGCCTGCGTGATGAGGCTATATATAAATGTCCTTTGACCTATACAGAGTGCGTGTCGTGGTGTCGTGTTGGTGTACTGAGTACTGGTGGGCATGTGATGGCTGGAAATATTACATGCCCCATTTATCCCAGCAGCCACCCAAAAGATGTAGGGTTTTTTTTTTGTGACCACCTCATGTCGACTTGGATAAAAGCGTGACCCGAGCACATATCTGGTCATTGTGCTGCCCTGTTTCACACCAATGCTGGGAGATTTTCCCATGCTCGCCGTGTAATCCTATATCCATCGGATCCTTTCTGCCCCGTCAGCCACATTTTTAAATTTGAAACCTCCGACGCCTTCGTGCACTTTCTGCTAAATTTCCCCTGACAGCTGTGCCAAAAAATGCTACCCAGAGGTTTGCCCACAGGTCACCTGTTGTTGCCAGTTTTGCACCCAAACCAGGATGGTCACGATGCTTAATTTTTATATTCACTGGGGATTAGAACACAGCGTTCTGATTCTAATTGCAGCATTTAGAAATCATGTAACATCGGGCTATATCGGTGCCAAACCAGTTATTCTGGAACTGGTGCAATTGACTAGTTGTCATTGGTACCAAACCTGGAAGGTTAATTTGGTATTTAATCAGAGCCTTTTGTTACTGGAACTGAAAGTGTTAGGTGTTAGTGCTTAACGTGAAACACTACTTGAGCTGGTGTTTTTTTTTCACTAGAACCAGAACTTTGTTACTCATATTGGAACCCCCAGTTAAACAGTTTGCTTATTTACTGCCCCAGAGGTCCTTAAACAGTTGCTTTTGGTACTGGAACTATTAATAGTTTATCAGGTACCTTCAATATAAAGTCTGGAACCTTTGGTACTGGATCTGTAAGCACTGGTACCTGGAACTTGGTCTTTGGAACCGGAACTGTAATTAAATAGTGCTGCTCACCCTACCCCTCAGCATTATGTTGGTTATGTAACTGGTGCAATTTGTAACTTTATTCATGAATCAATATCTTTCATGATGGAAGTGGAACTCTACTATTTAAATAAATGCTGCCTGATCAGGTGCCTCTAAAAGTGGAAGCTTTTGCTACAGTATAGTTGGTTTTTGGGCCTCGTTTTCCTTTAGAACCTGGAGCTTTTGGCATAAATGCTGGAATCTTTGGTTCTTTAAAACTGAACTGAAACTATTGCTGTCGAGCCTGGAAGAACCTTTAGGTCCAATTAGTGCCAAACCTAAAGAAGTACCTTTAAAGCTGTAATGGTTTGTATAGATTCTGGTGAAATTGGTCCTCATGGTGGAACTATTGGTTAATGGCTATTGGTTTTGGTACTGGAATTGATGCCATTGGTTCTAGCTTGTTAGGGTTCAAACTAGAAGCAAGATTTCAGCACTGAGTACCATTAGGTCCAATTAGTGCCAAACCTGAAGTGTCGGGAACTGAAAGTTGGTGACGTCGGTCCTTATTGTGGAGCTATTGGTACTTGGAGGGGTACCGTACGTTTGGTACTGGAACGGATGACATTGGTTCTAACTTGTTAGGGTCCAAACTAGAAGCAAGATTTCAGCACTGAGTACTGTTAGGTCCAATTAGTGCCAAACCTGAAGTGTTTGGAATTTCAGTTTGGTGACATTGGTCCTCATAGTGGAGCTATTGGTACCTGGATGGGTACAGTACTTTTGGTACTGGAACTGATGCCATTGATTCTATCGGTTTAGGACTATATTGAGTGGCAAACAGTAACCTTTGAAACTGAACTGTGTCCAGTGGAAAAGCATAGTTTCAGTTTTCAGGTACCAAAATGTTACTTTTTGCAGTGGAACAATGACGGTAGTGTTCAGCTTCCTCTACAGTCTCGCCTGTTAATGCCAGTACCGGCTTAATGCCCAAATCTTGAAGGATTGACAAATAGGCTGCTGAGCCGTTCCAGCCTCTCCTGCACCTGAGCTGTGTAATCAAGGGCTACAGGGGACGGATTTCCTGACTCAGGTGCGCTGGGAACCCGAACGGCGCACAATGTACAAACGCCGGCACTTTTGAACTCTGGATTCAGCACCTCCGCTCTGGATCTCCTGCTCCAGGCTCCAAATCCCGTCTGTGTTTTCTTTTAGATCGATTGTAAGTAAAAAGCAACAGAATGCAAAAGCAGTCTGTAATTACATCAGCCTCATGGGCTGTGATAAACAGAACCAGATGTTTGTGTTGTTTCTGCTGTCAGTAAGTGTGTTTACATGCGCTCGACTCATCCAGACAGAAACTGATTTCTCTTTTCATTTCATTAAGTGCAAATGTAAACCACAAACCATAATAAATAGAATTGAAACAAGGCCGTTTTGATTCGGAAAATGTAATCAAGCCAAATGAAGTTCAGCCTGGATGTTTATTTTATTATTGTAGCATGTTTGGAAATTCTGCTCGTGTATAGATAGTGGTGTTTATTATTTTTTCCTTTCGGCTGCACCCATATTTAGGCGTCGCCACAGCGGATCTGGTCCGCTTACCAGACTTGAAACAGTTTGTACACCGGATGCCCTTCCCGACACAACCCTTTTATTTCTATCCAGGCTTCGGACCAGCACTATTGTATGATTTTAACTTGAAGTAGGAAAGGACCTTCCTCAAACTTTTGCCACAAAGTGAGGTTAATAAAGACGCGGTTTAAAGCCCTGACCTAGACGCTACTGAGCACCCTAGAAAGAAATCGGAGTGTCACATTTATCAAAGATGCTCTTACGTCATGGGCACAAATTCCTACAAGATACTTCATAATGTTGTGAAAAGCCTTCCTAGAATTGAGGTGGCGCAGTGGTAAAACACGCTAGCACACCAGAGCTGGGATTTCGAACACAACGTTTCGAAACTCAGCCCTGCCATCCAGCTGGGCTGGGCGGCCACATGAACAACGATTGGCTTGTTGTTAATACAGGGTGGGAAGGCCGCACCAGGGTTCCTCATAACGAGCTACATAAAGAGCCACGACCTGCGCACAGTCGAGGAATAATGTGGACAGGGTGAGGCTCTCCATACACAAGGCTCATCCGCATATGAACTCACCTCGTGCAGGTGAAAAGATGCAGTCGGCTACTAGAGGGAAGAGGGAAGTGTAATGCAATTACAGTAATTAGATATGACTAAATTATAAAGAAAATTGACGGAAAATTGCAAAAAAAAAAAAAGCTATTGAGGATGCTGTGACGTCCGCAAAGTGGTGGCCAACACATCCGTGTACTCAGGTCTGTGGCTTTGAAATGGGATGTTCAACTAGCTTATGGTTGTGTCCACATACTTTTGGGTAAATAGTGTATAATCACATCAAGATGGTTCATACAATAGTTTAATTTTAATGCACTTCTATTATTAGTTTTATTATTATTCACTGTTGCCAAGTCAATTCTGACTTCTGGCGACCGTAATGTAGTGTTTCTCTAGTACAGGGTACAATCTGCTCCCACTGTGGTTTACTAGATGTAACATAAAGCCTCCACAAGGGGGCGTTCACGTACAAGTTTATGTGCCTGTTAAATGTTTTGCCTCCAGACCCTTAGACCCACGGTGCTCTAGAGCATCCTGTCTTTTTGAGTCTCTAATTGATACTCTTATTGTATACATCCTTCTTGTTGCTGGCCGTCCTCGTCCTCGTTTACCTTCCAATCATAATCGTCTTAGCACTTCCGTACTGGAAAGTAAACAGCGACACCACACTCTCACACTACCTCAGATAAAAATCTAATTTCAGTTAAACTGGTGTAAACGCTGATGTGTTTTTATATTACAGCTTACTAAAGTGCTCATAACCTCCATAATGTCATTACTGCCAGAATCAGACCTCTCGCGGTCGTCCAATAATCCCGCTCGCGGGGACTCGCTCGGCGTCCTTTAATGCGCTCAGCGAAAGCCTCGTTCTGCTGCGTCTGTATTCCGCTCCTGTGCTTTCATATTCGCCTGCAACACCAGGATCCTTTGCCCCTCCCTTTTCCCACACAGAGACTGGTCCTGAAATCTAATTAGCTCCGGCTTTGTGGGAGCGGAAAGCTTAATATTCCAGCAGCACGCTCTTAAAAAACCTCGGGAATGTGACCGATTCCATGTTTATGGTCAAACGGAGCTCATGCCAGGCTCTATTAAGGGGTTATTCTCTGTGTTTTTGTTGTGTTCCCTTCACATAGCAACAAGCATTGCGGTGTTGGTGGGGCGTCTGAAGGGTAGCATTACTCTCGTATATCGGAACCCTTTGAGGAATTACGGTTATTCCGAATAGCCTATCATTTTAAAAACTGGCTTCATACTCGTATGAGCTTTTAGTCCTGTACAGAGGGGGTAAAGGAGAAGAAAAATACCTCTCGGCTGGTGAATTTGCTCCAGCTTTACCCTCTGTGTCCACACGAGGGCAGTGATGAGATATGACCCTGATGTAGGACGTGATGGAATCTATACCAACATGTACTGGAGAGGTCATTTTATGTGAAGCCAGGTTTCCACTGTGTGATTTTAGTTTTTATAAGATCATAACTTGCTTCACTATGTAAGATTCTTTAAAAATATAAAGTCCTGTGTTATACAACACACACTGTTAAATTGTTTTATGTTTATATTGTATTATCAGACACATTCATGTCACGTAATTGGTCAGGGCTTCCCGACTCCCAAATAAGGAGCCTTTTAAAGGGGGTAAAGGGATGTTAGAACCCGATCATGGCTGGGTAGAAGAGGACATGGAATCAGAGTTTTGCATCATTCCTAGCTGTCCTAAAGACTAGATATGTCTAAAACATTAAAATAAACCCATAATCAAGATGATACAGAAACATTAACTCTTACTTTTCTCAATAATACAAGACTGAAAGCACATATATAAACTAGAGAGGTGCATTTCCTGAAGAAAATGCGAGTGTGATTGCAGTGCAGCGGGTGGGTGGGGGTGCGTATCCAAATGCTGTATCTGAGTCGGGGTGTCTTCAATGGGCTGTACGATTTAGATTTGGAACGGCGTTGATATCTCGGAATTTCAAAAAATGAATGGAAGTGAATGGGACAAAAAAAACGGGCGTGGCAGGCGGGCTGGGGTGCGTACCCAAATGCTGTATCCAAGTCGGGGTGTCATTAACTGGCCGGACGATTTGGAGTTGGAACGGCTTCCATATCTCGAAAATTGGGGACGAAGAAAGCCGGACAATGGGGGCAAAAAATGTTGAAAGGCGGGCGGGCGGGCGGATCCAAAATCTGTATACAAGAAGTGGTGTCATTAACGGGCCTGGACGATTTACAGTTGAGAAGGCGTCGATATCTGGAAAATTGCGGACAAAGAAACGTGGACAAAAAAAACGGGTGGAATAGTAAGAATAAAAATAAGACCAACGGATAACAATAATAATATAAGACCATAAGAAACAAGCACAAAACCTCGATTCTGCCGTGAATATTACAAATGTGCAAACATGACGTTATAAAAAACACAAATTACATTTACATCAATTACATTTTCAGCATTAAGCAGATGCTTTCATTCAAAGTGACTTACAGTTATGACTGAACAGGATTTGGAGCAATTGAGGGTTAAGGGTCTTGCTCAAGGGCTTAACAGTGTCAACTTGGCTTTGGTGGGGCTTAAACAGGCAACCTTCTGAATACTAGTCCAGTTCTATAACCACTGAGCTACCACTGCCCTTAAACAAACTTAGCAGTCCTCCCATGGTGGTATTAGACTAGTCTCAAAAAAGCAGTCAGACTGACATTTCGATTCATTTGATTTATTTTTTTTTACACTGTGGGGGTGGCACGGTGGCTCGGTGGGTAGCACTGTCGCCTCACAGCAAGAATGTCCTGGGTTCGATTCCCAGGTGGAGCGGTCCGGGTCCTTCCCCCTGACCATGTGGGTTTCCTTCGGTAGCTCCAGTTTCCTCCCACAGTCCAAAGACGTGCAAGTGAGGATGTCGGATTGTGCATTGCACATCTTGCAAAGTCTATTTTTGTAAGCTTTGCATGACTTTCTCTGAATTTATCAGTTTATTTAGTATTTCTTTATATCTTTAGGTGCACTATGTTCTTCCACAGTATTTGCTGAATGTTAATATTTAGAGCAGTAAGTAAGGAACTGCTAGACGTGTCGTCTATTTGGCCAAACCAAAGCGTTCTGCCTAAAATTTTCCAGGAATAATACCGTCCTCTGCCAAATCCCCCGTGTCCTCAGTCTGCATTTCACCCTCATATCTCAGCGACATGCCTGAACCTCCTCCTTCAAAACTATGAATCTTATCTTTTCAGCTGTCCCCACAGGCACAACAATGGTCCCTTTTTTCTCGTGGCCTCCTCCACACGTGCGTGCTAACAATGGTCTTCTTTCTTCATCTATCATGCCAGAGTTTTCATTTCTTTCCTGGTAATTCCTACACGTCAGGGTCAGGTTCTGTTCGGGTCCTCGGTCTTCACTGGGTGGAGATAGGGTGGGTCACAGGCTTGTTTTGTGCTTTGGTTTGTTAGAAACGAACCCTGTGTGTTGGGCTGCGTAGTCGCAGGACCGTCAAAGTGGCCGTGCTAACTTACAAAAAGTGGAATAGAATAGAATAGAATAAAAAGCCTTTATTTGCCTGTTTATTTGTTTACATATACAGGTGTACAGTACAGTGGAATTATTTATTCGCATATCCAAACAAGCTGGGGTCAGAGCGCAGGGTCAGCCACTGTACGGCGCCCCTGGAGCATTTTCGGACAGGGTTAAGAGCCTTGCTCAAGGACCCAACAGTGACAGCATAGCAGAGCTGAGATTTGAACTCTGAGCTTTTCAGATAGCCCAAAGCTTTACCCACTAGGCTACCACTGTCCCAGAAATGAAACTGGACATCAAAGCAGTGGAAAGATTATGTAAATGACCGGTGCATCATTTATCTGTGGAATCATTTACATTCCACCGGGATGCACTGTTGGACGAACCACTTTCAATGTACCAAAGTCGAAGGACCACAGGACTAATCCAGATGTCTTGTGGAGTCCACGTCTGCTGTTTTGACATCGTATTAGCCGGCTGGTCCTAATGTTTTGGCTCATCTGTGTACAGTGGTAGAGTACAGTGGTAGACTAGTGGGTAGAGCCTTGGGCTATCAGTCGAAAGGTTGTGAGTTTGAATCCAGGCTATGCCATTCTGCCACTGTCGGGCCCTTGAGTAAGGCCCTTAACCCTGTCTGCTCCAGGGGTGCTGTACAATGGCTGACCCTGCGCTCTGACCCAGCTTCAAAACGAGCTTGGATACATGGAAAAAGAATTTCGTTGTACTGTACACGTGTATCTTTATATATGACAAATAAAGCCATTCCTCCTCTAGTGTTAATCAGTCCAAGTTTTTCTTACTGAATGAACTGGTGGATAGTCACTGGTTTGCACCGAAAGCATTTAGAATTACAACTGATGACGAAAACTGGCCTGTAAACCACACAGCATCCAGAAAGGCATAAAAAGAGCCAAGTTTATTATAGTATAAAGGCTTAAAACATAAATAAAAGACCAAACAACAGTCTACTGGTTAGAGCACTAATGATCCGAGCATCATGTCTACATTATTCATCAACCATACATTCATCAGCCTCCAGTTGGGAGGCAGAAGATGCATTTTTATAGCTGTTTGTCGAAGTGGATCCCATGCTATTTATTTCGTATTGTATTTTTCCGGTTCATTAAGGGCCCTGGATGTGTGACTGTAGTTAAGCCCAGCAGTGTTGCATCACGTCTAAATAACACATTGATCACAGTCTGTAGATGGTAGAAATAAATATTTATTATGCCTGAACGACGCCTAATTAGAACATTATTTCTCAGAGCCGAGCGTTTCGCTTGTAACATCTGCCTTATATTAGCTCGTTGTTTTTGTTTTATGGTTTAATTAATTCATTTGCTCCTGATTCCTGATTCATGTTGGGCATCTGTCGATACTGACACCAGTCTAAAACACTTCACTCTTAAGATAATATACACAGATCAGCCATAACAAAACCACCTCCTTGTTTCTACACTCACTGTCCATTTATCAGCTCAGCTTACCATATAGAAGCACTTTGTAGTTCTACAATTACTGACTGTAGTCCATCTGTTTCTCTGCATGCTTTGTTAGCCCCCTTTCATTCTGTTCTTCAATGGTCAGGACCCCCACAGGACCACCACAGAGCAGGTATTATTTAGGTGGTGGATCATTCTCAGCACTGCAGTGACACTGACATGGTGGTGGTGTGTTAGTGTGTGTTGTGCTGGTATGAGTGGACCAGACACAGCAGCACTGATGGAGTTTTTAAACACTTCACTGTCACTGCTGGACTGAGAATAGTCCACCAATCAAAAATATCCAGCCGACAGCGCCCCGTGGGCAGCGTCCTGTGACCACTGATGAAGGTCTAGAAGATGACCGACTCAAACAGCAGCAATAGACGAGCGATCGTCTCCGACTTTACATCTACAAGGTGAACCAACTAGGTAGGAGTGTCTAATAGAGTGGACAGTGAGTGGACACGGTATTTAAAAACTCCAGCAGCACTGCTGTGTCTTATCCACTCATACCAGCACAACACACACTAACACACCACCACCATGTCAGTATCACTGCAGTGCTGAGAATGATCCACCACCTAAATAATACCTGCTCTGTTGTGGTCCTCTGGGGGTCCTGACCATTGAAGAACAGGGTGAAAGGGCATGTATAACAAAGCATGCAGAAAAACAGATGGACTACAGTCAGTAATTGTAGAACTACAAAGTGCTTCTATATGGTAAGTGGAGCTGATAAAATGGACAGTGAGTGCAGAAACAAGGCGTTGGTTTTAATGTTATGGCTGATCGGTGTATTTAAATGAAACACAAGATAAATTAGCTTGGGAAAACTTCCTCTAGTCTCTCGCAAACAAAATGATGAAACAATGACTTACAAGAGATTTAATAAATAAATTAAAGTTGTTTGAAATCAGGCAGTGCCAACCTTTACCTGTGTGTTTGCCAGCTAGACTTGGCTAGTAGTGAGAAATTCAGGATTTGTGTAACAAACTTAAAAAATTAAAGCAGTTTTTTAATTGTAGATCTTTTTTATTTTTCAGATCACAGAGGCAGAAAAAGATACCCTACCAGCCTGGTTGCACTGGGATCCGGTGAGCAACACCCTTCAGGGGCTTCCCTTGGAGGCAGACAAGGGTGTACACTACATGTCCGTCTCCGTTAATAATGAGACCCACGTGACCCAGAGCCCGGAAGTATTCTCCATCGAGGTGCATCTAGAAGAACAGGCTGATGTGGATCCCATTCAGTTAGCCATCCAGTCGACCAACAGCGACTCTGAACCCTTTGTCTGTGCCAGCGAAGAACCCGTTACCTTGCTGACGGTCATTTTGGACGCAGACCTCACCAAGATGAACTCCAAGCAGAGAGTGGAGCTCCTGTCCAATATGAAAAAGTTCTCGAGGGTGAGGCTTCAGAACATGAAGATCTTGCCCGTCGTTAATAATCGCTTGTTCGATATGTCTGCGTTCATGGCTGGGCCAGGAAATGCTAAAAAGGTCGTGGAAAATGGTGCTCTGCTGTCCTGGAAATTGGGCTGCGCTTTGGATCAAAGTAACATTCCGAATATTAGCAGTGTTCAGGTTCCAGCAAAGGAGGGTACAATGTCAGCACAGTTGGGATACCCGGTTGTGGGATGGTACATTGCGAACAAGAAGCCTCACGTACCTAAAAGGGTGCGTCGGCAGCTTAACAACTCCCCTACTCCCGTGCCGTCTTTGCTTCCTCCGACGACGTACCCGGAGCCATCCAGCCGTATCGTGCCCACGCCCACGTCGCCATCAGTCGGACCGACCACAGAAAGTTCCGCACCACCAGTTCGGGGCCCTGTACCACTCCCTATGAAGCCTACCATTCGCCTCAGAGAAACGACCGTCCATACCCCCACAATGGGACCACCCCAACCCACAAGGATTATGGACACCACCAGCACTGTTGTCATACAGCCCACTCTGACAAGGACATTCTATCCCGGGCCGTCGGTAACTCCACCAACACCGACCACCAAGAAACCAACCAAAAAGCCCAAGAAACCCAAGACCACCACCGCGGCGCCGAAGGAGCCGAAGACGACCACGGCCAAACCTCCACGTCTCACGACTCCTTCGGCTGCTTTACCAGATTTCAATACAAAACCAGAACTGCGCAACCCCATCGATCAAGTCAGGGCGTACATCGGCACGTACTTCGAGGTCAAGATTCCGTCGGACACCTTCTTCGACAAGGAAGACGGTACAACAGACAAGCTGAGGCTAACTCTGAGAAAGAACAATGACATCGTTGGCGAGGACTCGTGGATTCAGTTTAACAGCACCAGCCAGTTGCTGT
Organism: Trichomycterus rosablanca; assembly: GCF_030014385.1. Classification (NCBI taxonomy): domain Eukaryota; kingdom Metazoa; phylum Chordata; class Actinopteri; order Siluriformes; family Trichomycteridae; genus Trichomycterus; species Trichomycterus rosablanca. The sequence continues at coordinate 3,265,877 of NC_086011.1, forward strand.
ATGGCCTACCAGACTGGCAGCATGAGGGCAAGCATGAGTACTTCATGCAGGCTACAGACAAGGGCGGTCTTTACACCACGGATGCCATCGAGGTCCGTGTCCTTCGCTTTGCAAACAATTTTAAGCCTCCGGTCCTGTTTGAAGCTCGATTCGAAGGGGAACCTCGATCGGTTACAAATGATATTCACAAGAAGATCCTCCTGGTCAAGAAACTAGCCTATTCCTTTGGCGATCGCAATTCTAGTTCAATCACGCTAAAGAATATCACCAAGGGATCCATCGTAGTCGAATGGACAAACAGCAGTCTCCAGCAACATCCCTGTCCCAAGGAGCAGATCCAGGCCATGAGTCGAAAAATCTCCGATGCTGAAGGCAACCCTTCAGTGATGTTTACAAATGTCATGGTGTCTGACTTCAAGCCCCTCAAGCCTATCACTGTCAAGGGAACAGGAAGCTGCAGCAAATACGTGTTTGTTCCTCCAGGTGAGAGACAGGATCCGACTCCTCCTGCCGTTACCCCTGCTGTCGGAGCAGGCAGACAGAGCAACGACGACGTTTATCTTCATACGGTCATACCAGCCGTCGTCGTTGCAGCGATCCTTTTGATCGCGGGCATAATTGCCATGATCTGCTATCGCAAGAAGCGCAAAGGGAAGCTCACCATAGAGGACCAGGCGACCTTCATCAAGAAAGGAGTGCCCATCATATTCGCTGACGAATTCGATGACTCGAAGCCGCCTCCGTCGTCAAGCATGCCGCTCATCCTTCAAGAGGAAAAACCTCCCCTTCCTCCCCCTGAGTATCCCAACATGGCTACGCCAGAGACAACCCCTCTAAACCAGGACATTCTGGGAGAGTACTCGGGCCTTCAAGACGAGGACCCCAATGCACCTCCTTACCAGCCTCCACCTCCCTTTTCCATCCCGATGGAGGGTAAAGGGTCTCGCCCCAAGAACATGACCCCATACAGATCACCACCCCCATACGTCCCACCCTAATGTTAGCAGACGCCTCCGTAGGTGGAGGTCGGGGAACTGGTTTGGTTCCAACTCCAGTGTTGTCTCTTTTTTGGCATTTTTGGATGTTGGAAGGGGCAAAGCAATTTTGAGACATTTGATGGGAAGGGTTGAAATGATTTTAAACTGGACTCTTTGGGATGGGGGGGCGGGGGTGCTGGGGGTGGAACTATGTAGTCTGCGAAAGACAGCGTGAACAACCTCAGCCTCTGACTACTGGATCTTTTGGGAGATGCACCCCTAGCGCTTTTTGTGTCTAGATGGGCTTTTGTTTGTTTTATCATTTGTATTTCTTTTGACTTCACAATCAAACTACTTGCCTAACAGCACTCTTTTTATCGTCTGAACTCTTTGAATAATACATAAAAACAATAAGTCAACTGACAGCGAGTGCGAGTGTTTCACAGGGACATTGTATGAACAAGAAATATACAAGCTAGAGGTACAACTGTCCACACAATTATGGGCTGTTTTGATTCAGTGAGGTTTGCCTTTTAACATTAATTGTACTGTTTTTACCCATATTTACGTCTTGAACATAACAAGAGGTAGCCAAATCCTTAAGGGGTAGAAGTTTTTGTTTGTTTTTTGTTTGTTTGATTGATTCACTGTATATTTGAAGTTGCTAGACTTTTTTTGTTTCATTTGGTGGGTGTAACACTGAAATAATCTGCAGAAAATCTTACCCTCACGTAATCGGAATCTATCATACGATGATTTGACTTGTATGAAGTATTTCTGTCCCAATAATCAACCCAGAACTCGATAATCATACGTGATCGGATCTTTTAGCCTACCTGTATTCTGATTTCTATCTTTTATCCTTAAAAAAAAGTGTTTCGTTCTGGGCTGGAGTGTTACTCGATTTCGGTGTTCATTATTATCAGCAGTGTAGAATCCGTGCCAAGGTGTAGCCAAGGAACAAATCCAGAAGTGCTGACCTCTTGCAGTAGGTACAGGTTACAACCACCCTCACAGTATTCACTAAAATGAGTTTGCATAAATAATTTGAGCCCAGGCTTTTAGAGGATTTCTTATCTATCATTTTTGTTTGGTTTAATTTTCCTTTTAACAGTTATGGAGTGTATGCTTTGGATTGACTCTGAAAATAAAGACTCAATATTTTGATAACGAACCATTCTTGCCTTCTCAACAGTGGCCTATTTATTTATCATTTTAATGTTATTTTTCATGAGTTATTTGCAGTTGCGTTCGAATCTGGGGACCCAGGGTTCGAATCGCAGTGGTGCTATCAGCCGGTTGGCGTCTTCATTGACATGATTGGCTAGTTAAGCCAAAACAGCTTAGACATTGGGAGGGGCTCGGAGCGCGGTGGCTAAGTGGGTATCACTGTCGCCTCACAGCAAGAAGGTCCTGGGTTCGATCCCCAGGTGGGGCGGTCTGGGTCCTTTCTGTGTGAAGTTCGCATGTTCTCCCCGTGTCTGCGTGGGTTTCCTCCCACAGTACAAGACATGCAAGTGAGGTGAATTGGAGACACTAAAATGTCCATGACTTGTGTAACGAGTAACTACTGTTTATGTCGTGGATGTAACTGAAGGATGTGAAACATGATGTTAAAATCCTAATAAACAAATAATAAACTAACACTTGGCAGTGCGCTCCCAGTGCTGGTCCCAAGCCTAGATAGAAACAGGAGGGTTGGGTCAGGAAGGGTATTTATCGTAAAAACTGTGCCAAGCCCTGGTGTTCGGACCAGATCCTGCAAAAAAATTGTGGTTAAATGTCATTTACCTGGCCAAGATGCAATAAAGTAAATGTCTTCTTGTATTGTGCAAGCATATACATTTGTATATAACTGTATTTATAGTCTGAAAACATATGGAGCTCAAGAGAAATGTAATCGTTGATTGATTTTAGCAGTCAAGTGCTCATGGAAAGCAGTTAGAACATTTTTATAAATCAGATAAAAGCTCTAGCTCACTGCAGAAGATGCATGGCTGGTTTTCATATTTATAATAGAATTTTTTATCAAATTGGGTGTTTCAGCAACATGCTATATCAGGACCCCACAAACCCCTGCGATCTGGTAATTCGCCTCCTTTATGGCATGGTCTCCCAATTTCTTGTTGGCGGTTATGATCGACTGCAGCCGACCTCTCTTTGCTACAAAAATTAGAGATACAATCAACTGCGCTTAATAAAAAACTACATGGAACAGTGGTATCTTCCTTAGGGTTAGAAAGAACTCAAATGGTCCCTTCATGCTCCGAAGGCGTTCGTCTGAATGGTCCGGCATGATCCAGGACTGACCAGTAAGCAGCTCCTCTATAAATTACACGTAGTACACATTACAGTGACCTAGGTGAGACTGTTTACAGCTGAGCGAGCTTTATTTTGGCATGGGATGCAGATCAAGCTGTTAAGGGTTACTGTACACATGAAAGTGAAATGATTTACAGATGAGACTGTGAAGAAATATTCAGCTGAAGGTGTTTTGTTCAAATACTGGTGTAATAAAATGGTTTGCTATTATTTGTGTTTGGTTTCCGTGGTGATATAAAAATATAGAACGTCTGAGTCTTTGGGGTATAAAATACTAGACGATCATGTGCAGCAGGCTGGATTTTGGGCGCCATAAAAATAGCTGGAATTACTTTACTTCTTACTGGAATTTTTTTCTTCTCACAGTAGCCATGGTAAAAATAAATATGACTGGGTTGGATACAGTCCTCATCTCTGTCCTCTGGTTAAACTGGAAAAGGAGGAATTATGGGAACTTTACGGTATTTCCACTGACCTTTATATCCTGATTAAGGTTGTGGTAGGTCTGGAACCTGGAAACCTCGGGAGCACACAAAGGTGTATAGCGCACCTTGGCCATCAGGTCATTAAATGGCAACACGATTACACGATCACTCAGACCTAGGGGCAACTTAGTTCAACCAATTCACCTTCTGCCAAAAGTCATCACCGATTTTATAAATTGCTTCGTTGCTTTAAAGTTGGAAGTTGCCAATGGCTGTTTCATCCATAAAATAAATGTTTAGTGAGTTTATAGGGATTTATAATGTACATTAGTAGAGTCAAATTCATACAACACTTATATTTACATTTCGGCATTTAGCAGACGCTCTTATCCAGAGCGACTTACAGAAGTGCTTCCATAGTAAACATTTCATTACTCTAGTCTTAGTAAACAACAGTCCAAGAACACACCGTTTTTTTTTTTTTTTTATGAAATAGAAATGAATAAGAGTGTAAGTAAGTACAAGTCAGCTTAAGTGCTTAGTAAAGAGGTGAGTTTTTAATCGTTTTTTTAAAGACCGCAAGAGATTCAGATGGAGGAAGTTCATTCCACCATTTGGGTGCCAGTACAGTACTATACAATAGTATAGTATTATACTGTATAGTGGATCTGTGTATCAACTACATAATTCATATTCTTTTATTTACTTTAGAATTTTTTAAATACTCCCTGGTTGTTTGGGTTTAAATAATAAAAGATTAATAAAAAAATGTGGCAGATTCCTGTATTGATCCCCACAGGGGGGAAATTTGAGTGTTACAGCAGCTCCAGCACATAGGAAATACAGTTAGAGTAAATAAAATATAATACAATAAAATAAAACTATTGACTATAAGTAATAATATTGATTATAAACAAAAAATAATGACTATGGAGCTTCTCTTTTCCTCAACAATCTTTTGGAAGACGTGTCCAGTGGTCATGGAATACTACTGTTCAGAAGGGTCAAATTACTGACCTGCAACAAGCAGCAAACTAAAGAGACTGTACACTGACTGGAGTTGTACCTGAAAGGCTGGTGGTAGAAAAATGATTGGACATCACAAACAACTTGTGAAGTTGAATCATTAAAAAAATAGACGTTTACACACGTTAAATAGATTAACAGTGAAATACAACATTTCCACATGATTCAAATGATTGGGACTAAACAGCTATATGGACTGAAGAAAACCACTTGTTAGTGAGGCTAAACAGAACACAGGCTTCATTAAAGGGAGCATAAAGTCTGGACTCTAAAGCCTTATTTATGGCGGCACGGTGGCTAAGTGGGTAGCACTGTCACCTCACAGCAAGAAGGTCCTGGGTTCGATCCCCAGGTGGGGCGGTCCGGGTCCTTTCTGTGTGGAGTTAGCATGTTCTCCCCATGTCTGCGTGGGTTCCACCCACAATCCAAAGACGTGCAAGTGAGGTGAATTGGAGATACGAAATTGTCCATGACTGTGTTTGATATAACCTTGTGAACTGATGAATCTTGTGTGATGAGTAACTACTGTTTCCTGTCATGAATGTAACCAAAGTGTAAAACATGACGTTACAATCCTAATAAACAAACAAACAAACTGAAGCCTTATTTAAGAGTGACTGACACTTGAGAGTAATAAGGGAAGCACAATACAAACATGCCTAATGCTCACTGTACAAGCTTCAGGAGGCGGTTATGATCTGGATTGCTTCTCTCGGTCGGGTCGAGGCTCAGCAACATTATGTGGAAATGAAATCAAATCAGCGACCACCTGAATGTACTAAATGAGCAGGTTATTGTATCAGAAAACTTTTATTTTCCTGTTAACATGGCCAGAGTCCAGGATGACGATGCCAAGAGGTTTAATGCACAGGAAATATGTAGAAATGATGTATTTATAAGAATAAACATGTCAAAATAGGTGGCGAAGCATAGACACTATTAAAAATGTGCATTCATTATAAAGCTTACATTAAAAATCATGTTCTACATATTTATGCTGCAAATTAAGCACACACTGACTTGTAATCAACGTCAGGGTCCCAGAACTTCCTGAAATTCTTAACGAACATATTAAACACCATAATCTAAGAAGGTTTAGAGCCTTAACCAACACATCAATTATCCCTGTCAGTACAACTGATTGATAAAATACTTTAAAGTTATAAAAAGATGAAGTTCTTTGGAAATGTAATTAATAAAATAATAAAGCAATGTTATTAATTTATTTCATCAATTAATTACAAAATATTTACAAAAGTATTGAGTCCATTTGCCTTTCAGCAACCACAGCTGGAAATCTTCAATACGTCTCTACAAGCTTTGCAAACCTGGATTTGAGCAGTTTATCCCGTTCTTCATAGCAGATTTTCTTAAGCTCTGTAATATGAATGACTAGTAGCTAATGCTTGTGATATGCCACCTTCAGCTCTTTCCACATTTGTTTGCTGAGGTTTAAGTCTGTGATTCTAAGATTTTCTAAACCTACTGTGTATACAGATTATTTAATTATTCATTAATTCATTCCTCACTAAACACTGTAACATTGCCAAATCACTGAAAAAGTAGATCCATCCAAGGAATCATCAGCAAACATCTACTTATAGGAGCCATTACACCTTTTGGCATGATTTTGGGAGATGCAAAAGAATACACTGTACCTGACACAAGAATAATGTAAAATGAAATCTAGCTCATGACATGCCTGCTTGTCTTTTAACAGAGGACTCTTCACCACGCTCTCCTCACATCATCTTTGTTCCTCTGAAGACATTTCAGGAGATAGCGGCATGTTCCGTTTGAAGTGTGTTTGATGAGACTCATCAGCCGACATCAAGCAGATCAAGTCTGGCTTCACAGGGCTTCCACGACAGGAATTTCAAAATTCACAAACCGTTCCTCCTCAGGGGCGCAGGATGGGCTCCTTCTTGTTTTTGCTGACTGACGTTTGCTGATGTTTTAGACGAGATACGCACGGATTTGCACGTTTGCGTGTATGTACTCATTCTTTCATGGACTGTAACACAATGGAAGTCTGCAGGCTAGGTTACGTGTTCCTGGTGGATTGGGGCTCGTGTTCCTGAGAACACTGAATGTTTACATTTGTGGTAGCAGTTGTTATAATCTGTCCCTGTGTAAATCAGTTATTCACTCATTCATTCATTCAGTCTGTTTTACCACCGATTTATCCTATTCAGGGTCGCAGTGGGTACAATTCAAAGGTCGAAATGCATGAAACTACCAGGACAGGTCATCAGTCCAACACAGGGCAAACACACTCACACGCACATTCAATCCTAGGCCATTTTTTCCCAATTAACCTGACTGGGGTAGCTCGGTGGGTAGCACTTTCACTTCCCAGCAAGAAGGTCTTGGGTTCGAATTCCCAGGAGAAGCGGTCTTGGTCTTTTCTGTGTGGAGTTTGCATGCTCTCCCCGTGTCTGTGTGGGTTTCCTCCGGGAGCTCCGGTTTCCTCCTACAGTCCAATGACGTGCAAGTGAGGTGAATTGGAGATACAAAATTGTCCATGACTGTGTTCGACATTAAACTTGAACTGATGAGTCTTGTGAATCCTGTCATGAATGTAACCAAAGTGTAAAACATGACGTTTAAATCCTAATAAAATTAAATAAATTAAAAAAATCAACCTGACCGCACATCTTTGGACTGTGGGAGGAAAGCGGAGCTCCTAAAGGAAACCCACACAGACACGGGAAGAACATGCAAACTCCACACAGAAAAGACTGAAAATCTGAAAATCGAACCCTGGACCTTCTTGCTGTGAGGTGACAGCGCTATCCACCGAGCCACCATGTCGTCTACATGTGTAGATCATCCATATACAGTGTATCACAAAAGTGAGTACACCCCTCACATTTCTGCAAATATTTCATTATATCTTTTCATGGGACAACACTATAGACATGAAACTTGGATATAACTTAGAGTAGTCAGTGTACAACTTGTATAGCAGTGTAGATTTACTGTCTTCTGAAAATAACTCAACACACAGCCATTAATGTCTAAATAGCTGGCAACATAAGTGAGTACACCCCACAGTGAACATGTCCAAATTGTGCCCAAAGTGTCAATATTTTGAAATCCCAATGTGCACTTCCCAAATGTGTCGTTGTCCCTCCCTGGTGTCATGTATCAAGGTCCCAGGTGTAAATGGGGAGCGGGACTGTTAAATTTGGTGTTTTGGGTACAATTCTCTCATACTGGCCACTGGATATTCAACATGGCACCTCATGGCAAAGAACTCTCTGAGGATGTGAGAAATAGAATTGTTGCTCTCCACAAAGATGGCCTGGGCTATAAGAAGATTGCTAACACCCTGAAACTGAGCTACAGCATGGTGGCCAAGGTCATACAGCGGTTTTCCAGGACAGGTTCCACTCGGAACAGGCTTCGCCAGGGTCGACCAAAGAAGTTGAGTCCACGTGTTCGGCGTCATATCCAGAGGTTGGCTTTAAAAAATAGACAGATGAGTGCTGCCAGCATTGCTGCAGAGGTTGAAGACGTGGGAGGTCAGCCTGTCAGTGCTCAGACCATACGCCGCACACTGCATCAACTCGGTCTGCATGGTCGTCATCCCAGAAGGAAGCTGACGCACAAGAAAGCCCGCAAACAGTTTGCTGAAGACAAGCAGTCCAAGAACATGGATTACTGGAATGCCCTGTGGTCTGACGAGACCAAGATAAACTCGTTTGGCTCAGATGGTGTCCAGCATGTGTGGCGGCGCCCTGGTGAGAAGTACCAAGACAACTGTATCTTGCCTACAGTCAAGCATGGTGGTGGTAGCATCATGGTCTTGGGCTGCATGAGTGTTGCTGGCACTGGGGAGCTGCAGTTCATTGAGGGAAACATGAATTCCAACATGTACTGTGACATTCTGAAACAGAGCATGATCCCCTCCCTTCGAAAACTGGGCCTCATGGCAGTTTTCCAACAGGATAACGACCCCAAACACAACCTCCAAGATGACAACTGCCTTGCTGAGGAAGCTGAAGGTAAAGGTGATGGACTAAACCCAATTAAGCACCTGTGGGGCATCCTCAAGTGGAAGATGGAGGAGCGCAAGGTGTCTAACATCCACCAGCTCCGTGATGTCATCATGGAGGAGTGGAAGAGGATTCCAGTAGCAACCAGTGCAGCTCTGGTGAATTCCATGCCCAGGAGGGTTAAGGCAGTGCTGGATAATAATGGTGGTCACACAAAATATTGACACTTTGGGCACAATTTGGACATGTTCACTGTGGGGTGTACTCACTTATGTTGCCAGCCATTTAGACATTAATGGCTGTGTGTTGAGTTATTTTCAGAAGACAGTAAATCTACACTGCTATACAAGTTGTACGCTGACTACTCTAAGTTATATCCAAGTTTCATGTCTATAGTGTTGTCCCATGAAAAGATATAATAAAATATTTGCAGAAATGTGAGGGGTGTACTCACTTTTGTGATACACTGTACATATAAAAAAAAGTGCTCTCCTCTAAGCATGTTTCACTGTAGTGTTGCATGAGCAGCAGTTCAAAAAGATTCTGTGGCTGGCCAGGCATTTTTCTAGATCTCTAAATTAATAAGTATTAGGAGAAATTTGGAGTTTAATAGAAGAAAACATGATTTTAAAGAAAACCTCCCCTGGAGTTTATAAAAAATAATCTGTAATTATCCACTAGGCAAGCTGTAGCCTAGTGGTTAAGGTACCGGACTAGTAATTAAAAGGTCGCTGGTTCAAGCCCCACCACTGCCAGGTTGCTGCTGTTGGGCCCCTGATCAAGGCCCTTAACCCTCAATTACTCAGACTGTATACTGCCACAGTACTGTAAGTAGCGTTGGATCAAAGCGTCTGTTAAATGCCGTAAATGTAAATGTAACCCTGTTCACTGGCAGAACAGTAGAAAACACGTCTCGTGTACTACAAAGAAATTTCACCAACAGTTTTGTGCCACTAATTTTGTGTAAATCCAGCCCATATCAGCATGAGTCGGATCTTCATAGCGGATGCTGTTTGATTTAAGAACATGCGCTTTTAAAAGCCCTTGCTGCATCGAGAGGGAAAAAAAAAAACCTTGTGACAATTTAAAAGGAATTAACGGGCCTGCACTCCTGATTCCAGCTTCGCTTTATTTCTTTTGATATGCAGATTTAAACCGAGCCTGTCACGTCTTAATGGCTACAAATTGCTTTCAGCTTTCCTGGAATGCCGAGTCCTGTTTTTTCTAGGTAACGACATGTGGCTTGACATTTAAAATAAAAAGCCAAGCTTGTCTACTATAGACAGAGAAAGCTACATTCTGAGAGAACAAGCCTGCTGTACATTGCACTTCTCACTAAATGATTAAATGTCTAGACTTTTTCATCCAGTATCATGTAACTTAATATGTCTGTGTTATGTAACAGGGGCAGCCAATGTACTGTATTCTAATTTGTACAGGCACAGAGAAGTCACCTGTAGTCACCTCTTGTCAATCATAATTGTCATCAATCGACATTTCATCTGGCTTACAAGTTTGTGTCTTATAAAATATATATTTCAATTCAGTAGACACATGAGCAGAGACATAAGTAAGGTCAAACTATTTGTTCTGGGTCTCCTGTCATTACTCGTGCTGTCACTTCCTTCAGTTTTGCAGGTTTTGCTTTTGGTGTGGACTTTGCAAGACCCCTTACTCTCTCCTAGCCTAATCCTAATCATTTTGCTAAATATTACAATACATGTCAGTGTCTATTTTGTATAGTTACTTTTTTTCTGGGCTGTTTTTGTTTTTGTTTTTGAATGCCAGTGGTGCTATCAGCCAGTCCAACATCTACATACAGACATGATTAGCTGTGTCTCCTGTGGGGGTATGGCCGAAGCCCTGTGATGGATTGGCGTCCAGTCTGGGGTGTGTTACTGCATTTGAAACAAGAAACAAGACCCATTGTGACCCTGTTCAGGATAAAGCATCCGTAAAACATGAAAATTAAATAAAATTACTGACATTATTATGTGTAACAATATGGCACCAGGGTCATTTTCTGTGATTTTAGGGGCCTGTAAGAGGGGTGCTTGAGCCTGTTGGGATTCAGTGAGGAGACGATTTGTCTGAAAATCAAAGCCCTGTCCAAAAACCAGAATGATGAAAAGCTACTAATAATCCTTATAAGACGACAGGACAGAATGTGGCCATTTGTTGAGTTCCTAAGTTGGTCAAGAAAGCCTCAAATGATGTTCCAGTTAATTCCAAAGTTGTTTGGTCAGGGCTCTGAGCTTTTCTTCATGTCTTTATAGATTTTGCTTTGTGCACAGGGGCACGGCCATGCTGGAACATAAAAGGGCCTTCCCTAAACTGTTGTGGAAAGCTGGAAGCATATAATCTTCTTGTTATGACTGATTTTATACACCTGTTAACAATTGTTGTGGATGAAACTGATGAAAAAAAAATAGAAAGGGTGTCCCAATACTTTTGTCCATATAGTTAAGCTAAACAACCCCGGAATTATTTCAGTAATAATGAGGCTAAATGAGCATATTTGTTTAAATTGGTACCTAAATTAGGCCATTTGTTTCTTGTTTTTTTGTCCCTGAATGTCTTGTTCGGTCTCAGGACGTCTCCGGAACATTCTGTTCAGTGCTTTGTCTGAATTTCATTATTTTGCACTTGCTGAGAGTGTACTGTTATTTCTGGCCAGACGAAACATCTGTTGTTGTTACTTTCCACCGATTCTCTGAAATGAGATGAGGAGCGAAATAAATGCCGCCATACGACGTCCAGCGAATCCTGATGGTGAAATAATACCGCCTGAAACTTTGTGTTCTCTCCAGAGCGATCCAAATAATGAAGGGCTGGTTAATTCGGCTTCTCCAAATATTTCAGCTTCAACAAATCTGCAGAATATCCTCTCGTGAATGAGAACAAATCTCAGCGGCCATGCGGGGAATTAATGCCGCGCTGATAACCCCGTAATGGCCCTTCAGAGTCATCACGGCTATTAGAAGCAGCTTTTCGTGGGTTGCTTAACTTGTACCGAGCATCGTTGGCTTGTTGGAGACTGGATGACACTCGTGCTATCTTTTTCATTAGCCGGCCTCATAAATCCTCACATGCTCTTGACAGACTCTCACAAGAGCCCTCCAAATGTTATTCTCTTCTAATGAAGCCTTTTGTGTAAATACTTGGACGGTTTGTTTGGTTTGGGCCGACTGCACCACGCTGATTGAAGGGAAAATTGAAACCGGGTGAAAAAGCCTCCTCGATCATAAGAGGGTTTCGGCTGAATGGAATCTGTATCAGTCAGTATAACGGATTTGCTGTGTCACTGCACCTAATGTTCCTAATTATCTAAACAAATTGCCAAATGCAGACCGCCAGCCGAATCGTTACACAGATTAGTACAGTTCTGTACTTATGCTAACTAACCGCCTCTCCTCGCTGTAGTCCTTCAAATGATGTTTTAAACAGTAACACATATTGATTCTTTTCACTGTTTGAGGATTAAAATATAAAAAACAAAACAATCAAACTTAATAAAGCACGACGTGAAAAATTCCACTAATCTCAGGCTTAAGCAAACCCCTAATCAAATCTGATCATTCCAGAATAAAAATAAAGCGTCTAACACAATTAAAATAAGATGATGTAGATTAAAATCTAATAAATGTTTCTTTTAAGAGATGTTTAAAAAACAAGGTTGGAATATAACCAACATTGTTATTTAATCCAGTCGGGGATTATCTCTCACTGGTTCAGGAAGAGGATGCAGAGCCTATAGCCTGTTGTACTATTTAATGTGCACATTTACACATGGCACTGTTTTATTTGCACAGCACACAATTGCACACATAATGTCAACAAACGGCACCTTTTAGGCTTGCCCCTTTAATTTTTTGTTCTTTTTTTATGTTCTTATATTTTTTAAGATCTTTATATCTTAATTTTGGTGGCACTGTCGTCTCACAGCAAGAAGGTCCTGGGTTCGCTCCCCAGGTGGAGTTTGTGTATGAAGTTTGCATGTTCTCCGTGTCTGCGTGGGTTTCTTCCGGTAGCTCCGGTTTCCTCCGACAGTCCAAAAACATGCAAGTGAGGTGAACAGGAATACAAAATTGTCCATGACTGTGTTTGACAACCAGTAATTATCTGTCCTGTCATGAATGTAACCAAAGTGTGTAAAACATGACGTTAAAATCCTATTAAATAAAAATAATATATATTTTTAAGATCTTTATATCTTATTTTTGCATTATATTACATTTTAATTTGTATTTTATTTCCTTGCACTACATGGACGTGTTTTGTTTGATGCTTGTGATGTTTGTGAATTGCTGCAGTAACAATGCAATTTACCTTCAGCGATCAATCAATTCTAAATAATACAGTTGCAAAAACTCATTTCAGGGAGGTACCCCCGGACCCGGACCTCGACCCCGACCCCCCAAAAAAAGCTAAAAAAAACCTCTTGCACACACCAAAGGATATGGGTGATAACAGAACTTTTAGGAGCTGCTAACTGAGCTACTAAGCTAACTGTTCGTGTCACAAACACATTAATATGTACTACATAGTGCACTAGATAGTGTGAAAGATAATAGATTTATGTTCCCTACATAGTGCACTAGATTGTATATTAGAAAATAATTCATGTTCCTTACTTAGTGCACTAGATAGTGTACTAAATAATAGACTAATGTTAATACGCGATCGGGGAATAAAGTCTGTGTCGCCTGCGTGCGCGTTCGTGTCGCTCTTGGCCGCTCGTTCTAGAATGCGGGAGATTTTATCTGACTTGCGGGCATCAAGGAGCCACTATATATATATATGCGGGAGACTCTTGGAACTTCCGGGAGACTTGGGATGTCTGATAATATTCAAGTGGGTGCAGTGGGTAGCACTGTTGGCTCTCAGCAAGAAGGGCCTGGGTTTGATTCCCAGGCAGGTGGGCAGGATCTTTTCTGTGGAGTTTGCATGTTCTCCCCAAGTGTGTTTGTGTGTGTGTGTGCCCTGATTCAGACTGGGCAACCTGTCTGAAGTGTTTCCTACTTTTTGCCAAATTAATTAGACCCATAGCAACCCTGACCAGGATAAAGCGGTGGTAAAACAGATCTAAATATCAAAAACCTAATTGGAAGTATTGACTGGTAGTAGTGAGAGTATTGATATTGAATTCACGTGTAATTTTACATGAAATGTATTGTGGTGTTAACAAGAAATCTCTGCCAACATCTGACATTTAGAGATGAAGGAGATGAAAACCCACACAGAGACAAAAACAAGTCTTCATGAAATTTTACTGTTTCATTAATGAAAGTGAATTAAATCTTATTAAAAAGCTACAAAGCCACGACAAGTGATTCCAGCATTAGGGATCCTGGAAACGATCTAAAATGCAAACCTGCTATTTCTATTTCACACTTCATTAGTCGCCATGTCGTATTTTGTCCCACAAAGTCATGGTTCTGTTTACAAGTTGAATTGAACAGTTCCAGGCGCTGTGAAACAGTGAGAAGATGAAACTGTATATACTGTTTGTTATCAATTTGGCACCTTTACTTTTGTTGACCGAATTGAATTGTCGGCTAATAAAGGAATCGATTCACTCGATTCATTATTACAGGCAATGAAAACAGAGAGTTGACTCATATGCTTCAGAGTCGATTCTCATCATACTAATTGTTGAGAATGATTATGTCTAAACCAAACTAAGCCGCAAAGTGCTGAGGTAGCAAAAATAATTTAACCAGCTTTATCATTTCAAAGAATCAGAAATGTACAGTTTAAGATCATTCTGCTCTATTTAGGCATGAATTTAACATAAATGCAGTTTTACCGAGTCTGCGGATGAGCAAGAATCCCATCATCGCCTGTTTATTTGCCCTGCTGAGTAAGTGATATCAATTATAAACTATTAACTATTAAACTATTAAATTCCTCTGAATCTACTTGGGTAGCACTGTGTGTGTGTGTGTGTGGGTGTGCCCTGTGATGAACTGGCAACCTGTCTGGGGTGTTGCCTGCCTTTTGCCTTATGAATCAGACCCACCACGACCCTAAGCAGGGTAAACCGGTGGTAAAACAGATAATGTATGAATGAATGAATGAAGCTACGTCCAGTATTGATTTCTCTTTTGCTAATAAACACAAATAATTTATTAATTGAAGCTTCATTTACAATAAGCACCTTAAATGATCCAAAGAAATGATCATCAAAGGAAACATCAAATGAGGTGATATTACCCACCCTTCAAATCAGACCCTATTAGAATATATTAATCTTTTAAAACAATGTAGTTTCCATATTTAAAGCGATGATATACACACAGTAACCTCGTTCACAGCTGGCTGGTTGATGTGTAATAAACGCTTCCACGCACACGTTCTTTATTTTTATTCTACTGTGCAATAAAAGAGCTACGGTTAGCATTTGCATTGTTTACGAGCCACATCTGTGGTGGTAATCAGGAGGCAGAGTGGTGTAATATTGCTCCTGGGCATCCAAACCGCCCGGATAATGCGTTCACAGGGAAATATTCTCAAAATATTACCAAAGTGTAGCATTATTTCTGGCTTATAATTGGATCTGATGAAGCAGAACTCACACAGCTTTAGAAAAGCTACTGCCTACTGAACAGTTATGATTCTAGATAGATAAAGCTGATAGATTGATTTCATAATTTCCAGCTATAAACACATTGACCAAGAGCAGAATTTCAACCACTGTTGACACTGTTTGGACCAGTGTGGTTTTGATAACAGACTGACGTTGTACCTTGTACCAATGTACCAAGAAGTAATTAAAGGTTTTGGCGCCTGGTACCAGCAGAAGGGCTAGTGTGGCTCCAACTGGATTGGTATGCAGGATTTCATAATTGTAGCACACATCCATTTAATATATATGTATATATATATATATATATATATATATATATATATACAGGGGTTGGACAAAATAACTGAAACACCTGTCATTTTAGTGTGGGAGGTTTCATGGCTAAATTGGACCAGTCTGGTGGCCAATCTTCATTAATTGCACATTGCACCAGTAAGAGCAGAGTGTGAAGGTTCAATTAGCAGGGTAAGAGCACAGTTTTGCTCAAAATATTGCAATGCACACAACATTATGGGTGACATACCAGAGTTCAAAAGAGGACAAATTGTTGGTGCACGTCTTGCTGGCGCATCTGTGACCAAGACAGCAAGTCTTTGTGATGTATCAAGAGCCACGGTATCCAGGGTAATGTCAGCATACCACCAAGAAGGACAAACCACATCCAACAGGATTAACTGTGGACGCAAGAGGAAGCTGTCTGAAAGGGATGTTCGGGTGCTAACCCGGATTGTATCCAAAAAACATAAAACCACGGCTGCCCAAATCACGGCAGAATTAAATGTGCACCTCAACTCTCCTGTTTCCACCAGAACTGTCCGTCGGGAGCTCCACAGGGTCAATATACACGGCCGGGCTGCTATAGCCAAACCTTTGGTCACTCGTGCCAATGCCAAACGTCGGTTTCAATGGTGCAAGGAGCGCAAATCTTGGGCTGTGGACAATGTGAAACATTTATTGTTCTCTGATGAGTCCACCTTTACTGTTTTCCCCACATCCGGGAGAGTTACGGTGTGGAGAAGCCCCAAAGAAGCGTACCACCCAGACTGTTGCATGCCCAGAGTGAAGCATGGGGGTGGATCAGTGATGGTTTGGGCTGCCATATCATGGCATTCCCTTGGCCCAATACTTGTGCTAGATGGGCGCGTCACTGCCAAGGACTACCGAACCATTCTGGAGGACCATGTGCATCCAATGGCGGTGCCGTGTATCAGGATGACAATGCACCAATACAGACAGCAAGACTGGTGAAAGATTGGTTTGATGAACATGAAAGTGAAGTTGAACATCTCCCATGGCCTGCACAGTCACCAGATCTAAATATTATTGAGCCACTTTGGGGTGTTTTGGAGAAGCGAGTCAGGAAACGTTTTCCTCCACCAGCATCACGTAGTGACCTGGCCACTATCCTGCAAGAAGAATGGCTTAAAATCCCTCTGACCACTGTGCAGGACTTGTATATGTCATTTCCAAGACGAATTGACGCTGTATTGGCCGCAAAAGGAGGCCCTACACCATACTAATAAATTATTGTGGTCTAAAACCAGGTGTTTCAGTTATTTTGTCCAACCCCTGTATATATATATATATATATATATATATATATATATATATATATATTTGGAATAATTCTTGTTCTTCTAATTAAGGCAAGCTTTTGTTTTATTACAGCCTGTTTTGTTCTGGTTTTTTGGCTTTTGGTTGTATTTCTGTTTTCTTATGAAGGTTGTTTCTCCCTGTCTCGCTCATTCTTGCTCTCTCTCTTCAAAAATCAAAAGCTCACAAACTGATTCACCATCCTGACCTTCCTAGTATGAATTGTCAGTTTTCTTTTTTTCTCATTCCTACATAGTTGAAAGTTGAAGGTTTAAGATCTAAAGCAGTATAAGGATGGCAGCTGGACATTCTGTAGATCTCTGAAGTTTATAAGGCGGAATATAAAGAATTCATTGTTTATTATACATTATTTTAATTATTTAAAATCACAGTTTTCGAGGTACTTTAAAGAAACCCATTTCAAATAAATGAAAAGAATTTTAGATCATAGAAGGCTGAATTATTCGCCCACACTGGTGTGATTTTATACTTAATTTCTTTCATTTGGTGCTGGTACTTCCAGGGTCCTGTGTCCTTGAAATCACTGGGCGCAATGCACGCCCCCTTGGACAGGTGTGCAGTAGCCAACCGCCTCTTTTCTTCTGCATGAGGTGTGTCACGCACCGATCTTCATTATCCCCCGGGTCATTGTACAAACATTATTGATCAGCCAGCAGACGTTATGAGGAATCCCTACAGCCCTCCTTCCCTCCTCGGACGAGCCAATCACTTTACTGCTGCGCCACCTGAGCGCCCCAAATTATTGAAATTGGCGTAGTAAAAAATCCTGACTGGAGATCCTGTAGCAGGACCTAAAACATGCTGATATAAAGCAGATGCAAACAGGAATGGGCTCCAATAATAAATTATAAAAGGTTTTTTGCAGTAAATAAATCTCACAATTTATTATTAAGCAGAAGACAGTCGAATTGTCCATCAATAAAGATTTGTCTTTAGGTTCGACTTTATTTATTCAACACAAGTCGAAGCTGAAGCAAATTTTCCTCTTCAAAGAGACAGAATTATTAATATAAAAGAAATGTTTGCAAGCAACCGTTGGAAGAGCGTAAGCGATTTCAATAAGGAACGTCCTAACAAACCGAAAACATTCAGAAAGAAAGCCGAGCCTGTCCTTGATGAAACCGGCGGTGTACTTACAGATTATGTTTGACTCACTTGCTTTGATCCTTGTTTTGCTTTCTGATTTGATTCTTCTCCCGGCGTCGGCCGTTTACGGCTGCCGCATCAAAGCTTGATAGAGTGAAAACTCCCCTGCACATGTCTGCCCTGATTAGTATGCTGAGCTGACATTACACAGTGTGTTGGAAATATCACATGCTGTTCATCTGTATTTTGATAAAACGCCGTCTCCTGGTACCTGACCGTATTTGTAAATGCTGTCCTTTTGACATTTCTGGATGGCAGGCAACCATTTCTTTGTGCTGAGATTGTGGATGCCGAGCTTGACTCGCCTTAAGGGAAGCGCTTGTTTGTTTATACCGTCCCAGATGATTTTAATACCCAGTTGGATAAAAAGGTGCTGGGTCACAAAGACCC